>NW_008341420.1:48036-55568 GCF_000622305.1 Nannospalax galili | reverse complement strand
TTTTTATCCATATCTCCCTTATTAAGGCCTGTTTCCTACTGTTCTCTTTCAGGTTCTTTCTTTTCCTTTACCTCCCTGTTTCCTTTCCATTATCCTGGTTCCTGTAGTTATGTCTGGTTGCATACTTATTTATCAGAGTCTGGTTCTAGGATCCACATATGAGGGAGAACATATGTCGATTGCTATCCTTTTATCCTTTCCTTTTTCTTAACAATGTATCTATGAAGAACTCAGATCATATATTATTATTAGTATATAATAGAATAGTTAGTTCGTAAAGACCCGGCAGTATGAATGCTCGATTCTTTTATTTGATTAATTTTTAAGATTACAAAGCAGCTCTCTGTCATCTGCAAAAGACTACCAATTAGTTATGTATAAAATGTCATTATGTAATCTTGGAATAATTGTTAATTTTGTCCCCCTCAATACTTTCAGCATCCCATCTTTGGCCAGTGGGATCTTCTTTGAATTTGACCCTAGTCTTTTGACATCAGAGAATGAGGTTTTTTAATTTATGGTATGTCAAAAGACTTCAAATTAAAAGACTTGAGTGTGTTTTACTCCACATCTGAAATCAGGCCTGGCTCCTTTTTGTAGTACAGCCTGAAGACCACAATTTGGAACCCAAAACTACTCATTGGACCTGCATTGTACAAGGTCTACTGGCTTGTTGCAACAAATCCCAAGACTAAGACAACAGGGCTTTGACTTTCCTCTTTTAGAAGTGTGTCTTCTCTCTACATTGAGAATCCTGATTCTTCAGGATTCACGGAATGATAGAACAGAAGATCCCAGAACACTCACTTTCTTTCCCTTGTTACACATACAGCAGTTTCGGAATAACAGAATTGAGGTCACCATCCTGACAACTAAGAGGTCCATTTGATCCAAAGCCTCTCTCTGGTTCCCCCACTAAGAAAAAATAAAAGGATTGCATTGTTTTCCTCATCACACCAATGGCTACTACAGTCCCGACGCCTTTTTGTTAACTCTGAGTTCCATGACTAGCAGGGCATTTAATGCTGCCCCACATTTGAATTTCAGTGTCGTTTCAGCTCTTAGAAGCAGGCTCTTCAGTAAATTCCAAAGAGAGAACGGTGAGACGGAGGTTTCCTGAGCTCTTGGCTGCTGACAACCGCTGGACTGTAGCATTTACACATGTTACTTGCTCTTCCCTTTGAGTGTCTTAAATGTGTTAGTTCATTTTGGCCACATAAGTGCTGCTCTTAAAGAAAGAAGGAATCCTGTCATTTGTGATGACATGGGTGAACTTGGAGGACATTTATAGGAAATGAAATAAGCCAGGCACAGAACGACAGAAACTGTGCTATCATTCTAGAAGCAGAGATAGGCTGTGGGCTGGGGTGGAGTGGGGCAGTGATCCCTAGGGGCTGTAAGTTCAGGAGCTCTACCATGAGCAGAGAGTTCACATTCAGACAGTGTAACTAGATATGTTAGCAAACTCCTAAGATTGTAGATTTTAAATGTTCACGCTACAGAAAATGACAAGCATCTTAAGTAATGAGTATTTTGGTTCACTTGATTTAATCTTTCCACAATGCACACACATGTCAAAATATCTTGCTTATTCCATAAACACATATAGTCCTTGTTTGTTTATTAAAAATATTTCATTTGTTATTTTTATTTTAGGTGTATGTGTGTATTGCCTGCATGTATGTCAGTGTAGCGAGGTCATGCCATGCCTGTAGAGATCAGAAGGGGTTGTTGGATCCCCTGGAACTGGAGTTATGGATAGTTGTTAGCAGCCTTGTGGGTGCTGGGAATCAAATCCAGGTCCTTTGCAAGAGCAGCTAGTGCTCTTAAGCACAGACCTATCTCTCCAGCTCCTTATTTGTTAATTAAATTTTTGGGAAAAGACTTGATGATACTTTATTGATCTGATTTATAAGTCATGTGCTGTCTTGTATAAATGGAAGGATATTTTTTCCTGTTTTTAAAAGTCCATTAATTTTACTAAATTATGTTTTAGTGCTATTTGTGTCCGCACTCTCAGACATGTATGTTCTAATATGTTTCAGGTTTTTGGAAAATTTTGTTGAATTATTTTGTTTTTAGTTGGGTTTTTTTTGTTTTTGTTTTTTTTTTTTTTTTGCCCTTTTTTCTCTTTGAAGAACTTTTGGACGATCACTAATATATGCTGCTTTCTCTTTTCCCCTTTTCACTTTAAGTCAGTCTCTCTCTCCCCTTCCCTTCCCTCCCCTTTCCTCCCTGTCCCTCCCTCCCCTCTCCTCTCCACTCCTCCTTTTTCCTCTTCTCTCCTCTTCTTCCTCCCTTCCCTCTACCCCTCCCCTCCCATCCTCTTTTTTTCTCCCACCTCCCTGTTCTCCATTCTCTTCCTTTCTCCTCTGTCCTCCCCTCCTCCGTATTATGGGTCAAACTCAGGGGTATTCATGCTAGGCAAGCACTCTATCACTGAGCTATTACCCACAACTCCTCTTTCCTTTTAGAAGATGAGGTAAAATATACATAGTTTAAGAAATATTATTTAACTGCTTTAAGCGTACAGCTCAGATACATTAAGTACATTCATAACATTGTGTAATTACCACTACTGTGCATCTCTAAACATTTTCATCCTCCCAAACTGAAATATGATGATGCTCTTGAAGTTGGAAGTGTATTTGGGTGCTGATGGAGATGAGAAGAGTGTCTGATATCATCAAAACACATGGTATGAAATTCTAAAAGAACCGATAAAAATAGTAAAATATGATCTCCACATTCCCTCTTCACTATCATTTACTTTTGATTTTGCGTTTTAAACCTTTTCTCTTAGTGTATACTTATGTTTATTTAGCTCTTTTTCCAGCTTTACTGCTATATTATTGATAAAACGGTTGAGTTATACATGTACATATACATGTACTTCATGGGAGCAGCGTGTTTTGACATATGCATACACTATGAAATGACTGTTATAGTCAAGCAAACTACTGTATCCTCCATCTTGCTTAGTTATGCTCTATTTGTGCTGAGAGTGCTTACAACTTGTTTTAAAAGTTAAATTCAGGTTTAGGATACATTATTATTAGCTATAGTTACCTTGCTATACTTGCTGACCTCCAGAACTTATTTATCCCGCATAACTTGAACTTGCAGCCTTTGATAACCTTGACATTTCCCCCCACATACCGTTGTGTGTTTGTGAGAGAGAGAGAAAGAGAGAGGGGGGGTATTTCATCCATTCATCCATTAATGACCATTTGATTAGTTTCATCTTTGTCCTTGTGAATAATGCTGCTGTAAGAAGAGGATGCCAATGTCTCTTCAAGGTACTGATGTCATCTTTCGGATATATATGTAGAAGCGGAATTTTCAGATTGTGTGGTAAATTTTGTTTTAAGTTTTTCAGTAACTCTGTGTTGTTTTTCACAATGACTGTATCAGATTACATTCCTGACAACGGTGTACCAGAGTTCAGTTTTTCTCTGTGCTTTTTACCAACTTTATCTCATCTTTTAAATACAGATTTTATTTTTACTTTTAATTGTGTGTGTGTGTGTGTGTGTGTGTGTAATTGTGTTTGTGCATATGAATGCAGTAGCTGTAGAGGCTAGAAGAGGGCGTCAGATCCCCTGGAGCTGGAGTTAAAAGCATTGCTGGAAACTGAACTCAGGTTCTCTGTAAGAGCTGTATACACTGACCCATCTCTCCAGCCCCTCTCTTTGTGATAATGCCATCTCAACAGATGTGAGGTAATGTCTCATTGTGGTTTTGATTTGCATTCCTGATGAGTACTGATGTTGAGTACCTCTTCATATACCAAGGACCATTTATATATCTTCATTTGGGGAGTGAATATTTAAGTCCTTTGCCCATGTTTTAATCAGGTTTTTTTTTCTTTGCTAGTGAGTTGTTTGAATTCCTTACTTATTTTGAATATTAATGGTCTGCCAGATGTATGATATACAAATATTTTTTTTCCCATTCCGTAAGCTGCCTCTTCACCCTTTACTGTAGTGGTTCCTCCTCTGTGCATGCGTGTTACAGTCTGATGTAACATAATTTATCTGTTACTGCCATCGTTGCCTGAGGTTTTGGGTCATATTCCTTCCTCCCAAGAAATCACTGTCCAAAGCCAAGAAGCTTTCCCCCTTATGTTTTCTTCTAGTACTTTTACAGTTTTAGGCTTTGATTCAAATCTTTAATACATTTTGAATAGATTTTTCATGTGTTGTGAGGTAAGGATTCAGTTTCATTCTTTTCTGTGGATACCTGCTTTCCCCCCAACAGTTCCTGAACAGACTGTTCTTTTCTATTGTGTTTTAGGCATCTTTGTCAAAGAGCAGCTAGACATAAGTGACTACATTTATTTCTGGGATTTCCATTTATTTCATTCATCTATACATTCATTTTATGTCAATACCTTACTATAATATTTTTATTATTATGCCATTATAGTGCATTTTATGATTTATCAGCAATATGACACATCCATCTGTTTATTTTAGTTACTTTTGTGATATTTCTGGTCTGGTGTTCCTTTCCAAATTTATTTCCTTTAATTCCATTACCTCATTTCTGAATTTTTGTTTCTGATTTCTGTTCTCCAGTTAGCATCTGTTGTGTTATTTTCTTACTGTTTACTAGCTCATTTTGAAATCTTATAATTTTGATTATTTGGGGGACATGGTACAGGAGTGCTATAATTATTTGTAGGACTGTGAGTTTATTTGTTACATACTTTCTTATAATGAAGTTTTGGATTTGACCTTAGTGCTTTTCTGTTGCTTATTTTATGTGAATTCAGCCTTCCATAACTTGTTTCTGTTTCTGTGTTATGATACAGTATCCCCCTGTAGTCCCAGGTGGTTTGGAACTCACTCTGTCGACTAGTCTGGCCTTGATCTCACAGAGATCCACCTGCCTCTGCCTCTTGAGTCCTAGGATTAAAGGTGCATGTCACCATGCCCACCGTGTTTTCAATAACTTTAGAAGGTGAATGGGTTCAGATGTATTTTCTCACTTTACAGATTAAACTCTTCTGTTCATTTTGAGTAAGATTTAAAAACAAACCCTGATAACTTGCTGTTTTTGTCTTTCCTGTTCTTTCCAAACTCCTGTGCCCAGCTGAAGTTTTTCTTTAGTGTGTGTTTCTTATCATTTTCAATTTCGATTCCATCCCTAACAGCTTTGCTCACTTTGAAGTCCTGTTCCAAAAGGCTCCTTTCGGTCACTTTTAAGAATTCACAAGAGTGGAATAGATTGCACTTATGAGTGGGGACATTCTCTGGACCCCAGTTTCTCTTCTCAAGCTGGCCGTTGCACTTTCCGGGAGATTGCCTTCTCCCTCTTTTTCACATTTGTTAAATGCCTTTCTCTCACAAAGATGCTAACATTACTATTTTGTGTCTATTGGTGGTTTATCTCTGACTTATGTGTGTGTTTGTGTTAAGGTAACTTGCCCAATTTATTCAGAAATACTGTTCATGTACCCCTCTTTGCCTCTGTATTTTTCTGGGCGTTTGGGAAAACCTGAAACTACTACTGACACCAATTTCACAGCGTTCTTATATAACCATTTGTTTAAAACTGGTTTCAATTTTATTTAAAAAATGAACTGAAAATTAAACATTTAAAAATGTGTAATCTGTCTTTGTTCCTCAGAAGGGGCCTAAGATGGAGAATGTTAGGTGAAATTCTGCCACGTAGGTAGGAGATTTCAAAGTGAATCTGGGAAGTTGGGGTTACAGGACAAAGACAATGAAATGACAAATGGGAGAGGGTGCTGTGGTAGTGCTGCCTTGCAGGCAACTGATGGAGGTTGGGCCCATTCAGAGCTTGATGGGAAGTATCTTAGACGTGTCTCCCTGGATGGATGAGTAAGAAGGAAGTATTATACCTGCCACCTCTGATCAACTAGCGTGGCTCCACGGTGGACTTCTCCAACATTTCAGGGCTAAGCATGTGCCAACCCACCATGCACATCACTACCAGGGTGAGAAACCTCATGCTAAAGGATGAGATGTAGGTGACAGTGTCGTAAGAGGTGTTGATAAATGTCCTTTTAAAGTGTAGTGAAACATCTTAAAATAAAACAATGTTAGTTTATGAATGATGCATTTCACAAGAAATGTTTCAAATCCTTAGGACTAGATTTCAAGTTATGAGGTTAACTGTCGGTGAACCCTTATGCATTCATACTAATCTAATATTTTGAAATATTAATTGCAATTTCTTATCATGTGCTCATTGAATTAAGTTGTGATAGAGTGATCACATGAGAATTTAGCTCACATTGCTGTTCCCATGGTGAGCCATCAAAGCACATACAGGATACAGGATATTCAGGCTGAAACTTTTTTTCTAGCTAAAGGAAAGGATTATTCTTTTCTGGTTCAGCTGTGCTTTACCTTGTTCACCTCAAACATATTTATGAAATGCTGGACCAGACTTAGGGCTATGGAACTTAAGCAAATTAAATGATCCAAACAAGAACCGTCCCTGGGTGTTCCTTAATTAACATTGTTTCTAACGGCATCTTCAGAGAGAGTTGCTTAAAAGAAACAACAAACCAACCTCTCAGGCCAAAGCTCAACATAGACAATTACGCAGCAATGAAATTAGAAATGGTGGCAACAAGCTAATTATAGAGCCTACTTTGTCGAGACTACTTCTATTTCAAAACATCCTTTTTCCTAAGCTGTATACACACCAAACAATTCACACAAGTCTTTTGAGTATTCTGGGATGTAGATTCCTCTTCTATAGAATGTGCGTTGGGTTACATAGTTTTTCACCATTGTTTGGTGTGTGTGTGTGTGTGTGTGTGTGTGTGTGTGTTTATATGGGTATACATGTGTGTGGGTGCAACTACAGCACTTGTTCCTCAGACACTATCACCTTATTTTTTTGAAGATGGTCTGTCATTGTACTGGAACTTGCTGAGTAGGTTAGGCTGGGTAACTAGCCAGCCCTAGGGAATCTTCCTGTTTCTGTCTCCCCAGTGCTGGGATTATAAGCATGTGACCATGCCCGGCTTTGGGGGTGGGCTCTGGGGATAGAACTCAGGTCCCTGTGTTTGCACAGCAAGGACTTTACTCACTGAGTTATCCCCCCAGCCCATTTTTTTCAGGTTTTTGAGTCATAATCTTAAATGATAATCTATGGTTAAGGTATGGCATCTCTTTTCTCTCTGACTCTTCACTAGTTAGCACCTACTAGATCTTCAGTACACATTTAATGAATGAGTAAACCAGGGTCCTTCTTACCAGCTTGCACTACAGGAATGAAGTTAATTTGTTTCTTATCTGTGGGAGCAAGTGTCCGTGGTGCTTGCATATTTGAAGATAGATGGGTGGTTAGAGATGCTCTTATGAACACTGATTCTGAAAGTGAACCAGTCTGAGAGATCTGAAATAGGTGGAGTACTGAGCTCCTCTGGTCTCTCTGTACAGTGTGCATTAATCATATTAATGCGTCATTAATTTGATTTTCACTTATTTCATGCTTATATAGCTACTGTGCTGAATAATTTCCTTGTTAAACAATGGTCTTTAGTGATT
>NW_008341420.1:27456-47814 GCF_000622305.1 Nannospalax galili | reverse complement strand
TAGCTATTACTTGTTTAGATGTGACCTCATCCTTAACATGGATTCTTGTTTTCCTCTTCTGTGAAAGCCTCTAAAGGGCTTTAATTTGGGTAACTATTTGTTTCAGAAGAAACTTAACATTTGAAATCTTTTGTTTTCTTAAATCAGAGCTGCAGAACATTTCACAGACATAGGAGGTGGAGAAGGAGTGTCAGGGAAGGCAATTAGATGTTTTTCAGTTCCCACCTCATCCTTAACATGGATTCTTGTTTTCCTCTTCTGTGAAAGCCTCTAAAGGGCTTTAATTTGGGTAACTATTTGTTTCAGAAGAAACTTAACATTTGAAATCTTTTGTTTTCTTAAATCAGAGCTGCAGAACATTTCACAGACATAGGAGGTGGAGAAGGAGTGTCAGGGAAGGCAATTAGATGTTTTTCAGTTCCCATAATGCATACAGCCAGAGTGGTTTCATAGTCTCAAAAAGAAAATCATATTATAAAATATTTTATGCACAAAATAATCTTACAGTATTATAATGGTTCTGCTGCAGAGAAGTACATATGCTTATTATAAGACATTGTCTATGACCTAATTCTAGTATATTCAGCATGTAACCATTGCATTGAAATGCGTAATTACAGATCTCCAATAAAATATTATAATGACAATCGTATGCAGATGACAATGGCTTTGTGTTCTACATGACAAGCTGTCTATGTGTTACTTCTGAGGGGCAGCGTACTTGCTCATAAAATGGGGGGATGCTGCTCTTTGAGAAGGTGCATCAAACATAACCAACCTTGGAGCAGTTTGGAGCTCCGAGTTCTGAGTGGGAGGGAATTTTAATTGTAGCTGAGGGGACCTGGTTCTGTCCTGGGTCTGCAGAATGTTTTGAAACTGTCTTTTAGTGTTCTAGCCTTGGCAAACCCAAAGTGTGTTGCTAAACACATTTTTCTTCATTTTAAGCCCATGAGTATTATAAAGGAAATTTAATTGTATGTTTTTGATTCCTTTACACTTAACTCATCAAAATGTTGTTTTGTACCAGCTATTTGATGTCCAAGAAGTCTTTGAGTCTTTTTATAACTTTAGAAAGCTGTTTATCCCCTTAGAAACAAGAAGTTGTGTTTTACTAACTATACAAACTAGAAGCTAGAGTTTGTTAGACTACTTCAAACCCATGATAAATATTAAAATTAATAACACTAATAAAGCAAATACTATGTGCTTGTCTATAAGCATTTCCCATAGTTGAGCTTATTGTTTCAATTACCATGTATAGGTGATGTTACTCTCGCTGTTTAAAGAAAAGTTACTTGTGCAAAGGTCCTACACTTTGTGAGGTGGAGCTGGGATTTGAAAGTAGTCAGTGTGCAAACCTTCAATCACTATACTAACCCACCTATTTCAACAGTACTAGCCTGCAACTTAGAACTTTAGATTTTCCTTCAAAGCAGTTATGTACCAACAGTATACTAGGCTCAAAGATCACTATGTTCTTTTTACATTGTTTTATTTTTATATATATTTTTATTGAGTTTTTGTGCATTTCTTATAATAGGTCTTATCAAATCTAGATTCCCTCCTCCATCCCCATATCTTCTCACTGGATTTCATGGATCCTGTCATACACGTTAAGGCCTAACTGGTCAAACTTTTGAACCCAGATGTCCCTTGGTGCAAGTTCATCCTATAACATTTAGTCAGCCTATCTAGAGTCACTCCCTTACAGAAGATCTATACTCCCTTACCCAGTAGTAATCAGTGCCAATAGCTCTTCAGCTAGTGTTGGGGCGTGCTGCCCATTTTCCAGTTCTCTGTTGAGTTTTTGTCTGATTGAGTTTGCATGGGCCTTGCACATTGCTGTCATCATTGTTGCGAGTTCATTTGAGCAAGTTCCTAGAGGCCTGAAAGCCTCTGTTTCCTTATGTTCATGCACCAACCCTGGCTCTTACCATCTTTCCACCCCGTCTTCAACAATGATCTCTAAACTATGGGTGGATAAGGCTTAATATAGGAGTCCTATCCAGGAACACACTCTGCGGTATCTTATTCTCCACAACTTGGCCAGTTGTGGCCTTCTGTGTCCATCACACTGTGTTGTATGAGGAAGATTCCCTGGTGAGAGTTGAGGGATGTGTTAGTATTCTCTCTACCCTTCTTCCCCTGTAATCTATGAGTCTAGGTGTAGAGGTTCTATTGCAGATGTGTCACTTAGGGCTGGGCATATCTCAGACACTTATTCTCTGTGTGTGACCAGTTGTAGAACTCTGTCACTATGTTCTTACCCCAAAGGAAGCTTACTTTGTTATGGGTATAAATGGCCCAAAGGCACAGGGACCACTACTATTTCTTCAGTATCATTCATTTATTGGTTCATTTAAGACATTTGTGAAGTGTCTAGTAATGCCAGGAGTTATGGAGCTTGTATTTTAAAGGATATTGTATTCCTTTAATAAGAGGAGACTCCTGGGAGGAACTGGGAAGAAATATATAGGAAGCTTTGGATATTTCCAATAATATCAAGAAGGGAAGAGGTAGCTGGAGTGACTTCTGTCTAGCCTCTGCTCTTGAAGGAACGGCCTTCCTATGGATGTAACAAACATTTTGGGTATCTAGTAGCACTTCTCAGAAGCTGGTGACTATTTTCTTTCAAGCACAGCTTTCCCTTTCCTAAGTGACATCAAGAAGCTAATGTTCCGGTTCATGTAAAACCAAGTTTTACCTTTGAAAGTTTGATTAAGTTGAAGCATGATATACCTCAAAGCCCTTCCTCAGGGATTGTCATTGTTACTAATATAAATTTATATGTCTCATTCCATTTGAATTATGAACAAGAAATTACAGGAGAAACTGGGGCTTAACAGTTAGTTCTGTTCATGTTTATTTGATAAACTTCACGTTATAAAAGTAATTCAAGATGTTAAAGACAATTTGGAAAATAGAACTCAGTTAAAATAAAATTCTACATACAAACATAAGTGTCGATGGCATTCTGTTGATTTTAAGCATTTTAAAAATCCAGCTATAATTGTGTTGTCTTTTCATTTATTGCTTACTTTTTCAATAACATTTTTCCCCTTTTCCGGGGAAGTAAAATACCATTTTTATCTCTTAATATGAAAAAATGCAATAGCATTTTTAACTGAATTTGACTTTGCTTTAAATTTGAAGAGATTTGTATATTTAGAGAAGGCTATTTAAGACACCTCTTGGTTAATCAGAATTATGATATTATGGCTCTCAGTAGAAAGCCGTCACTCAGGAGTGGGAGAGATGGTGGAAGTTAGGAAAGATTCCTCAGAATTATATGTTTCCTCAGGAAATATGTCTTGGATTCCAAATCGGCATTTCTTTGATATGACCTAGAATATTTTAGAGAGAACTGTGCTGCCCAATCTTCTCTAGACAACTTCCTAACTGTAGCTGGGAACAATTAAAATTTGTCAGGCCTACTACAAATGTATGCTTTTCTTCCAAGTCCTCAAAACAAGTCCAAGATTAATTATATTTTGTGAAAATTAATTTTCTTTTCAACGTTTTGAGAACACCCAATAGACATGAAACGGCCTTCAGAGCAACATAAATCAAAGCTACACTGAGGTCCCACCTCACCCTAAACAGAATGACAATCATTAAGAAAACAAATCATAAGAAATGCTGGCAAGGGTAAAGACAAAAGGGAACCCTTATGCTGGTGGGAATGTAAGCTTACCTAGCTTACAGGAGTCAGTCCCGAGGTTTCTCAAAACACTAATAATAGGTCTACCATATGACCCAGCTGTACACTCCTGGGTGTTTACCCAAAGGACTTTAAGTCAACACGCACATCAGTGTGGCACTATTCACAACAGCCGACTGTGGAACAAACCTAGGTGTCCAACAATAGAAGAATAACAGATAAGGCAAATGTGGCAAATATACATAGTGGAATTTTTTTCAGCCATAAAGAAGAACAAATTTATGTTGTTTGCAGGAAAATGAATGTAACTAGAGATTATTATATTAGGTAAATTAAGCCAGTCTCAGAAAAATCAGTATTATGTGTTTTCTGTCATTTATGGCTCCTCAATTTTACATAGCTACACAGAATCGTGTATGAATACGTGACGTGAAAGTGGGAGTGAAACTGTTCGAGGGACAAAGGGAACTAATGGGAGAGGGAGGAGCACGGAGGATGGGGTCGCGGGGAATACGTTTGCTCTATAATACATCCTTGTGTGAAAAAATGAAAGTGGATTAAAAACGATGTTTCCAACAGGAAGAATTAAAGTTTTAACACTTAAAATCACTGAAGTTCCTATAGAAATTGAGTTTTAAAATGGAATATGCTGCTGGGTATGGTGGCCTGCGCCTTTAATCTCAGCCCTTGGGAGGCAGAGGCAGGCTGACCTCTGTGAGATGGAGGCCAGCCTGGTCTACATAGTGAGTTCCAGGCAGTCTTGGACTAAGGAGATCCTGCCCAAAAAAACCCAACATAAAACAAAACAAAAATACAATATACTGAAATATAAGCTTAAAGTGTTAAACACATAAATTACCTCCAAGAAAACGATAAAGCATAATAGTATTTTCCTTTGGTTAAAAGTAAAGGCATGCTACAGTAAATTAAATAAATCAATCAATACGTTGAAAAAAGACATGTTTTTAATCTTTCCTTTAAATACCTCTGACTATCCAGAATGTTCTCATTTCACATGATTTTCCTGGTCCCCCCAAATAAACCCTTCTTGGCTTTGAGAGAATTTTATTCAAATGTTAAGGAATTAAGATAAATGAAGTTCCTTTGAGGGAATAAAAGGAAGCCACTGAGCCATGCATATTTCAATCACTGTATGATCTTATTTGAAGGATTACTTTCTTTTGAGGACTTACTATAGATTTTTATGTCTATTTATCTATGTGTGTGTGTGTGTGTGTGTGTGTGTGTGTGTGTGTGTGTGTGTCCAGGGATCCATCTCAGGGCCTCACACATGCTAGGCAGAGGCCCTAATGCTGAGGTATACTCCCAGCCCTTCATTTCGTTTAGAAACTGTTACTTCTGTGTTCCTTTATCAGCTTTGCCAGAGTTAGGCTTTTTTCCACCAGGTTGTTAAGAAGTGCAGAGAAAGCTGTTGTGAGTGTGAAAATGGCAAAGAAAGTCTTTACAGAGACTAACAAAGAATTTGGATCTTGATTTGGCTTAGTAATTATAAGCTGGTCTCTCATCCTTGATATACTTTCCCTGTTAATGTCAAAGTAACGAATTCTTGTCATTCTCAGCCATATCTTTTTAAAAAATATTTATTTAATAACCACATAATTAGAGGAAGCATTTCATTACAAAAGCATTGACATATTCAATAAGAATTTCCAGAGCTAAGATGCATCTCTTTCAAAATTATCTCAGCCGTATCTTTAATGAGCAGACCTTCCTCTGAACTTTCTATTGGCAGAAGCTACAAAAGACAAAAGCAGTTGTTTTCCAGCAGGGCTGTCAAACAAGGGATTGACTCACTAACACCTCACTTTGAATTCCCTGTTATATTCTCTAGTTAATAAGATCTGAACACTAATTTTTATTTAATTGAATTGAATTAATTAATTAATTGAGATAGGGTCTCCCTGTAGTCCTAGTTGGCCTGGAACTCACTATGTAGACCAGGTTGGCCTTCATCTCATCTTCCTGCCTCTGCATCTCTCAATACCTGTTCAAATAGGCTAAAACCAAGACTGATGTTATCATTATCATGATGTCCTGAGACGCTTTGAAGTTGGTGATGAGAGTTCAAGTGATGTGGTTTGCCACGGTGTTTCAATTCTCCAGCCAATCCATTCAGTCTCACTTTCCAACTCTGGGGTTCTATGTTTTCTTTAGTGGGTGAAGTTTGAAGTTCCCCTTTCTTTCGTGTTTGTGTTGATACTGTCATCCTTCCCCCTCTGTTCTAGAAAGCAAAGGCAGGGAGGGATGGGTCAGTGTATAAGTATTGTTCAGAGGGCGACTTCTCTCTGTTTAGGTACAAGAGCATTAGTTACCAGAGCATGCTAGCAATATTTGAAGCTGAAGCGCTATTTTTTAGAACTCCTGAGTGGAGTCCCAGGCCATCTCGCTCCCACTGAAAACAACGTGGCCCATCCTGCACTGTGAGTCATAATTGCAGCTGTATTTGAAAATGAACAAAACTGAGCAAAGGCAAATTCTGTATGGAAGTGGCCTAATATGAGGGCTGCGATAACAGCACAGACAATCTGGGGGGATGAACTGAAGCTCGTGAAAGAAGGCAGACCTTTCTCACAAGTTAAAATGATGATGCTCAAGTTTATGGATTTCTTTTATCATTTTCTGACTTGAACTTAAATTAAGATTAAGAAGAGTGACATTTGCTGTGTGAAGTTCTTCCCAGTTTTTATATTTAAAGTTTTACTCATACTCTAAATCATAAACTTGACATTATGAGCTGTGGTTTCCACATTTAGAAAAGTATGTATATGCGTTACAGAAATAGTCTAATACACAGCCTAAACTGGATTAGTCATGACTTGAACACCTGATACAAATTGCAGTGCCCATGTGACTGGCCTATCCAATGAGTGAACATAAACAGCAGGAAAGTGGTGATTTAGTCATGATGCAAACACCGCCCTGATCTTACAGTTCCAAGGGAAGCCCATTAATTATTTTATATTTGGGCAAAGGACTAAATGATAAGGTTTTCTTATTACTTCCCAGGGAAATTGCTTCCTTCCATCTCTGTTTCTTTTCCTTTTCCATTGCTTCCTTCTTCTTTCCTCTTCTATCTTCCTCTTGCTTCTCTTCCTTCTCCTCTTGCAAAGGAATGTACTCTTCACATTTGTCAGTCACAATCATGGGAGTGAAGCACAACCAGCAAGTGTACACACACAATGGCAGGAGTGAGGACTTAACGTAAAATTCCCTCCTAATGGACTTTCCTTCACCCAAGTAAGAGAACAAAGCTTAAAACACAGGGCAACTACATGCAGAAGCAGGAATGGAGGAGAAATGTAGACAAGAAAAAGAGGCCTGGAAAGATGGCTGAGCAGTTAAGAGCTCTGGCTGTTCTTGCAGAGGACCTGGACGGAGACATGACAGAGTAGAGCTCCAGTGTGGAAGAGGCTCCAACTAGACACAGAACACACACAGGTACTGTGTAGCCCAGAGCTGCTGCACCCATGTCTTGAGCTGTTGCAAAGGTAAGGGAAAATGAATGAAGACAAAGGCAGGTAAGTGTTTTTTGGTTCTTTAGCATGTGTTAAATTTCATGCCAATCACCAAAAAAATAGTGATATAGTTATTACAGCTTGTCAAAAATAAGATTTTAATTCCCGTTCCATAGATTTCTACAGTAAAAAAAATCTAGATTTCTAAAACATATCCTGATTTTGTTAGCAGCCTTCTGTTACTGGAGATACTGGAGACAATCAGCTTACAAAGGGAAAGCTCTTTTGGCTCACAGTTTTGGAGGTTCTAATCCATGACTGATGATTGGCCCAGTTGCCTTTGAATCTGTGAAGCACATTATGGCCAAGAGCCTGTGATGGAGCAACATGCTTAGCTCCTGGCCAGAGAATGAAGAAGAGGGTGAGGCTGGGGTTCCACAATCTCCTTCAAAGGCCTTCAAAGGCCTCCCAGTGACCTGCAGACTTCGCTAAACAGCTATCTTTGCTTTTCACTTCAGCTCCCCAGGTGCCACAGGCTTCAGATAGTCTTCAGCCTTTGAAGAGACACTCCAGATTTTGACCATAGCACTAGTAACGCATCTCAGAGAACTTCAGAACATTCTCTTAGTTCAAAGTCTGGTTCAGGTGTAGCTCATGAAGAAGCAATTCACTACAGAAAAATTCTCCTCAAGGAGGAGGTGATCTGTAAAGCAGACTGAGTGTTGTTGAAAAGAGCTTAACTACCCCGGCGGCAAAACGAATCAATAGGGGTCCAGCAGACAGGCATGGCCAACCCTCAGTCTGTAAAGTGCAGACATCTCAGGATAGCTACAAATGTGACCCAAGACAAAAATCATAAACATACTTAAAACATTATGAGATCTTTGCCACTTGATTGTGAGATGAGAATGTCCTGTCACAATAGCAGACGGTTGGACACCCCCGCTAGAACCTCTGAGCATGTTAGGGGAAGCTCTGTGGTGTTGCAGCAGCCTCACGCACTAGACACAGAAAGACTCAACCAAATGAGGATGCATAAAGTACACAGAATATTGAACTAATTTAAGACATAGGCAGAAGTAAAGAGAAAGAGACAGTGTGCACTGACACATGGGGTTGGAACCACTGGGTGGAAGGATCTCCTTACTAACCTGAAGCATGTGGCATTCCCGTGTCCTTGTCCTGCAGCATCAACCTCCTATACTGGCTGTGAGCTGAGCAAAGGGACATGTGTAGGAGCTGCTGGACCCAACTGACACTGATCCTTTGGAAAGATGCAGGGAAAGCTTCCATGGCCATTGTTAACTGCTAAGTAGCTACTGCCTGATCTGTTTGGTTTTGGCAGAATGATTAAAAGATGATCAATTGGTATGAGTATTTAACCAAATCCACTGAGGTATAATTGATATAAAATAAATGGCACATATTTAAAGTATACTCTTTGATGGTTTTGACCTATATGGAACCATAACCATAGTCAAGATGATAAGCACACCAGTTATCCTCAAACCTTCTCCTGTGTCCTTGTGCCATGCATCTTTCCTGCCTTATCTAGCACCACTCTTGGGGGATATGCTTGCTTTAATTATAGACCCATTTGCACTCTCCATACTTTAAAAATATTTTATTTATTATTTTCATTATTTTATGATATGAGTATATTGCCTGCATGTGTGTGTAAGGGCACCTGTGTAGTACAATGGTCAGAAGTGCAGAGGTCAGAAGATGGTGTGAGATCCCCTGGAACTGGAGTTATGAATGGTTGTTAGCCGCCAAGTGAGTGCTAGAAATCAAACCAAGGTACTCTGTAAGAGCAATCAGTGCTCTTAACTGCTGAGCCATCTCTCCAACCCCTTCCATACTTTTTTAAAAAATATTTTATTATTTTTATTTTATGTATATGAGTGTATTGCCTGCATGTATATGAGTGCACCTATGTTGTGCAATGCTGCAGAGGTCAGAAGAGGGCTTCAGATTCCCCTGGAACTGGAGTTAAGGATGGACAGTTCGTAGCCACCAATGACGCGTTCCGCCCTGAACTGGTTACTTAATACAGCACTAAAAGTCATTCGCTATATGGTTTGGGGGGATTTTTATTTGGGGCTTTGGTTTTTGATGTGGATTTTTGTTTTTGTCTTTTTGAGACAGGGTTTCCCTGTAGCCCCGGCTGGCCAGGAACTCACTATGTAGAAAAGGCTGGCCTCTAACTCGCAGAGATCCACCTGCCTCTGCCTCCCAAGTGCTGGGATTAAAGGCGTGCGCCACCACACCCGGCACTGCCATACTTTTTAAATGAACATAAGAAAGTATTTTATTTGGCTTTACTTACATCGATAATTGTGTTGGATGCATCCATGCTGTTGTATAAGTGTTATTGCTGAACACTATTTCAGTGTATAAATATATCAAAACGTGTTTGCTCGCTTGCTTGTGATATTTGGATGATTTCCAGTTTGGGGCTATTACAAATAAAGCTGTTATGAACACTTGTGCGCAATTTCCTCCTGCCTTTCGGGGGAGGACAAATCCTTCTCTGGTAAATACTTAGGAAGCGAATGACTGGATCATACAGTATGCACATATTTAATGTCTTAAGAAACTGATAACTGTTTTCCAGAGTGCTAGTGCCATTTGTCTTCTCAGCAATCATGTGTGAGAGTGCCAGTCATTACAGATTTTGTGAACAGTTGGTACAGTCAGTCTTAACTCTATCTTCCTAGTGTGAGTATAGTGGGAGCCACTGTAGTTTTAAATTTTCATTTCCCTGATGTCTAATGAATGTTTTTTTGTTATAGGCTTATTTGTTTTTGGAGTAACGTCATAGGTGAAATGTGTTAAAATTTTTCATCTATTTTTGTAATTTGTTTTATTATGAGATAAGAGATTTTTTAGTCTTGAAGTCCTTTGTTATGAGTTTGGAGCCAGTCTAGTTGGTTGACATAGGGAGTTCCAGACCAGCCAGAGCTGCATAGTGAGACCCTGTCTTAAAACAAACAGACAAACAAACAAACAAACAAGTCAGAGTTAGTTATTTTTAAAGAAATTTTGAAAATAAGGAAAGTTTTTCCCCACACTCACCACTGCCAGGCTTCATTCCCTTGAGACCATCCAGTTTTTAACTTGGGATCAATTTCCTTGTCCATGAAGGATGTGTGTGTGTGTGTGTGTGTGTGTGTGTGTGTGTGTGGTGTGTGTGCATGGGTATGCATATGTGCACTTAAGATTTGCTCATGAGGGGCCGGAGAGATGGCTCAGCGATTAAGAGCACTGGCTGATCTTGCAGAGGACCCGGGCTCCATTCCCAGCACCCACATGGCGGCTATGAACCATCAGTTTCAGGGGAATCTGAAGCCCTCTTCTGAACTCCACAGCATTGCATGACATGGGTGCACTCACATACATGCAGGCAATACACTCATACATATAAAATAAAAATAATAAATAAAATATTTTTAAAAGATTTGCTAGTGAATGTTACCATTTTTGTACATCTGGAAAAGTATTATGCTTCATTTCTGAAAGATGTTTTAGCCGTGCATGGCATTCTAAGCTGACAATCTTCTCTTTCAGTCCTATAAAGATGTTGCTAGCCCTTTCTCTGGCTTGCACTTACGTACTAAGCATGTCTGATTTTCTTTGCTCATAGGCTTGGAGTTCATTGTGCTTTTTTGATTTTGGTTATTTGTAGGTTAAAAATGAGACATATTTCAGCTATTTTTACAAATACCATTTTTCTTCTGCTCTCATTTTCTTTGGGAACTCCAGTTATATGTATCTCAAGCTGTCCCACAAGTCATTGACACTAGCCATTCACAGTTATGCATTCGTGTATTTACGTTTTATTTTTGTGTGTCTTATTTTGGATACTTTCTATTCTTCCCTGTCTTCAGGGAAGCTCACCAGCCTTTCCTTCTGCTGCAGCTTATCTAATGTGGATCTCCTATGGTCGTCTTGTTTCCAAATCTGTTACCTTCCACACCTTTCCTTATTATGTTTATGTCCCCTTGACATACAGAATATATTCATAATTTTTAATATTTTTGCTCACTAATTCTGCCATCTATGTAATTTATGAGTCTATTTTTTTTTTCATTTATGCATGTGTGTGTGCATTTTTGTAGGTGTTTGTGCATGTGGATGGGGAGGCCAGAGAACAGTCTTTTCTGTCATCCTTAGGAATGCCTTCTACTTCCTTTTGTGATAGTCTTTCTCTGGCCTAGAGGTCACCACCAGGCTAGGCTGCCTGACCAATGAGCTATGGGGACCCTCCTGTCTCTGCTTCTCCAGTTCTGGGATTATAAGTGGGCACCACCTCACCCAGAAGTTTATATGTGTTGGGGATCCAATTCAGGTCCTTAAGCTTATAAAGCAAGCAGTTTACCAACTGAAATATCTCCCCACTCCCTAGTTTGTGAGTCTTTTTTAAAATGATTGCATTTTCTTTGTGCTTTGAGTCAAATTCTTTCACTTCTTTGTATATCTTGTACATTTTTATTGCATGCTTGATGTTGCAATTATTGCTTTTGGATACTAGATCTCTATTTTAAAAAGTTATTCATTCAAGAATTTCATACAGTGTGTCTTTATTATATTCAGAGCCCCTCATCTACCTCCACTTTACTACCCCTGACTTCATATCCTCTGTTATTGTCTTTTTTAAAGGCCTATGGAGTCTAATCTGTGTTCCCCAAATACTCTTGGGTGTGGGTCTATCCCTTTGAACTCAACGTACCAGATATCATACAACTAAGAAAAACTGATTCTCCCTCTCCCAGAAAATATCAGTTGCCAGTAGAGCCTCAGCTGGGGCTGGGGCTTCTTGCCCCCCTCCCCCATGTTTTTTTTTTCTGGCTTAGGCTTGCACAGGTCTTGTGCATACTGTCACAAGCACTGTGGGTTCATATGTGCAACTACCCTATGGTGTCCAAACAATACAATTTCCTTGTATTCATCTATCACCTTTGGCTCCTAGGATCTTTCTATCCCCTTTTCTGCAATGATTCTTGGGCCTTTGGAGGAGAGGGTGTGACATAAGTATCCCATTTAGGACCAAGTGCTTCATAGTCTCTTGTTCTTTGCACATTGATCAGTTTCGGGTCTTTGTGTTAATTGCCTATTTAAGAAAGTCTTAGCGGCTGGAGAGATGACTCAGCAGTTAAGAGCACTGGTTGCTCTTGCAGAGGACTCAGGTTCAAATTCCAGCACCCACATGGTGGCTAACAACATCCATAACTCCAGTTCTACGAGATCTGATGCCCTCTTCTGGCCTCCACGGCCATTGCATGACACAGGTGTGCTTATATGCAGGCATGACACTCATACACATAAAATAAATAAAAACAGTTTTAAAAGTCTTAATTTTTGTTTTAGGGTGGCATTAAGTTACTTGCAAATTGGTTGATGCTCTAGGGACATTGTCTAAACTTTGTTAAATAGGCAAAACTAGTAGTGACGCGAAGGCTAATTTTTGCTCACTGTTTCTGAGTAGTCTGTCTGATTCCTTGTAGATAATTGGGATTCTTTGTATGAATAATGGAACGCAAATTCTTCCTAGCTCCTTGTGAGCTCTGAGTGTTCTTATTCCTTTCTTTCCTGTGGTGTTTCACTCAGTGTCAGGCGGTTTCCTCACAAATGTGCTTGCGGACCAGTATTCAGATAGACTGTCAGGGCTCTGGTAGAAGCCAGCTCTTTCTTTGCAGCAGTCTCCTCCTCTCCACAGAGCCTCTCCTCCATGGGAAGCTGTCTGCTCTACAGAAATGATCTCTTCTACATGACACCATCTCTGGCCTGGCATTCTACTACTCAAGTTGCAGCTTCTTTCTTCCTCTAATTCTCAAATCTATCTTCAACACAGGGACACAGATGACTGTGAGTCCTGTTGGCTCCTTGTTCTGCGGCCGGGAAGCAACAAGCTTCATCATGTACAAGGAATCAAAATCAGAGCACTAAGAGAAGATTGGAGTCAGTAGTGCAAAAATTAGGCCAGACTTAATGCTATTTCGGCCACCTAACAAAGCTCCGTCCAATGAACTCTCACCAGAGGTGTTTCCTTTTCCAAACTCAAATGTTCTGTGCCGCCTATTGGTGTCTGAAAAACATCAGTTCACATTTTTGTTCAATTTCATGGTTTGAAGAGAGGGATATCTATCTGTTACTTAAGTTTGACCAGAGCAGCAGTTTTCTCATTAATATTAGAGCTCATTTGTCCCTTCTGTCCTTTCCTGTTTATAGCACATATATGATCCATTTCATGACTATTATACCTCGAGAGACCGATTACTTGCTAGAAATATATACTCAGATTAGAGAGTAGAATAATTTATTTCCTTATTGTGCAGATACAACATGACAATTTTAGAAAAAAAAAGTAGAAAATGGGCAAAAAGAAGAAAACCAAAATCATCATTGAGCTAGACTTGGTGGCAAGTCTGTAATACCAGCAGTACTCAGAAAGTCTAGGCAGGAAGACTGTGATATCAAGGTCAGCCTGGTCTATATGGTGAGACTCTTTCAAAAAAGACAAAACAAAATCATCATCATCTTTAATGATGAGGCTACTATTTTGCTGTTGAAATTTATAGATACATTGACATATACAGCAGAAGAAAGTCTTCAGGTCTGAGGCTGAAGAGATAGCTTAGTAACATGCTTTTGGTAAGCATGAGGACCTGAGTTTAATCCCCAGAGCCAACATCCAGAATCTGTGTGGTAGTACATGCTGGTGATCACAGAGGTGGAAAGTGGGGATAGGAAGATTCCTGGTGCCTAATATCCAGTCAACCTAACCTATTTGTCCAAGTCCAGGCTGAATGAGAGATCCTGTCTCAAAAAAAAGGTGGAATGTTCCTGAGGAATGATGCTAAAGGTTGAGCTCTGGTCTCTCCATGCACATGCACATATGTGCATGTGATACATGCATGAAACAGACCACAGACATCACATCGCATTTTGGGAAGGACAATGTCATCAGTATCATCCTAAACATGAAATTTTTTGTTATTGGGAGACATCATAGTACTTCTTACTGAGCTCTCTTTGTTGATAAAGATGAGGTCTTCTGTGCATGTCAGAGATAAGCAGGTGTGCAAAAAGAAGGCTGAATTGTTCTCTCTAAAATTTTGTGGAGAACTTAAGCTTTCCAAGAGTTTTTCTGAAGCATTAAAGGACACAGAAAGAAAAGGCCGAGACTAAGGCTGGGATCTCAGCAGTTCTGGCCCCTCTCTGGCCTCCCTCTGGCATAGGGTTGACAATGCACAGGACTGCCTGAGAGAGCCTGGATCCTGCCTCCATGTGGTGAAAGAGGCCTGAGTGTACCTGACTGGAACCTGAATTTGGCTTCTGTGGGTACCCCTGAATAGCTGATTTGAAGCCATCAGTTCCCTCCAAAATAAACCTAAGTTAACCTGAACCCTGTACCAACCAGTTTTACATAATCAATAAAGAAAGGATCTAGGCACCTGGATAATACAAATACCTGAATTTGGCCCAACCAAATACCAGCACACCCAAAATTAAAATAATACTCAAGTTTCTGGCTTAAAGAACAAATATTTTGATTCACAATGGCCTAGATAAAATATCAATAGAAGGAGGTATTTTGTTACAATTCTCAGTCTATGTCTTTACCACTCTCATCTTAATCTTTATTTTATTATATGTGCTGTTACTTTAGATCCCTTCCACAATATGAAATCATTGTTACAAACATAAATAACTTACTCTATTGTTATATATCCTAAATATTGTTACATATTCTTATAAATTTGTGAGTAATTCCCTTTTCTGAAATTTTAAAATATAAAGCCCTCAGGAGCTATCCATGGAGTAGGCATAAACGAGCACAGTTCTATTGATAACTTCTCAGAAAATGTTTATTGATTTTTTTCTTCTGATTATATGTGTGTTGAAAGAGCTGGAGCTATGACTTGGTGGTTAGGACAGTGTACTGCTCTGCCAGAGGACCCAAGTTCAGTTCCTAGGGGATCTGTCACCCTTTTCTGAATTCTGTGGACACCTATACACAAACCCACACATAGTAACACTCATATATACACAATTTAAAAATAAAATAAATATTCTAAGAAAATAAGCATACTTAAGTGGAAATAAAATATGAAAGTTTAATTTTTATCTATTTTTATTAATTTTATCTCAATTTATTCCTTCAAAATAAATCTCAAGTGAAAATAACAAATTGTATGCAAGGTGTATCTATGTACTGGTGATTCATATACTAGTCTAAGCGCTTCCATTGTTTAAGCATCAGACGATTACATACTAGCTATGGAGATAGTAAAAAAAATGATGAAGTATAAAGAAACCAAATATGGTCTCCCAGGTCAGTCTTGATGTGTGTCCTAGGCATTTTTCCATGACATTGTAACATTTTGTGTATATGTATAGATATATAAAATCTCACAGGATAAAATTTGAATTACAGTTCTAAATTTAATGTTTGAAACTCTGTTAAATTCTAAGATTTCATTCCATTAAAGACTGGGGAACTTTTCAAAAGAAAAAAATACCCCTATTTTCTTGAAAAGTTGGCGTCACTAAAAATGTGAGGTAAATATGCTGGTTGTACTATCCAGGCCTTACAAGGCTGTTGATCTAGGCCAAAACTATACAATCTTTTTCTAATGTTCAGATGCTACTGTTCCCAGTAGCCCACTCCTAACTGGCTTTCATTCCATTTCCTGTGAGCACCTGCCAACTTGTTCTCCACCCACATGATCCACCAAGCTGGGTTCCACAGTAACAGGACTGGAAGCTCTCAGACTTTCCCACTTAATCTCCTCTGGTGACCCACATCACCACTGGCTTGTCTGTTGAACTGCTGGTGCCAACACAGACCCACCTGATGTTTATGATCAAACACAGATTCATAATGGTGACATTTCCAAGCTCTATAAAATGAGGTCTGTGTCCATAGCTAATCCACAGCTGGCCGCCTCCCTCTGGATCCGCCATTGGCTTCCCCTTAGAGCTATATAAAAAGCATGTTTCAGAAACTAGGGTTCAAGTTTGTAATATTAATGTATGATTTTTGTTAGTCCTCACTTCTTGTTACATATTTTTACATAAAACTGTTTACAGCTAGATAAAATCAAAATTTTCAAGATTCACAAACCACTTCTGAATACAGAGATCAAAATCTCAAGGATTTTATTCTCTTTGTAAAGAAAAATAAAGCATTGACATTCTCTTCCTTGAAGAGAAAAAGGAGAGGGAATCATAAACCCTGAACTGCTATCTAAAGCCGCATTACCAAAAACATGAGGCAAATTCAGATTCATACTATACTGTTGTGTTATTTAGGCCTTAAAGAGTGTTAATCTGCCACCTGCTATCTGTCCCTGAGGTGTGGTCCACCCAGCTCCACAGCAGGCAGGGCCTGGAGCTCTCAGACATTCCCACTTAATCCTCCATTTGCAAAATAGCTTTTAAATCCAGGAAGCTTGGCTTACTCTACTGAAAGGAAGGAAATGCAACTGCTGAAGAATTTTGCTTTAATTCAAGTTACGAGAAAACTTACGAGAACACGAATAGAAAGAACTTCTTCAAAGACGTGAGGCCTTTAGCTTGAAGGTTATTATGAACAGCCATCCTTTCTCAACTCTGAGGAACTTTTTCCAAGACTAGAATAAAATTAGTAAGACGTTTTTACTTGTTAAAACCTCCTCAGAATCGAGGTCCAAAATGAAAGAATCTTACCACAGTTGTGGTATTATTTAAAGTAAATGAATGAACTGTATTCATCTATTTGTTAGGTCTAGGTAAGCAAGAGACCATGTAGGCTAACCCTGAGCAACTGCTGAGCAGGTGGAAGATACTCTACAATTCTTCTTATTGTATTGTATTTTGGTTTGCTTTTTTGGGTGCTTTGTTTTGTTTTGGTTTGTTTTGGTTTGGTTTGGTTTGGTTTTGGTTTCTGGATCTTACTGTGTAGCCCCAGATGCCCTGGAATTCACTATGTAGACTATCCCAAGCTGGCCTTGATCTCATAGCAATCTGCCTGTGTCTGCCTCCTGAGCCCTGGAATTAAAGGCATGAGCCACCACAGCTGGTGAGTCTACAGTTCTTGACTTCTCTCATCATACTACCTTAGACATCTGGTCATCACTGCTGACATTGAAACTAGAGAGAACGATAATAGTTAAATAGTATTAGACCTACCTAGGAATATGTACCTGGCTCCTACTCAGGCTGTCAAAGAACAGTGCCTCCGCCTATACACAGAGGTCAGTGATAGAGAATAGCAACAGGCAGAGGGAGAAAGAGGACACCGCTTACCCAGGGCATTCTGTCAAGATGGACCCACAGTTACAAAAGCGTTTATTTGTAACAACCTATTAGACAATAATATTAGACCAATAGACAATTAAGTGAAGACTTTTGATAATTTTCTCCTTCACAGAACATTGGTGAGATACAAAAATTAGTAACACACTGCCTACCCTCGAAGAATTTATAATCTGATAAGAAAAATGAATGAAGAAAAAAAAACCCAGAAACGAAATAGATACAGAAATAAAATTTTTAAGAAATAAGTAATTTTTCCACTTGAGGTATAAGCAATGAGATGTTGTTTGCAACTTAAAGTGTCAGAAGGTTACTGAAGACTGGGTGTGGGTGTAGAGTGACCCCAAACTGAATTGTTCTTTTAATTTTTTTTGTTTATGTTCACATGTGTGTGGGTCCACGTGAGTGTCATGCCTCATGAACCTTATTTTTTAGACAGGGTCTCTTACTGGAACTTGGGCTCACCAATTTGGCTAGATTGACTGGCCAGTGAGCTCCAGGGATCCTCCTGCCTCAGCCTCCCCAGTACTGGGATCATAAGCACATACCACCACACCTGTTTTTTTACATGAGTCCTGGGGGTGGGGAGGCTTGAACTCAGGACCTTCTACCTGCATGACAAGTACTTTATTGACTAGTCTATTTCCTGGGGCCCTGAATCATTCTGTGACTCCTTCTGAAGCTTTCCCACAGTGAAATGGAGCCTCCTGTAGGCTGTGGTGCTGCAGAGCTAGTGTGGCTCTGAGGATTCCTGACTACAGGATGTAATATAAGGCAAGTGATGGATTATTCAGGATTTTCCTTCCTTTGACTCTCACCATTTCATTGCTCACCAAGACCTCCTGTGGAGGGCAAATAAGGAAAGGATGGAGATGAACTTCATTTTGGAACTTGTTAGAAGCACTGATGAAAGGTTTGCTGGAACTGTGGAAACAGTCTCTTTATATTTTCTTATTCTTTCAAAGAAACCTTGTTTTTCATCAATGAGATTTATATGGTGACTATAAAACATATGTGTGGTTTGACTTTCTGGGTGAAGGAATTCTTCAAAGCCTTTTTGAAAAAAAAATTCAAATTTTCTGCCAATCCATATCAAATATGTATTTATATTTTTCTTGTTAAAATTGATTACATCACTACAAAAAAACCAGAAGTGAAATGTTTTTCAACCAACAAAATACATCAATATTTGTATAGGTAAAAGAAACTGTTTTCATGTCTAAATAACATGTTTCATGTCAAAACTGGTGGACCCTATACACACTAATGAATCAAGCAGGTGTGAGCAACACAGGTCCAAAACTATTTTTAAATACCCAAAGACTTTAGAACAGTTATTACTAGCAAGAACAGAGAATGAATTAAAATGGTAAAATCTCCAGTCAAGATTTCTCAAATCCTAGCTTCTGCTAGGAGTTTATTATCTTGCCTGTACACCCCTCAACCACTGAAGGCAAAGGGAGCGATTGGGGTAGCAGCAGTCTGCCCCTAGGAGCAGGACAGGGGCTTCACAAACCTTAGAGTCATGAAATTGGAGAGCAAGCCAAGGAAGACAGAACTAACTCAAAAAAGAGGGCTGAACTGTGGAGAGATAATCATATGGATGTTAGTAAAGACTGTTTGGACTGAACAAATAGTCTATAGAAAATAATTTCCCTACTTAGAGTCCCAGGTTGTTCCTGAATTATAACTGAGGTTTTATTTTTTGGATATCTGTGATGCTTCCTGGGGCTCCAAGACACAAACAGCAAAAAGACTTTTAGATCCTTTATTAAAAGAAAGGTGTCACCTCCCTCTGCTTCCCTGGGCCTACAGGACCCATCGCAGGCCTCTCTCCTACCCACAGGCCCCTCTCCGGGACCATCCCAGCTCCTCAGTTCAGTCCCCAGGAGTCCTTGGGGCCTCTTCCCACCCCATCTGCCTTTGCATCTCTGGTTGGCATGGCCACCAACTGCCCTAGACCAGCATCTTTCCTGGGCCAGGCTCCCAGGCCAGTCCAACCCCAAATTCCTGAGGCCAAAATGGTTCCTGGAGGGATCCAGACCTTAGGAGAAAGGCTGAAAAAATCTGACCCTCATCTGAATTGGGCCTCTGTGGGAACTCCTGAAGACAAAATCAATCCGGCCACTCCAGTATAAAATTAAAAGAGAGACCTGGAAGCTTAGATGAACCAGCATTTCATGCCCAAAAGTAAACCACAAAGACACATAAAGTTCACAAAAAGAAGCAGACCTAAACTTGAAGGCCTGAGTCTCACATAAGAATCAGAAACTACAAAAGAAATTCACATGTCAAAATCACAAAGAAAAAACAATAACATGAAAAACCAAAATAATATATCGCAACCAAGTACAAACAGTCCCCTAGAGGAGTACAATGATAAATTAAAATAAAATAAAATAAAATAAAATAAAGAGCACACCAACAAATCAAAGAACTAAAAAAAGGGATAAAATTCTGATTGAATTCACAAAAGACATAGAAGTATTGAAGAAAACTCAGACTGAAATAAAGAAGGAGTTAAAAAAACTCAATAATCCAATTTGAAATGACAGGAGAAAGCCTCACCAATAGGATGAATGAAATGGAAAACAGAGTATCAAGACTGGAAGATAAAGTGGACAAACTAGACCATTCAAGCAAAGATTTTGAAAATTTTAAGAAAGCACAAAAATGGAATATGCAGGAATTATGTGACACCGTGAAACGACCAAACTTACGAATCACTGGCATACAGGAAGGAGAAGAATCTCAAGATAATGGTATAGACCAGATTGTCAACAGGATTGTAGAAGAAAATTTCCCCAAATTAAAGAAAGACATGCCCATACAAATACAAGAAGCATATAGAACACCAAATAGGACTAGAAAAAAAAATTCTCCACACCACATCATAGTAGAAACTGCAAAAGAAAAACA
>NW_008341420.1:26069-27284 GCF_000622305.1 Nannospalax galili | reverse complement strand
TTCCTACCCAGCCAAAATGTCTATTATAGTCAAAGGGGAACAAAAAATCTTCCATGACATAAATAGGCTGAAGGAATTCATGTCCACAAAAACAGCCATTCAGAGAGTTCTGGAAGCAATACAAAGAGCAGAAGAAAGGAATGACTATACCCAAGGGTTGCGGAAAGAATCCCAATGAAGGTATAACTGTGGAAAGGTACACCTATATCAAGAATGTAAACAGAAATAAAAATGACAGGATTCAATAACCATCTTTCATTAATAACTTTAAATATTAATGGACTGAACTCCCCAGTCAAAAGACACAGATTATGTGAATGGATTAAGAAACAAAACCCATTTTTCTGTGGTCTGCAAGAAACTCATCTCACTTTCAAGGACAGACACTATCTTAAAGTGAAAGGATGAGAAAAAATATACGAAGCAAATGGTATTAAGAAAAAAGCAGGCGTAACAATTCTGATATCTGACAAAATAGACTTTAAACTAAAACTAAGAGACAAAGAGTACCACTTCATTTTGATTAAAAGGAACAATGAATCAAGAAGATATTACAATCCTGAACATATATTCAACAAACTCTGGTGCCCTCAACTTCATAAAAACAATACTACAGGAATTTAAGACTCAGATTAACCCCAACTCATTAATAGTAGGCAACTTCAATACCCCATCGTTTCCATTAGATTGGTCAACAGGGCAGAGAGTTAACAGAGAGACATCTGAATTAAGCAATACTATATATCAAATGGACTTAACAGACATCTACCGAGTATTCCACCCAAGCACCAAAGGACATACTTTCTACTCAGCACCCCATGGAACCTTCTCCAAAATCGACCATATACTGGGGCACAAAACAAACTTCAACAAATACAAAAAGATTGAAATAATTCCATGCATTCTATCATACCACAATGCAATAAAGCTTACAATCAACACCTGAAGAAGCCCTAATCATCGCATGAACACATGGAGATTAAACAACACACTCCTGAATGATGAATGGGTCAAAAGAGAAACTAAGAAAGAAATAAAATTATTCCTGGAATTAAAGGAAAAGGACAATACAATATGACAAAACCTCTGGAACACGCTGAAAGCTGTCCTAAGAGGGAAGTTTATAGCTCTAAGTACCTACATCAAAAAATCAGAAAGAACACAATAAATGACTTAACATTGCAACTCAGTGCACTTGGAAAGCAACAGCAAACA
>NW_008341420.1:24655-25119 GCF_000622305.1 Nannospalax galili | reverse complement strand
CTGGAGGGAACCAGACTAAACATATCTCAACATAATTAAAACCATATACAACAAACCCACAGTCAACATTGTTTTAAATGGAGAAAAACTGGAAGCATTCCCATTTAAATCAGGAAGCAGACAAGGCTGTCCACTATCTCCACTTCTCTTTAACATAGTGCTATCTTTACCAGCAAGACCAATAAGACAAGAGCAGGAAATTAAGGGAAATTGGAAAAGAAGAGATCAAATTATCCCTTTTTGCAGCTGATATGATATTTTGTCTAAGGGACGCCAAAAATTCCACCCGAAAACTCCTAGAAATTATTAACATGTTCAGTAAAGTGGCAGGTTACAAAATTAACCTACAAAAGTCTGTAGCCTTTCTATATACCAATAACAAGCAATCAGAGAAAGAGCACATGGAAACACTCCCATTCGCAATAGCTGCAAAAATATATATCTTGGAGTAAACCTGACCAACA
>NW_008341420.1:17155-23015 GCF_000622305.1 Nannospalax galili | reverse complement strand
TAGGAGAAGGGTATTATTAAGGGAGAAAGGGGGAAAATGGGGGCACCTTAAGTGGGAAAACCATGATGGAGGGGTTAGACAATTCGAGAGATAAACAATGCCTAGCTAGTTTTGAAAACCAGAGAGAACCATGTTACTCCTAAAACCTACTGACAAATTATACATAGCAGATCAAGAAATATATGTCTTAGGTAAGGTTTATCTGAGAACAACTGGTCCTTGCCCAAGATTTAGCTACATGACACACAATAAGCTGTGGCACAGAGCTGGGTGGCCTGGGGCTGAGTGGTACAGAGCTAGGCACTGGATGTTCCTTTCATTGTAAGTCACTCCCCACCCCCCCACGATAATAATAATTGTACATAAAGGTATGTTATATGGTTTGCCTGATAGCACAAGAGACCCAGAGAGAACTCTGGTGACAATAGCACATAGTAATTAAGAGTACCAGACTGGTATTAACCTTCTTGAATGTTTAACAGCCATACTTTGAAGCCTATGCTAATCTGGTCAGAGGGACTTAAAGGAAAGTTTTTGCTCCTTGCCCTCCAAGGGCAACTAAGTTCCAGAGGACTATGGAGCATCTCTCAATATGTCCTGTAACTGTGGTGAGTCACCTGTCCTCCTGTTCAGGGAGGCCATGGAGACCCCACGAGATGGACTTGAACCAGTGTCCAGTCTACAAAGAGGAGGGTCAACTCAGAGGAAACATTTCCTTCATGCCTCCAAGTAAAGCCAGCCACAGTGGAGTAGGACCTTTGATTTATCTTCACATAGATGGAACTGGTAAAAGAAAGGAGCCCAGGAGCTCTTCCCAAGTCCATGTGACCCCTGAGGAACAGATCCTCCAATGACCTGAAGTATTGGTTTATTTGGGCCAACTGTATGGTCTTAAACACCCAAAAGGAAAGTATAACCAAAGATTAAAGTGATCAGTGTTATTTCTTTAAGAGTTCAAGGGATTACACTTCCTAGACATTAGGCTTAAGTCCATATAAAAAGTTATTTATTTAGACAATTATTTCTCATTGATGATTTTGTTTCTAAGCAGAAAGTTCTACTCAAATGAAAGACTTCAAATCTTGGTCTGTAACTGTAGTGCCCATCTGTAGCTAAGGGAGACAACCCACTATTGTTCTAAAATGATGGCTAAATGTGTTTTCTCCCTCTATCTAGAAGTCTTTGAGAAGGAACTGACACTGATTCTAGCCACTCCAACAGCTATCAAAGTGCCTGAAAACAAACCCTGAATCTATCATTCTCGAGTCCAGCCTTGGCAGGCAAAAGAAAAATGAGGTGGAACCCAACAGAGGGATGCTTTTGGAAGCTCTCGTCAAGAAATTCCAATGGACTCTCATATGAACAATAGAAATTTGCCCTGTTCTGACTTTTTTCTGGTTCTCTGTCTAGAACTTGTAATGCTAACTATTCTTGCCTTTACTTTTCCTTCACATCCCCTATTCACCAGTAAAGGACTTTCTTTTCTCCCTTCAGCTAAGTTATGCAATTTGGGAGTCTTTCAGATAGACCCACTGAAGGGATACCCCAATTGCCTCAGCCTGTGTCCCTGTTCAGCATGGAAGAAGCCAGAGCAGTCTGTGTCCCAATTCCCTATCCACAAGTTGGGTAACCTATTCTGAGGATGGTGTGATAAGAATAGAATGTAGGAATTGGCTAGGCAGTTAGTGTAAAAAGACCCCAAAGAAAAGTAGCCAGTTTCTTGGCTTAAAGTCAAAATGTCCTTGGGCATCTTAGCAACATACTCTCTTCCAAAATGTCAAAAGTATTTGAGAGCTCTTATCTAATATTTAGAGTTATCTCTTCAGAGGGGGTGAAATGTTAGGACAGTAAAAAGCCAAAGAAAGAAAGAAAGAAAGAAAGAAAGAAAGAAAGAAAGAAAGAAAGAAAGAAAGAAAGAAAGAAGAAAGAAAGGAAGGAAGGAAGGAAGAAAGGAAGAAAGGAAGAAAGGAAGGAGAGAGGAAGGGAGGGAGAGAGAGGGGAGAGAGGGAGAGAGGAAAGAGAGAGAGAAAGAGTACACAAAGTCAGAAAAAATGTGATGGGGAGATATGGGAGATGTTTATTGAAGGGGAGGGAGTGGTCGTGGATTTGATCAAAACGCCTTATATGCATGTATGAAATTCTCAATAAAGGTTTTTTTAAGTTAAAAAAAGTGCTCAACATCCTTAGTAATTAGAGAAAAGCAAATCAAAACCACTTTAAGATTTCATCTTACCACAGAGGTTTTGATCTGTACACTTCTAAATGCTGCCCAGGTTCTCTTGAGGATCAGAGAAGCCCCAGGAAACAGAAGGCAAGGTCTATGGGGAGCTCAAGGCAGTCAAACTGTTGAGTGGCAATTAAGTAAAGCTGGCAAAGACTGATCCTAGCAGCAGTGGTGAGAGAGAAACATCAGGCCAAGAAGATGTAGGTGTGATATGCATGGGAGTCCATGCATCAGATTTTGAACAAATAATACCACATGGATTAGAGAATGGTTCTGTGTGTGGTCTAGGTGTGATTAAGACTTCCAGTCATGGCTGGACTAATACTTGCTTCCAGCTAGAAAAAAATCTTTTTTTTTCTTTATTGAGGTATCTTACCACATTAAGGGAGTGCTATATTTTTAATTCCAAATATTTACTGGGTGTGGAGGCACATGCTTTTAATCTCAATACTTGAGAGGCAAGAAGAGGTGGATCTCTGTGAGATCAAGGCCAGCCTTAACTACATAGTGAGTTCCCAGGCCAGCTGGAGCCACAGGGAGACTCTCCCTCACAACAGTAAAATTCTCAAACATTCACCTTTATTTATTTATTTATTTAATTTTATTTATTTATTTACATATGTACATGCACATGTGTGCATATAGGGGCACACATGCTACAAAGTGTATATGGAGGTCAGCATTTTTCCAGATTACTGGGATTGAACTCGGATCATCAGGCTTGGGGACAAGTGCCCTTACACACTAAGTCATTTTCTCAGCCCTAAAATCCAAAACATTTAATTTAGAATCTAATACCTTAATATATAATATAGTAAGGCTATCAATTCTGAGCCTACTCAGTAAACCAGTGTAAGTTCACATACTTATCAGGAAAAAACTGTTTGGAGGCAAATACTCTCAATTCATACGTATTTATTTATGACCCAATATATTTATAGCAATTTGTCAAATTTAATTATTAAAGATAGAAATAAGTTGAAAGGAAGTTCTGTTCTCTTCTTATACCCACTTGATCTTGTTACCACCTGAAGTATGCAAGTGCAATTTTGAGAATTAAAAAGAAAAAAAGCAGTTTTAGACTAAGCCTTCCATAAAGATGGATATTCCTTATATTTGCATTTAGGTTTACATTTACCTGTGCCAGACACCACAATCTTGTGTACATACAAAGATATATGTTCATGCTTAATTATTTCTCTAGCTCATCAGGAAATATATATATATATATATACTACTTAGACATATGTAATATACATGTAATTTAAAATTATATTAGCATCTCATTTTGTAAAGTAACCCTCTGAATTAAGCACCTTCATCCAAGACTGTGGCTTTAGACAGCACTTGAAATTGAGGAAAACCCCTTAGGGGTCAAAAAAAAGTAAAGAGAGGGGGGTCAGAACCATCCTCACCTCCAACCCAAACAGAACAATTCTTCATTTATCTGCGTGTGTGCGGCGTGTGTGTGTGTGTGTGTGTGTGTGTGTGTGTGTGTGTGTGTTGTATGCATGGGATGGAGCATGTGCTTGAGGGTGGCAGATGTCAAAATCAGGTGTCTTCCTCTGTCACTTTCCACCTTATTTTTGAGACAGAATCTCTCATTGAGCCTGGAGTTTACCAACTGGCTAGACTGGCTGGCTAGAGAGCCCCCATAATCCTCCTGTCTCTGCCTCCCAGTACTGTCTTACAGCTGCACACCACCATGCCTGGATTTTTATATGAGTTCTGGGGCTCCAAACAGGCACTCATGTTTGTACAGAAAACCCTTTACTCCACAAACCATCCTCATGGCCCCCTTTCCTGTTTTATAAATTATAATCCTCATAAATTTTCCTAGAAGAAAGGGTTCTGAGGCTAATGGATGTGAGGGAGACCTAATTTTCAAGAAGCTCACTAGTACAGATGGGAGAAAAAGCAGCTCGCTAGGTAACAAGACTGAAGTCTCTTATCTTGTACCTACACAGACCAAGAGTGAAAATACCATGATATTCATACACAGATATTATTTGCTTGTCTCCAGAAAAATATTAATTCAAGACCACAAAGAGCAATCGTGTAGCTTTTAGAAAGGTGACAATTCTCGACAAGCTAAGTTTCTTAGTCGTTCATTGCTTTAGTGGTACTTTTAGCTCAAATGGTACTTTTACAGCAAAGTCAGCAAAATGCTTTCATAAGAGTTGTAATGTTTTAGATGTAGAGGGTTAAAGGAAACACACTACTGCTAAAATAATTTCCAGGTTTATGCTTTGCTACATAGTGAATTTATATCGGAGTTTTTTTCATTACTGTATCAAACTTTTCCCAAAGATAGGCAACTCTTTATGGATACTAATCAAAGATTAATTTTTGCTTCAAACTGAAGAAAAACAACCTTTCCATGTGCTTATTAGTTAGTCTCATATCCTCTCATGAAATGTATGTTTCTGCTTTTTTCATTTTTTAATTATATTTTTTAATCTATTGATCCTTGACAGGCCTCTATATATTTTAATATTCAAATATTTAGCTTATCTTTTTTTCATCCTCTTATAAAGTCTTTCATAAACTAATACCTTTTAATTGATGAAGCCCAGTTTATCAATTTTTGTGGATTTTCATTTGCATAATGAATATTAAACCATGTTGCTAATTATCTTATTTAGAAATGTAGTCAAATTGTTATGATTACTGATATCCTCAGTGTCTGTTTATAAAATTGTTGGAGAATTATTTTTTAAAGTTTCATTACTGAATCACCATCCGTGTCATGATCTAATTGTAAACTGGCAACTCTGCATAGTCTAGGGAAACAGCATCTGTCTGGGTTTCAGAAACATTTAAGTCTTCATAAAGATGACTGCAAAATTTCCCAAAATTCTATTATGGGTAATTACTCTTGTTTTTCTTAAGGAAAATTATAATATCAGCTAAAACTTTGAACACTAGATTTCACATACAAAAGAACTGAGAAAATTCTTAAGTAATTAAGACAAAAGGAATCAGGATATGGACAAATGAAGAAACGTAAACAGTAACAATAACAAACAAAAACAGCACTGCATGGCCTTTAAACTTAATTTTCTTATGACCAGAATAACACAATATGTTGTGTCTTTCTCATTACCTACATGAGTAAAGAGAATCCCCACATCTGAAAAAGAGGTAAGCAGAATTTTGTTAAATTGAACTACTGTATAACTGACTCTGCCTCTGTTCATCTTCTTAATTCAATCCCAGAATACCCTGGGACTGAATCCCTTTGATGTTGCAGGTCTCTGCAGCTACTATGCTGTCCATGCTGACCAAGTTCCCAAACTGCACTGTTGCTGTTAGAAAATGAAATAAATGTACCTATTAGGTACAGTTCTAATTCCTGAGAGTCTCACCTGGGAACTAGACAAACAAAATGTGTATCCAAGTTCATAGCAATGCAGGAATTCCCCAAATTGCACCTCTGAAATATTACAGTTACAATGAACCATCAATGTAGGAAACTTTGATCCTATCAAAAATGGTAATTACTAATTTAAGCCACTACTTTGCCATTTCATAGACATTTTAGCCATAGATAGATAGATGATAGATAGATAGATAGATAGATAGATAGATAGATAGATAGATAGATGATAGATGATAGATAGATAGATAGATAGA
>NW_008341420.1:10605-17138 GCF_000622305.1 Nannospalax galili | reverse complement strand
AGATAGATAGATAGATAGATAGATAGATAGATAGATATTTACCATGAGTAAGTATTATGTGTTTAAAATTAGGGGCCTTGTAGTCAATATGTCAGAGCTGGGATCTTGGATCTGCTATTCTTTGGTTATATGAACTTCAGAAACTGATTCTTTAAATTTTAAATTCCATAAGATATACATAATACCATCTACTTCAAAATGTTCTCAGGAAAACTGTGTAACATAAAAAGATAGGGGACAATTCCCAGCACAAATCTCTAAAAACAAAACAAAACAAACCAGTATTCTTTTAAAAAGTGTAATGATTCAACTAAGTATCAAAATTTTACTGAGGTATATACAATAATTCAGTACACTTGAGTCCTGTAGATATGTCCTTTCTGTAGACACAGAAACAGCCATGCCTTGTATCAAAGCTAGAATTATAACCTCTATAGAGCTGAAAGAACTAAATGCTGTACTGAGCTGCTAATAATTCTATCGTCCTTAGTGAGTATGCATGAGATGAGGCTACATTGATAAGACATGCCAAACATATCATAAAAAGCCTCATAGATGTTAAGATTTTAGTGTATGTTCAAGGAGAAATTACAGAAGGATTTTAAATAATAAAACAATCTGGTTCACACTTTCAAATAATAACTTGGTTGGTCTTTTTCTTTTTCTTTTTTTTTTTTTGAGATAGGGTCTCCCTGTAGCTCAGGTGGCCTGGAACTAGCTACACAGACCAAGAACTCACAGAGATCCACCTGCCTCTGCATTCCAAGTGCTGGGATTAAAGGCATGCCCCACCTCGCCTGGCTCGAATAATAATCATTTAAAATTATATAGACAATGCGAGGACAAACACAGAAGGAGGAGGCTATTGAAATAGTTCAGCAAGAGAAACTCTCATGAGTCAAGACATCATTTAAGATGTAAATAAGTAAGCAGAAGTGAAGATAAGATTGACAAGTATGTTGTATGGGGAAGAGAAACTCCAAGATTTCTGTTGAGTGACTACATACATGTTGAGGTACCACATATTGTGATGGGAAATGTTAGAAGAAAAAGAAATGAGTATGAGAAGAAAGCACAAAAGCAAGGCTTCTGGGGCTGGGGAGATAGCTCAGTATTTAAACTGCTTCCCTTACAAGCATGAGGAAGAGAGTTCAGGTCTCCAACAACCATGTAAAAGCTGGATGGATGTGGCAGTCGGCCTGTAATCCCAGCACTCAAGGAAGGCATAGGGAATCACCATGGCAAGCTGGTGAGCTACAATGCCAAATCAGTAAGCTCTGGGTCTGAGAGACCCTGCCTCAATATATGAGGGGGAGAACAATGGAGGAAGACATCTGACATCCTCTGGCCTCCACATGCATGCATACACAGGAGCACTCACACACATGTGAGTATGCAAAGACATATGACATGCACACCACACACGGATGCAAAAAAATAGCCAAGACTTCCATTGCATTAGAGATGATTCTGGGAATATCATGAGACTATATATGATTCAGGTAATTTGTATATAGAACACTAGAGCACAAAAGAAAATTTAGAACAAGAGGTATTTATTTGAGAGTTATATGGACACTGATGCAATTTAAAGCCAAGAGGGTTAGATTTCTATGACAAGAATGTAAAAGAGAAGTTGTGAGAAGATAAAGGAATTCATAACTGACCCAGAGAGTGACTGTTCCCACCTCCATCTGGCATAGGGGCTGAGAACTCAGCAGACCAAATGAGAGTCCCAAAATCAGCACACCCCCCACCCCCAGGGATCGTCCCAAATTTTACTCTGACTTCCTGCTAGTAGGGGTCCAAACCTTAGAAGGAAGCCTGAGTGTACCTGACTGGAACCTGACTTGGGCTTCTGTGGGTGCTCCTGAGTAGCTGATCTCAAGCCGTCAGTTCCCTCCAAAATAAAACCTGAGGGAACCTGAAACCTGGACCAATGAGCTTTATATAACCAATAAGAAAAGACAAAGTCCATCCACATCAATAATACAAACAGAAGCATGCTTCAACTTAATTTTCATATCAGGAGCAAAAACAACAAAAGAAATTCACATGCCAAAATCACATAGAGTGAATAATAAAATGGAGGCTTGGAGAGTTGGCTCAGTGGTTAAGAACACTGATTGTTCTTGCAGAAGACACATATTTGAATCCCAGCACCTGACAACTGTCTGTAACTCCAGTTCCAGGGGATCTGATGGCCTCGTCTGTCCCCCGCGGATATTGCATGGCATAGGTGCACTTACCTATATGCAGGCAATACACACATACACATAAAATAAAAATAATAAATAAAAATATTTATTAAAAAAAGAATAATAAAATGGAAAGCTAAAACACTATCTAGAGAAAACCCAGGACATTGAAATTAAAAGAACAATCATAAACATGATCAAGGAATTCAATGAATTTAATGAACACACAAACAAATCAAAGAACTAAAAGAAGATAGGGATAAACTTCTGAATGAATTTGTACAAAAGAGAAACATTGAAGAAAACTCAGGCAGAAATGAAGAAGGAAGTGAGAAGAAGCCAACTTGCAACAACAGGGGAAAGCCTCACCTCTAGAATGAATGAAATGGAAAGCAGAATATCAACACTGGAGGATAAAGTTGAAGAATTGGACCACTTAAGCAAAGATTATGAAAAAATTTTAAAACACAGGAATGTAATATGCAAGAGATGTGGGACACCATGAAAAGACCAAACTGACGTATCATAGGCATAGAGGAAGAAGAATTAAACAGTATTGTACAAGAGAATTTCCCAAAATTAAGGAAAGACATCCCCATACAAACACAGGAAGCACATAAAGCATCAAATAGACAGAATCATGACAGATCCTGGCATTCATAATAAAAACACTAAATGTACAGAACAAAAAGAGGATACTGAAAGCAGAAAAGAAAAACAAGTCACATATAAAGGAAAGCCCATCAGAATTACAGCTAACTTATCAATGCAAACTATGAAAGCCAGAAGAGGGTGGACAATAGATGCCAGCCCAGAATACTTTTCCCAGCAAAAATGTCTATTATACTTGAGGGGGAAAGAAAAATCCTCCATGACATGAAAAGCCTGAAAGAATACATGTCCACAGAACCAGCCCTTCAAAGACTACTTGAAGCAATACAAAAACAGAGAAAGAAGCACCATACCCCAGGGGCAACGAAAGAAAATAAATAAAGGCATAACTGAGAAAACACAAAATTAGACAAAGAACACAAACAGAAATCAAAATGATGGCAACCAATACACATCTTTCAATAATAACCTTAAATATCAATGGACTGAACTCCCCATTCAAAAGACACAGGCTAAGTGAATGCATAAAGAAACAAAATCCATCTTTTTGCTGTCTGCAAGAAACCCATCTCATCTTCAAGAACAGGTACTACCTTAAGGTGAAAGGATGGAAAAGAATATTCTAAGCAAATGTCACTAAGAAAAAATCAGAGGTTGCAATTCTAATATCTGACAAAACATACTTCGAACTAAAACTAATCAGAAGAGATAAGGAGGGCCACTTCATTCTGATCAAAGGAACAGTTAACCAAGAAGATATTACATACAATCATTAACATATATGCACCAAACTCTGGTACACCTAAATTAATAAAAAAAAAAAACACAATACAGGACTTTAAGACACAGATTAACCCCAACTCACTAATATTAGGGGACTTCAACACCCCACTATCTCTATTAGACAGGTCAGCTCGACAAGAAAATAAACATGGAGACAACTGAATTAAATGATACCATACATCAAATGGACCCAACAGACAGCTTTTGAATGTTTCACCCAAGCACCAAAGAATACACTTTCTACTCAGAACCCCATGGAACTTTTTCAAAAAATGACCACATACTGGGCCACAAAACAAACCTCAACAAATACAAAAAAATTGAAATTATTCCACCTATTCTATCAGACCACAATGTAATAAAGCGCAAAATCAACACTGGACAAAACCCTAGTCACTACACAAACTCATGGTGATTAAACAACACATTCCTAAACAATGAGTGGGTCAAAGGAGAAATTAAGAGAGAAATAAAATAATTCCTGGGATTCAACAAAAAGGACAATACAACACAACAAAACCTCTGGGACACTCTAAAAGCAGTCCTAAGAGGGAAGTTTATAGCTCTAAGTGCCTACATTAAAAAATTGGAAAGAGCCAAAATAAATGACCTAACACTGCAACTCAAGACACTGTAAAGGCATGAACAAATGAAACCCAAACCCAGCAAGAGAGAAGAAATAACAAAAATCAGAAAGAAATTAATGAAATAGAAACAAAGAAAACAATACAAAGAATCAATGAATCTAAGAGCTGGTTCTTTGAAAAGCTAAACAAGATAGACAGACCCTTAGCCCAATTAACCAAAAGAAAGAAAGAGCAAATCCAAATCAACAAAATCAGAGATGAAAGGGGAAACATCACAACAGACACTCAAAAGATCCAGAAAATTATAAGAGAATATTTCAAAAACCTATACACTACTGAGTTTGAAAATCTAAAAGAAATAGATGGATATCTAAAATCATGAGAACCACCAAAGTTAAACCAAGAACAGGTCAACAGTTTAAACAGACCAATAACATATAAGGAAATCAAAAGAGTATACAAAGCCTCCCAACTAAAAGAAACTGAGGCCCACATGGATTTACAGCAGAATTCTACCAGATATTTAAAGAAGAGGTTCAACCAATGTTGGGGGACCCTGCTGCTAAGGTTGCTGTCCACCATGTCCGGATAGCTCTAAGGAGCTCAGCTCTATAAGGAAGGACTCCCTTTCTCAGCAGGGGCCTCCTGTTCTCTGCCTGACTTACCTGGAAAGTGCCTCCAAGCACAGATGCCTGACCTTATTTGGAACATGACCTTTGGCATAGTTACCGGCAATAAAACTGCTCCCAGGTTTTTTCTATATGATAATTAGGCAATGCCCTATAGCCAGATGATAGGATCCCCCTACCACATGTAAACAAAGCATACCATGAGCACCTATCAGCTGAAGCTTTGGCTGTTGCCTCCACACTATATTTTTCCCTGACCCCCACTGAATAAATGGAGCTGTATCACTGAATCTGACTCCCCAGAAGGTCTTTTCCATCATGCTCACTGGCCATCCAACCCGTTTGTCACTTCTGCTCCCTTTGTCCTCATGGATCAGTGGCCAACAGCCCACAAGGGGAGGGAGAGACCCACAAACCAATACTACTTAAATTATTCAAAACAGAGGGAGAACTCCCAAACTCCTTCTATGAAGCCAGCCTCACTCTCATACCCAAACCAGGTAAAGACACAACCAAAAAAGAAAACTATAGACCCATACCCTTAATTGAACATAGATGCAAAAATTTTCAAGAAAATACTTCCAAACTGCATACAGACACACATCAAAAACATCATTTGCCATGATCAAGTAGGCTTTATTCCAGAGATGCAGGGATGGTTCGATATACAGAAGTCAATAAAGGTCATTAATCATATAAATGGACTCAAAGACAAAAACCACATCATCATCTCAATAGATGCAGAAAAGGCTTTTGACAAAATTCAGTATGCATTTATGTTCAAAGTCCTAGAGGGAATTGGACTAGTGGGAACATACCTCAACATAATTAAAGCTATATACAACAAACCCACAGCCAACATCATTCTAAATGGAGAAAACCAGAAAGCATTCCCATTAAGATCAGGAACCAGACAAGGATATCCACTCACTCCACTCCTTTTCAACATAGTGCTTGAAATTCTTGATAGAGAAATAAGACAGGAGAAGGAAATTAAAGGAGTACTAATTGGAAGAGCTCAAACTATCCCTTTTTGCAGATGATATGATACCATACCTAAGAGATCCCAAAAGTTCCACAAGGGAACTCTTAGAACTGATTAACACACTCAGTATAGTGGCAGGTGATAAAAATCAATCTACAAAAATCAGTAGCCCTTCTATATACTAATAACAAGCAATTGGGGAAAGAATACAGGGAAATGCTCCCATTCATAATTGCTGCAAAAAATTAAAATAGCTTAGAATAAATCTGACCAAAGACACCAGAGATCTCTACAATGAAAATTTTAAACCATTAAAGAAAGAGATTGGGGAAGACACCAGGGGATGGAAGGACCTCACATGTTCATGGATTGGAAGAATTAATACTGGGGAAATAACCATCCTACCAAAACCAATATGTAGATTCAGTGCAATCTTGATCAAATACCCATGACATACTTCACAGAATTAGAAAAAGCCATCCTTAAATTCATATGGACTCACAAAAGACCCCAGATGGCCAAAGCAACCCTGAGCACAAAGAGCAATGCTGGGGGGAATAGTATACCAGATCTCAAAGTATACTACAGATCTATAATTATAAAAACAATGTGGTACTGGCACATAAACAGACATATAGATCAATGGAACATCATTGAAGACACAAACCCAAGTACGTGCAATTTCAGCCACCTAATATTTGACAAAGGTGCCAAGAACACACAATGGAGGAAAAACAGC
>NW_008341420.1:10114-10317 GCF_000622305.1 Nannospalax galili | reverse complement strand
AGAAAAAAAATCTTCACCAGTGACACATCTGACAGAAGTTTAACATCCAGAATATATAAAGAACTCAAAAAACAAAGAAGTGAGAAACCAAATTATACAATTAAAAGATGGGCTAAAGATCTAGACAGAGTGTTCTCAAAGAAGAAATAAAGATGGCTAAGAAACATCTCAAAAAGTGTTCAACATCGTTAGTAATTAGGGAA
>NW_008341420.1:8864-9704 GCF_000622305.1 Nannospalax galili | reverse complement strand
ACTCATCCTATTGCAGAGACACTTGTACATCCATGTTTGTTGCTGTTCTTTGCACAATAGCTAAGAGATGGAAGCAACCTAAGTGCCCCTCAACTGAGAAGTGGTTAACAAAAATGTGGTATATTTACACAATGGACTTCTATTCAGCAGTAAGGAAAGATGAAACAATGAAATTTGCAGGTAAATGGATGGACCTAGAAATGGTTGTATTAAGTGAAGTAACAGAGACTCACAAAAATAAAGATGTATGTTCTCCCTTATTTGTGGATCCTAGCACCAGATCCTTTTAAATTCCATATCCTTTTAATATGATGATATTGGACAGCAGTCTCTTCTGAATTAAATAACTACCATCATCATGAATTCATCACTGGACCCTCACCAGTGTATCCAGCCACTCTTCACAGCCAACTGCATGTAATTTGGCCCTAATCACACATGGTCTTCTAGATTTGAGGGTGGGGCTAAAGTATACAATCAGGGGAAGGCTAGGAAGAGAAGGCCTGACCCAGGCTGGTAAAGGCTTTCCAGTGTGCATACACTCAGGTCATTCATACACCTCAGCAACCCATCAGTTATCTCGGTAAGTAAGCTCTGTATATTCAATTAGTTCACCAGTAAAACTGTAATCAAACATTGTTTTGACATTAGAACCTTAAAAGGGAATAAGCATTGCTTAGCATCCCCAGGAAAATAATTCTCACAACAGATGGAAAATTTGTTAATGCGATTATGTCTCATAATTATTTAAAAAAAAGAAAATGAGAATGTAAAGGATGTTAAAAGGATATGGGAATGGAGATATTTTCCAAAATAGACAGAAAAGTGAGAAAGCCTAAG
>NW_008341420.1:4600-8654 GCF_000622305.1 Nannospalax galili | reverse complement strand
TCCCTGTAGCCCCAGCTGTCCTGGAACTCACTATGTAGACCAGGCTGGCCTTGAACTCACAGAGATCCGCTTGCCTCTGCCTCCCAAGTGCTGGGATTAAAGGTGTGTGCCACCACGCCCAGCGAACATTTGGGTTTTTTACCCAAGCTTTATCTATATAGCACATGGTAATTAAAAGTACCAGAATGGTGGAACTAACCTTATTAGATGTTTATCCAACATACTTTGAGGCCTGTGCTAATCTGATCAGAGGGACTTAAAGGACAGTTTTTGCCCCTTAGTCCAAGGTTGACTAAGTTCCAGGGGACTATGGAACATCTCTCAAAATGTCCTATAATTGTGATGAGTCACCTCTCCTCTTGAAGCCATGGAGACCCCACCAGATGGACTTGAACCAGTGTCCAGTCTACAAAGAGGAGGGTCAACTCAGAGGAAACATCTCATTCATGCTTCCATGTGAAGCCAGACATGATCGAGCAGGCCCTTTGACTTATCTTCACATAGATGGAACTGGTAAACGAAAGGAGCCAGGGGCTCTTCCCAAGCCCATGTGACCCCTGAGGAACAGATCCTCAAACGACCTTAAGTGTAAATATAAGTTGATTTATTTGGGCCAACTGTATGGTCTTAAACACCCAAAAGGAAAGTATAACCAAAGAGTAAAGTGATCAATATATTTCTTTAAGAGTTCAAGGGATTACACTTCCCAGACATTAGGTTTAAGTCCATATAAAAAGTTACTTATAGGGCTGGAGAGACAGCTCAGTGGTTAAGAGCACTGACTGTTCTTGCAGAGGACCCGGGTTCGATTCCCAGCACCCACATGGTGGCTACAAACCGTCCTTAACTCTAGTTCCAGGGGAATCCAAAGCCCTCTTCTGACCTCTACAGCATTGCAAGACACGGGTGCACTCACATACATGCAGGCAATATACTCATACACATAAAATAAATAAGTAAATAATAAATAAATTGTTTAAAGTTATTTATTTAGATAATTTTTTCTCATTGATTATTTTGTTTCTAAGCAGAAAGTGCTGCTCAGATGTAAGACTTCAAATCTTGGTCTACAATACTGTAGTGCCCACCTATAGCTAAGGGAGACAACCCACTATTGTTCTAAAATGATGGCCAAAGTTGTTTTCTCCCCCATCTAGAAGCCTTTGAGAAGGAACTGACACTGATTCTAACCACTCCATCAGCTGTCAAAATGCCTGAAAGCAAATCCTGAATCCATCACTCTCAAGTCCAGTCTTGGCAGACAAAAGAAAAATGAGGAGGAACCCAATAGAGGGATGCTTTTGAAAGCTCCCGTCAAGAAATTCCAATGGACTCTCATATGAACACTTGAAAATTGCCCTGTTGTGACTTTTTTCTAGTTCCCTGTCTAGAACTTGTAATGCTAATTACTCTTGCCTTTACTTCTCCTTCACATCCCCTATTCACCAGTCAAGGACTTTCTTTTCCCTCTACAGATGAGTTATGCAATTTGGGAGTCTTTTAGATAGACCCACTGAAGGAGTATCCCAATGGTCTCACCCTGCATCCCTGTTCAGCATGAAAGAAGCCAGAGCAGTTTGTGTCCCAATTCCCTATCCACAAGTTGGAAAACCTCTTCAGAGGATGGTGTGATAAGAATAGGAGGTAGGAATTAGCTAGGCAGTTAGTATAAAAAGACCCCAAAGAAAAGTAGCCAGTTTCTTGGCTTAAAGGCAAAATGTCCTTGGGCCTCTAAGCAACATACTCTGTCCAAAGGCCAAAAATGTCAAAAGTATTTGGGAGCGCTTATCTAATCGTTAAAAGATTTTAGGGTTACCTCTTCAGAGGGGGGAATGCAAAAATTCCCATAACAAAAAAAGAGTGCATGAATATATCAGAAAAAAGTGATGGGGAGATATGAGAGGTGTTGTAGGGGAGAGAGTGGACATGGATTTGATCAAAACACCTTATATGCTTATATGCCTGTATGAAATTCTCAATAAATTATTTTTTAAAGAAAGAGATTTTAACATCTAGTTAGGTGCATACATTAAATTCTGGCACTTGTGGGGAGGGGACAGCAGCAAGCCTCAGAATCTCTGTGAGGTGGAGGCCAGCTTGGTCTGCATAGTGAGTTTTGTATCAGATAGGGAGATCCTGCCTCAAAGGAAATTTTTTTTAAATGCTCACATTTACATCAATTATTGTGGCATGTACCTTTAATCCTAGCACTCAGGAGGCAGAGGAAGGCAGTTCTCTGTGAGATGGAAGCCAGCCTGGTCTACATAGTGGGGCTACAGGGAGACCCTGTCTCAAAAAATTTCGAAAAGAAATTCTTACATTTAGATGTCAGAACAAATGGAGGAGAAAATGAAATACTTTGAATAGAGACCATAAAATTAGAAGAAAAAATTAAAAAGAGAGAATGTACAACTGTATCAAGTAGTATTATGAAATCATAGAAGGTGATGGCTTAGATGCCTTTTTCTTTAATCTAGCAACAATCTAGAAGAAAACTGGTGATATCACAAAGAATTGCATTAGTAGCTAGTATGACTGAAGGCTGGCTTAGGAAGTCTTACAAAAGAGGGTTGAAGTGGAAATGATTCCCAAGAATAGACCAGCCAAGGGAGAGATAGCAGCTCAGTCACAGAAAATATAGAATAAGATCTTTTGATAATGGCATTTTAGAAGGAGCATCCCAGGGCATGTTTGACTCCCACGGATAGCTAGAGTGAGAAAAGAAAATAACTAGTAGAAGTCTTTTCAAAAATATTTATTATTTTATGTGTATGTTATGCCTGCATGTGTGTAAATTCACCCATGTTGTGTGCTAATAGAACTCTTAAGATCAGTAAGAAGAATGATTTTTAAAAGCTCCGGATCTCATGTTGGAGGATGGATCTTTCATAGAAGACCTATTGGAACAAATAAGTCAGATTAGGATATATGACTATGCAGACACAGTTTATAGATTTAATGAGAAAAGGACGGAGAAATTGCAGCCTCCTTGGGTCTATTTTTAATGAGATAAAAAAGACCAGGGCATCTGCTCATAATGAATGTGTGATGTCAAGAGGAGGAACAACAAAAGGAGAAAGGACTAGAGTAGGTGAACCAACTCCTTGGGTTTGCATGGACCAAAGTTGTTCATGTGATGGGAGTTTCATGATAAAACTAGGGAAGTTAGAGCAAAATGGCAATGGTTGCTCATTCTAGAATTTGAGCAAGGTGAAGGAGGGAGAAAATAGTTCTGGTATACAGAAGAACAGAATTTACTTGTACAAAGAGTAAAATGACTAGAATCGAATATTCAGTTGATGGTGATCATGAATTTATAAAAATAACTATGCATTGCTCTGCTTCCCTGGGCTGCATGGCCTGCCAGCCTCTTTCCTGGACCCCTGGGCTGACCTTACAGCTTCCTGATCCCTTGCATCCAGACCAACCCAGTTCCTTCTCGAGGTCCCCAGGAGCCCTCTGGTCCTGGTCCTGACCTCACCTCCCTCTGTTTCCCTGGACCTGCAGGACCACCCCTCCTCTCTCTTGGGTAAGTCAATTCCGTCCTCCGAGCCTTGACTTCCCCAGCCTCATTCATCCTCCCATCTTCCCCGTCTGTCTCTCTTCCTAGCCTGGGTGCTGTCACATTCCTTGTCTTAGCACCCCAGATACCAGGGGAACCACCACTGCTTCCTGATCCTTTGCATGCAGACCAATACAGTTCCTTCTCAAGGTCCCCAGGAGCCCTCTGGGCCTGGTCCTACCCTCACCTCCCTCTGCTTCCCTGGGCGGCACGGCCCACCAGCCTCTTTCCTGGACCCCTGGCCTGACCTTACAGCTTCCTGATCCTTTGCATCCAGACCAACCCAGTTCTTCAGTGCAGTCCCCAGGAGCCCTCGGGGCCTCTTCCTGCCCCCATCTCTCTTTGCATCTCTGGGTGGCATGGCCACCAGCTGCCCTAGGTCAGCATCTTCCCTGGGCCCTGCTTCCAGGCCAGTCCAACCCCCAAATTCCTGAGACCAAAATCTTTCCTGGAGGGATCCAGACCTTAGGAGAAAGCCTGAGAGCATCTGAT
>NW_008341420.1:3626-4113 GCF_000622305.1 Nannospalax galili | reverse complement strand
AGCAGGACCTTTGACTTATCTTCACATAGGCAGAACTGGTAAAAGAAAGGAGCCAGGGCTCCTCCCAAGTCTATATGACCCCTGAGGAAGAGATCCTCAAACGACCTTAAGAGTAAAAATAAATTGGTTTATCTGGGCCAACTGTATGGCCTTAAACACCCAAAAGGAAAGTATAACCAAAGATTAAAGGGGCCAATATAATTTTTTAAGAGTTCATATGTATAGCTAAATACTACATAACAAGCAACAATGCCAGATAGGAGATAACTTCTTTTGAATTTTTGGCCAGGGTGGCCAAAGGGACTCCCAGATAGTGACCCAGCATAGAACTGGGAAAATGAACAGCAAACCCTTATCTTATCTAAAGGAATATTGACAACTGATTGCTGCTAAATGAGAAACAGCTGACCTTCCTAAAACAAAGACCTCCAGATAGGCTGACTAGAGTAGCCATATGGACAAGTAGTGGGGAATGGCTGGGGGTGTC
>NW_008341420.1:0-1728 GCF_000622305.1 Nannospalax galili | reverse complement strand
GCATGAACCAGAGATGCTGTGGGGAGCTTGTATGTTTTAGTAAGAATCTTGATGTTTGTGTACTTTCAATTACCTGTCCACTAGGTGGAGGAAGACTCATAGCCTAACGTCAGAATTCTTTCTCACAGGTTTGTGTTTCAATCACAACACCCACACATAGCTTCTTATGTGAACGAAATCTAATATACAAAAATTTTTAAAAGCCTTCATCTTGGAAAACTACGTTCAAATAATAAGGGCGGGAAAGGCCGAAGGAGTTGCTGCCCAAAGTAGTAGTAGCACCAGGTCAATTAAACTACAACTCCCAGGAAACCATGCGCTGGCTTCGCATTGCGCATGCGTCCGGATTCTCCGAGGCCGGCCTGGCGCCCGGCGTTTCGCGGAGGGAAAGCGGGGAGTGCGTGCTGCTGCTAGGACCCGGGTTCTTACTGGTACCGCGTCTTGAGGCGCAGCGATAGTCAGTCTTTCGCCTGCAAAGTCACACGAGTCACAGCCTTCCTGCTGCACCCTCGGGGCATGTGACTGGTCCGGGTCATGTGACTTCAGAGCCCTCCAGCTGAGGCCCGTTGCCTTGGCAACAGCTGGCCCTCCGGGCTTTCAGGGCTAGCGCGGGCCCCGAGGCTCAGGTAGGTGGGTAGTGGGGACGGAGGCCAGGCTGTGCCTCGGGCCAGGCCTTCGTTTCCCTGCTATGGTCGAAAACGTGGATGAAGGGTTGGCTGTTGCTCTGCAGTGGGGAAGGTGTCTAGACAGCCAGCTCCCGCTCCCTGCCAAAGAAAAGCCGGGTTTGCGCTTCCGGGAAGGAGCGTCCAGGAAGCCTGGGACTGATTTGAAGATGGGCTCATGGGCCGGGTCGACTTGCTGGGTCCCACTGACCGCGTTCAGAGGGTTTTTTTTTGTTTTTTTTTTTTAACCTGTCAGCCTTTGTTTCAAAAGAAGCAATTCGTAGTGACTTGTGCCCTCTATTAACTTTCAGGGGCTTTTTTTTGTGTCTGTTTTTTGGTGTTTTGAGGCAGGATCTCACTAGTGTAGCTCAGGTTGGCCTGGAACTCTGTGTAGCCCAAACTGGCCTCCACCTTAAGAGTCCCTTGTCGCTGCCTCTTGAATGTAGGAATTTCAGGTAGGCATCACTAACTTTACATTGTATTCTGAGTCTTATAATTCACTTGTTTTATGCTTGGGGAAACATCTAGACTTCTGGAAAGTCCGTTTTGCAAAACTATTCGTTTAAATTGGTAAAATAACTGGTAGAATCAAGCTACACACACACACACAAAAAAAATGCTATGCTTTTCAAGAAAAAAATGGTCCTCACCGCTTCGTAGCATAATTTTTCTAAGATTCTCTGTCGATCCGGTTTCTGAGATGTTAACAAAGACAATATGTATAAAGCTGGAAATATCTCAGAACAACTGGATGAAAATGGAAGCTTGAGCTTCGAGTAGAAGGGAAACCTGACAGGCTGCTTTTTCCAAGGCGGTTTGCTTTGATGCATACCCTAGGTTACCGGTAGTAGGTGTGCATTCATGCCAAGTGATGTTGAGATTTCTGAAGTTTAAGTAAGGTTGCTTTTACAGTGGGATGGATTTACTCAAAAGGGGTTTTTCATCTTTTATCATTTAGTGTTTCCAGTGCTGTAAATACTTCTAGAATGTTTGCTTCGGGAAGGGAAAATTACTAACTATGGCTCGCTATTCCAAAGAAGAGTTGGATGAAGAATTTGAAGAATTT
>NW_008341419.1:583990-588621 GCF_000622305.1 Nannospalax galili | reverse complement strand
TTCTAGAAAGCATTACCAAGGTCCTGTTACAGTTGGTTTATTATACATTGGTATGATATAGGAGTTCTTTGTTTTAATCAAAGTTTCACTGACACGATGTAAGCTAAGATCCTGAGCAAATAAGCATTTGGAAACATATATGACATTATTGGTCGGCCTAGCCTTGACTTAGGAAGCCAACTGGGAACATCCACCCGCGTCTCCAGGAGCTACGCAGGCCCAGGATAGAAACAGAATATCAGAGCGAGAGTAAACTGACTTCATGGTTCTCATCAGTCTCCACCTTCATTCTCACTGCTTTTGAAGTTGTAGAAAGAAACATCCATTGTCTGTCATAGCCTTGATTTTTAAAGTGCAATTTTCAATCCAAAGACTGATAACTTTCTAATTATCCAGGCAAATACTATTGCCCTTCAATGAGCCGATGCTAGGAGTCTTTCTAGTTTAAAAAAAAAAAAACTTCACAAAACTAATATGCAGCCAAAAGGAAAATCAATCCTATTGATTCATGTCCACCCCATAACAGGACGAAAGAGAAATGTTATGTTTTCCAAAACATGTATTAACAGAATCTGATAATAAATTTCAAAATTATGTACCGGACCATACTGCCAGCCAAGTTCAATTTTATTCATGACCCAGAGTTCATGGATGTTCTCTGCCAGCTTTTCTCTTATCCTTTCTAGATGAGGAGGCAACACGATCTACAAAGAAAAGAGGAAACACTCATCAGAACCAAGTGCCATAAGATAGTGTTGACTGTCCTTCCCGTCAGCTGAACTAAATCACTGTCTCACAGACCATGAAGATGCAGCAACATAATCGGGTTCTGAACCAGCTATTCACGACAGTCTCTAGATAAATTTCGTTATGTGTGTGCACAGTCAGGGTTCTAAGTAAATAAACAAATGAACAGAAAATGAGGCATTGGTCTAAACAATTGGGAGACGCTGAATGAGTATGAACCAAGAGCAAAGTGATGTTAGTTCGCAGAACTGCCCCACATCTCTTAAGGCAACCTGACCGGCATCCACAGGCCTAAGGAAAGGCAAGTTTGTGCTCAGCCTGCAATTCAGTGGCTCTGTATGTCTGTAGAGACCTGACAACTGTGATTGGTTTCCCACGAACTCTATTGTATTTCAGAATTGCCTCAAGGAGAAAAGAGAGCTTTACAGTTCCCATTACAAAGAGAAAGTTGCCAAATACGGTGCCTCACGAGTTTAATCCCAGTGCTCAGGAGCCAGCAAAAGGTGGATGTTTCTGAGTTCAAAGCTAGCCTGGTCTCCATAGAGTTCTAGGCCACTCAAGACTATAGAGTAAGATCCTGATTCAAAAAAGAAAAAAAAGGAGAAAGTTTAGAGTCTTGATAAAGACCACAGGGTAGTTTATCAAATGAGTAGATGTTTTTACATCTTGGTGAGCCTTCCTGGATGACCCCCAGCTGGTTCCTCAATGGACCAGACACTACGATGCCCAGGATGAGGTAGCCCAGGGAAAGGCTGTCCCTGTGCCTATCCCTTGGTGAATCACTGAGCAGCCCAGCCTTGGTCCATCCTCCACCTGCAACTGCGGGCAATCCAGGTGCCCATTTCTGCCCCATCTACCATGTTTCCCTCTGAACTCAGGTAGCGCTAGGCACATCCTGCCACCCTCCAGCCACAGAGAACACAAACTGAACTGCAGCTGAAGGCTGTGCTTGCTTGTTTTAACTACAGAATGTGAAATGTGTGCTCAGGGAAAACAGGAACGAAATGACTTCCTGATCAACAACTGAAGTTTCCGAGACCTGCTATTACATCAACTTCAGACACCAGAAATATCTTCCATATTTAAAACTAATGAACTGAATTATCTAGACAATCTCAACGCAGTTACCTTGTTGTCCAAATAAAGCAGTATTTAATTTACTATCAACCCCGGGATCCTATGAAGCAAACGACCATGTGTAATGAGTCACAGACCCTGGGCATCTATTTAATATGTGATGGTGCTAGTAAGTCACACGTTCTACGCATCCAACTGGCAAGATGGCTGTCTTCCCCAAATCCTCAAGTAGACCTTTAGTCCTGGGCATTTTCACTTTGGAGCTATGACCTCCATCTCTACCCAAGATAAAGGTTATTTAAATATCAATATTATTATATCTATATAGGAGAAGAAATTAAGAACTCCATGTCTACTCTGAAAAAGTGTATACTCCAAAATTAGTGCACATCACATCAATGTGGCATTACAATGTATAGTGTATTATCCCGACGTTAAATCACCTGTCTCCCTAAAGTTGCTTATATAATTTGGCAACTAAGTCCCATATGTTGCTATATTTGGTTATTTGTTAATTTACAATTTGCATTTTATAAGCTAAATAATATTGACTGTTTTTTTATTTTCTTTTTTACATTTATTTATTTGTGTGTGTGTGTGTGTGTGTGTGTGTGCATTCATGAGTGTGTGAGCAGGCACAGGTGTGCCATGGCACACACATGGAGGTCAGAGAACAAGTTGTAGGAGTTGGTTCTCTCCTTCCACTCTGTGGATCCCAGGAATCAAACTCAGATCCTCAGGCTTGGCAGCAGGCGCCTTTAACCGCTGAGCGATTTCTCTGGCCACAGTATTAACTATTTTAATAAAACTTTAAAGACAATCCAGAACACAGCTTTTTTTTTTTTTTTGGTCTTTTTGACTGCAGCCCCAGCTGTCCTGGAACTCACTATACAGACCAGGCTGGCCTTGAACTCACAGAGCTCCACCTGCCTCTGCCTCCCGAGTGCTGGGATTAAAGGCATGCGCCACCACAGAACATTTTTTTAAAACTACATATTGTGACATACCATTAAGAAATCAATTTAGCAAAATAGGACAATTCTTTTAATTTTTTTTTCTTGGTCTTTTTGAGACAGGGTCTCCCTGTAGCCCCAGCTGTCCTGGAACTTGCTATGTAGACCAGGCCAGCCTTGAACTCACAGAGATCTGCCCGCCTCTGCCTCAAGACAAAATAGGTGAGTGGAGACAGGAAAGGGTATTATTTTATGGGACACATTTAGTGAAAGGCTGAAAAGCCATTGCTGTGGCTGCAGTCCACGCTTGAGAGTCACTGAATATCAGAAAACTGCAGTGCAAGTGACAACCACGGGCATCGCTCTTGGTACCTGGCTGGTGTCCACAGGGACAGGTGTGAAGGCAGCTTGGGTCAGGGAAACTGTGGGGCCCAGCAGGTCCCGTGTGTACGTCCGTTCTTGTTTATATTCTCGACTGTGTTCCACTTTCAACTTCTCTTTCGGCAACACAGCTTCGTAGCAAGCTGCGTAACCAGGTGGAGGGAGAAACTTAAACTCCCCATGTCGCCCCCCAAGCAGAAAGCGAACCCTACAAAAGAAGCAAGTTGGAGCCAATCATACCTTTGATATATGTGGAACTTTTCCAATGAATATTATTAGGGAAAATTTACTAGTATAAAACTAATTTTAGCCAAGCCACATTTTTCCTAAGTATCATTAGAGGGACCTGGGTACCTAGAGCTTCTGATTCTAAGAAGTGAGCATCATGCTGGTTAGTTTCAAGTGCACTGATCCAAACCAGGGAGGAGAGTCTCAAAGAGGGACTGTGCAGATCAGGCTGGCCTGTGGGTGTGCTGTGGGAAATTATCTTGATTGCCTTAAACTGATGTGAGAAAACCCACCCTGGTTTGGGGCCCTGGACTGTATGAGTTGAGAAAGCTGAGGATGACTAGGCACGCACACCTTCATCTCTCTCTGCTCTTGACATGAAGCGTCCTATGACCAGTGGTGTCAAGTGAGGGACTGTAACTGCCACTGTGAGCTAAAGATGAAACTTTCTCCCTATGTTGCCTGTGTGTCAGGGCACTTTATCACAGCAACAGAACTGAAGCTGGAGAACAACATCATATAATAATAACAAAAACAGAAAACTAGGCTAAATGTGCATTCGTAGATCAGGGAAGACTTGGGACTCACTAAATTAAAAAGAATAGTAATTAGTAATTAGCCGGCGTGGTGGTGCACACCTTTAATCCCAGCACTCGGGAGGCAGAGGCAGGCGGAACTCTGAGTTCGAGGCCAGCCTGGTCTACATAGTGAGTTCCAGGACAGCTGGGGCTACAGGGAGACCCTGTCTCAAAAAGACCAAAAAAAAAAAATAGTAAAGGAACATGCATATTTTTTCCATGTAAATGAAGAATATGTCTGTGACAACTTAAAGTCCCAAGGTAGCCAAATATCAGTCAAACAACGACAAAAAATATGGGACCTATGTATTTGTGTGCTCAAATGGCAGGCGCTGGATGAGGTATCAGGAAAAACCTTCCACTGTCCAGAACCTGCTTTCCTAAGGAAATTCCTTGAAGAGAACTTGGATGTCAGTGGTTTGCTGAAGAAAGCAGGTGATCATATTTCTTAGACTTTGTCACTTTCAACAACTCCAAAGAAGATCTTGCTATGAGAATGTGTACATCACACACTGCTTAAGTAAAAATAATGTGAATTTCACTGAAGAGCACTTTGTAACAGTTAAATGACAGCAAGATGTTCTGGAGCTCAGCTTACAAAAATAATTCCTTTCCTAGTTTATGTTTCAGTTCTAGGCAAAAAAAAAATATTACCCTATATAAAATA
>NW_008341419.1:578767-583975 GCF_000622305.1 Nannospalax galili | reverse complement strand
ACAGAAAGGGCATACAAACTTCTAATAATTCGGAGATTTTATAGTAAGAAGCACAATTTGCATAAATACACTAGAAAAGGGCAGATCCACATGGATAGCTAATTGTCTAGTGATTACTGTTCCTGAATGTGGTTCTTTGTAACTAGAAATTATTCCTGGGAAGAGAAATTATATCTAAAAGAATAACTAAAAGAAAAGGATAGTCAGCAGTGATAAGAAAGTCTCTCCCATTAGGAAGATGCATAAATATGCTAGTAGGTAACAGAGTGGGCAGTTATTTTGACAGGGCATCATGTATTAAAAGTTTTCTTTGTAGAATTCTTTTTATTCCTCTTTACCAAGCAATGTGGTAAACCTGAGACATGAGGGTGAAATTTCAGGACACGGAAAGAAGCAGAGTTCCAAGAGCTTCACGGGCAATGACAGGGAGGCAACACGTGGGGCCACCCAGCAGTCCCTCCTGGGGGACCTTCCCTCTTCCTACAGGAGACAGGCAACACGCCCTGGGGAACAACTGTGTTGGAGGGAACACTAAATTTGGAAAAGCAGGCAGGTAACAGGGAAGAGTCCTGAGAAGGACAATGGGGACAAAGCACACAACAGACATACTAACTTTATTCCTGCAGAGAAACTAACAACTGGAAAGAAAAGACCATCGATGTTGAAGTTCTCAAACATCCCTTGAACAGGCTGTCCGTTAATGCGGAAGGAGATGCTGGGGGCACTTAGATCTAAACAGCAACTGATGACATCATCCGTTCTTAACAGGTGCTGGTTGGGCGAGCTCACGGTGCGAGCAATACAACCTGTTGGGGAAACACAAAGGAAGGTGATACCATTAAGCACGGGGTGTCCTCCTGATCTGAATAGATGGTGATGGACCAACGCACACAGCATGTGCTGTGGTGGTCAATGTCCTGTCAACTGGAGAGGATTTAGAATCACCAGTGACTGGCCTCAGGCATGTCTGTGAGGGATTATTTAGATTAGGCTAAATGAGGTTAGGAGACCCACCATAAACATAGGCAGCATGATCTCACAGACTGAGATCTACCTGCATAAAACAGAGAAAACCAGCTGAACTCCAGTACTGACCACTCTCTACTTCCTGCCTGTACTTCCTGTCTACTTTCTGGTGTGACCAGCTGCTTCCAGCTCCTGCCGCCATTTCTTCCCCTCCATGACTGATGGTGTCACCTAGAACTGTGAGCCAAAATAAACTCTTCCTCACTTAAGTTACTTTTGTCAGGTGTTTTGTTACAGTCACAGGTAACTGATACACGGACTAAGTCTCAAATACAGATTAATATCATGTGCTAAAAACTCTTGGTCACAAACATTTATTTTGGTGGGGGGAGGGCTATGATGTCTGCTGGAAAATGGGCCTTCTCATATGCAGAAATTTCTGCATGAACATGGGTTATATTTGATGCAGAAATTATGTCAGAGAAAATAGAATGATTTCAGAGGAAATCTGAAAACATGATGCAGAAATTATCTCAGAGGAAGTACAATGATTTCAGAGGAAATTTGAAAAACCATCTAACTTCAAACAGCACCACCTTCAACTTGCACAGCACTTGGAAAATGAGTTACCCTCTCAGAACCTTGATTTATTATAAATAGAACACCAAAGACCACCACGTTCTAGAATTAGTGACTAACTTAACAGTTTATAAGCAACACTGCCAGGCACTGCGGACGCCTCATGCAAGCTCCTCTTGTACATTCTCTGTGTTTCAAAGTCCGATATAAAAGGAGAAATTGCCTCAATTTGTGAAGCATTTTGTTTACCAAGAGAGAATTAAATGCCAATTTGATTTTGTTTCATAATGAAATTTATTTCCTGCAAGGTCTTGGTTGGCTTCTGAGTTACCTCAGGAAACAAGAGGCACGAAGACATTTGATAAATGACATGTTTGACCCCGGACAACCAGTGCTCTCAGCCCATTCTTGATGATACCACAGGTCCTTTGCTAGTTACTCCAGGGTGTCCCCCCAGGAAGCATGCTGGAGGAAAGGTGTGTGTTTCCCCAAGGTGCAGGCTGAGAAGTACGAAGGTGCCCCATGTTTGAGCAAAGATAAAATGACTTTGTGGCACACACTTTGCATTTACAAAAATGCAATTTTTATATTATTTTGTGTGTGTGTGTGTGTGTGTGTGTGTGTGTGTACACATGCCCATGCACATGCATCATGGTATATGTGTGGAAGTCAGAGGGTAACTGGTGAGAGTCAGGTCTCTCCTATCATGTGCGTTCCAAGGACCTAATTCAGGTCTTTAGGCAGCAAGTGCCTTTACCTGCTGAGCCATCTTGCTAGTCTCGTTTTTATTTTCTTTTTGAGACAGGGTCTCCCTGTAGCTCCAGCTGGCCTGGAATTCACTATGTAGACCAGGCTGGCCTCTATCTCACAGGGATCCACTTGCCTCTGCCTCCCAAGTGCTGAGACTAAAGCCGTGCACCACCACACCTGGCATGCTTTTTTATTTTTAAAATAACATCTGTTTTATTTCTAGCATGCAAGAGCTTCAATCAAGAACCCACTCGAAATGTCAGAGACAGATAATCTCTCTCTCTCTCTCTCTCTCTCTCTCTCTCTCTCTCTTGGTCTTTTTGAGACAGGGTCTTCCTGTAGCCCCAGCTGATCTGGAACTCGCTCTGTAGACCAGGCTGGCCTCAAATTCACAGAGATAATCTCTTCTTTTTAAAATGTGAATCCTACTTGATTTTATCAATATTCAACTCTGCCAACAAAACAAATCACGATTCCTCAAATCTGTGAATTCCCTGGATATTTTAAAGGCAGCTTTTACAGAAAGAAGAAACAAAAAACACAAAGCAAAGCAGCTCCTGGGAAAAGGTCTATTTCTTTGCTTGTGGTCATTGCCTATAGTTAATATAAATGTTCTGTTTTAGTTACTATATTAAAAGAAGATATTTACCATAATTCCAATATATTGCTCAGTGTGAGCGATATTGCTTAAACTAAAGGGCATCTAAGAGTCAGCCATGTATGCTGCCCTGCAAAGTCTATAAGAGATAATAAGTCAGAGGGGAGCTGGTGAAGGACCCGAGGATGCTGTCTGAACAGCGCATGCAGCCTGGAAGTCATGTGGTTCCATGTCTGCATAGCATGCATCCCAGTGCATGTCAGATCTGGTGCGGAATGATCTTTTCTCTGCTTTCAGCATCAAGGGAGAGAGCAGTGGGTGGGTTCGTGAACTTTGAGGGAGCAATCTGTACCGTTCCACAACCTCCCTCCATATGTCTTTACTTAAGTTCTCTAAGAGCACCCAGAGTTTTCACACTCTTCTTCTTTTAAAACACCTGGGATGTCTGCATACCAACACTGTATGGAGTTGAATGTGAAAGATAAATTAAGACATCGCTAGAAACTCTTGATTATGAGTCAAATCTTTGTTCCACAGAATATTGGTCTCTAATTACAAAATTTTCATTGGCAAAGCATGCGTTGTCTCCTAGAAACCAGTGACATTTGATGCTTTGAATTCGACCTCAGCCACTAAAAAGAAGAAAAATAAGAGACTAACAATGAATCTTTCTGTAAGAAACATATGTCCCTTTGCTGTTGATCTGCTTTCCCCTTGTCCTAGGCATGTACTAATCTGTTTTCTACTGCTATTGATTAAATTGCATGTTCCAGAATTCCATATAAAGATGATCATAAAGGATTTACTGGGACTGGATAGATGGCTGAGGGATGAAGATCACGTGTTGCTCTTGAAGAAGACTGGAGTTCAGTTCCCAACACCCATGTTGAGCAGTTCACAACCACTTGTAACTCTAGCTCCAGGGGATTCATAACCTCTTTTAGAACCCACACCTGTGAAGGCACACCCACACTTCACCACCTGTGAAGGCACATAACCACACACAGACATATACACATAATTAAAAATAAAATAGGAGTTGGAGAGATGGCTCAGAGGTTACGAGTACTGGTTGTTCTTACGGAGGACCCAGGCTCAATTCCCAGCACTCACATGGCAGCTGACAATGGTCCATAACTCCAGTTCCAGGAGATCTGATACCCTCTTCTGACCTCTGTGGGCACTGCATGACACAGGTGCACCTACCTACATATAGGCAATGCACTCATACACATAAATAAAAATAATAAATGAAATATTTTTTTAAATGAACACAGAACTGAGTCAATGACTTGGGGAAAGCACTTGGTACACAAGCCCGAGAACACGAGTTTGGGTGCACAGAGCCCGTGCAAAAGCAGATGCAGGCACGTCTGTGACCCCAGCACTCCTGTGAGGAGGAGGTGGGAGGCAGAGGCAGGAGAATCCTGGAGTGCTCATGGTCAGCTGGCCTGGTGTAATGTGTCGATGAGGCTCTGTCTCAAACAAGGTGAAAAGCAAAGACTGGCACCCAAAGTTGTCTTCTGACCACGCACCCTTTCTTTAGCATGTACGTGTCCACACTCACACACGTGAACATACACATACACACATCATGCACACCTAAAAAAGTATTTTCTCTTGGCAACCAAGTTTCAGGGGAATTTCCTCCAGAAATCCAATAACCTGGACATCTTTTCTGTGACTCATCCCTAAGTTCATTATGCTGTCCTTACTGTTCTCTTTAACAGACATTTTGCCATAAAGACACAATGCACAGCATTCAATTCCAGACTCATAAGGCGTTTAAAAAAAAAAAAAAAACAAATTGGAAGAAAAATCTCCAAGGTAAGTGTAAAACCAGAAATGGAAAAAATGCTCAATAAATATCTGATGCTGTGTCATCAGAAGAATTCTTTTCTCCAACCTCGCCTAAGAGAAAAACGTGTCAACATTTCTCATTTATAGAACGAAGCAGCCGTTATCCACAGTCATTCTCAGAACTAGAGAGAGGGTGATGGAGTCGAAGAGATTCTTGGGCAAATGTATCAAAAGCAGACATGAGTCCTATGTTTGAGAAGCCCCTGCACTCTGTGCTCATGTCCTGTCATCAGACCGTGGACATGTTTACTATGGTAACAAGTATTGTGGCTGTTATCTGATTGGCTAATGCACCTGGGTACAGACAATAAAGGTATTGTCAGGACCCCCAACTATGTGGTCCAAGGGTTAAATGAGTTATCCTCTTTCTCCTTTCTCTCTCTCTCTCTCTCTCTCTCTCTCTCTCTCTCTCTCTCTCTCTCCCCAAATTCCACCTCTATCCCCTCAGGGCAAAA
>NW_008341419.1:578459-578663 GCF_000622305.1 Nannospalax galili | reverse complement strand
TTTAAATCTTTTTCAGCATTTATTAGCCTCTATAGTATTATTAAATGAACACCACTCACAACCAGGAGAAAAAGTTCAACTTTTATAACTTAAGGTAACTTTCTGTTACACTAAGCATAAACTATATCAAAGTAGCTCTCTTAAAAATGCAGCTTATTATGAATGTTGCATATGTCTGTAGCATCCAAGTAAATTACACCACCT
>NW_008341419.1:573361-577993 GCF_000622305.1 Nannospalax galili | reverse complement strand
CAGTGCCAATTTTAATAAATACTCAGCCATCAGTACTGAGAACTGGTGCTGGTGACATGAACTATACATGTATGTTTTGCTTTTCTACTGTGGTGAAGCAAAGTACTATCACAACGCGAATGGACTCCTCCCACCAAGCCTCACAGACCTTTACAGTCTCATAGGAATTTGAAGTAGCCTTCAATGTGTTTTATAGTGGAAGTCAAAACTCTGCATGTACAGTTAAGTAAGGTGGAAACACGATTTCTGCCATTCAGTCATGCACCGGAATGCTCTTCCTAAAAACACCATCCATGAGCTATGCAGCCTTTGCAAATATACTACATACGCATTTATTTTCTTTTTCTGTAGTGGAAACGTCTGCCTTTTCCTCGGCCTCCTCTTGCTCGTCGTCCCTATGTTGAATTTCTGAATGACAAGTCAGTTTTCATAAATTCACAACAGGGCCAGGCACAAAGGTGCACGGCTTTAATCCCAGCACTCGGGAGGCAGAGGCAGGCGGAGCTCTGTGAGCTCGAGGCCAGCCTGGTCCATGTAGTGAGTTCTAGACAAGCTGGGGCTACAGGGAGACACTGTCTCAAAAAGACCACAAAATAAATTAATTAATTAAACAAAATAAATAAATGAATAGAAATTTACAACATGGCCACAAGAGCTCTGTCTGGAAACGGTTAAAGGAAAAGGACAGTTCCTACCTGACCAGAGGTGAAGGCCATCGAAGCCATAGGAGAAAAGGTCATCACCAACTCCGTTGCCACCCCATTCTTCACCCCCACCAGGGTATGGAGAATAGCCTTCAGTGGAAGCCCAGCCCACTCGCAGGTGAGTGGCTTCTGCCGTGACAAAAGGCCCGGTGTGGTCCACCATGAGTTCGTAGTACCACTTTTTATACTGTGCAGACCCTTCACTGACTCCCAGGAAAATGTTGGGTCTCATACTTTAAAGGGATAGAAAAGAACAAAGGAAATTTCCATTGGCTTCATTGCTCAGGATTTTGAATATTATTCCTGATTCTCTAGGATGTGCATCCGTAATGGTTAATATTATCAACTTGATAAGGTCTAGATTCATTTAGGATCCAACCTCTGGGCATGTCTACAATGGAATTTCTAGATTTGGTTGGTGGAGGCAGCCAGTACCATCCCACGAGTTGTCTCTGGAGCTGATGAAGATGAGCAAGCTGGGCACCCGCACCCATCCCTCTGTTTCCTGACTGCAGATGCAGGGTGACCTTCCACTTCATTTCTTACCACCACCTGTCACTCCACCCGCACCCATAAGCTGTGAGTCACACAAGCCCCTCAGTCCTTAAGTTGCTTTGGCAGGTATTTTACCATGGCAACAAGTGTAGCATCTAATTCAACACTCCAAATCTGCACTGAGGTGGCACCCAGGGCGGTTGGCCTCCCCGCTGACCTTGAGCACACAGCACCTGCTTTTGGGTTTTCTTGCTTATCCTGTCTGCTCTTCGCATCCTTTTGTTGTTGTTATTCTTTTGGAGACAGGGTCTCCCTGTAGCCCCAGCTGACCTGGAACTCACTATGTAGACCAGGCTGGCCTCCATCTCACACAGATTACCTGCCTCTGCCTCCAGAGTGCTAGGATTAAAGGCCTGTGCCGCCACGCCCAGCTCTTCCACATCTTTATCATTAATCAAATGTACAAAATGAGGCCCCTGGTAAAGAAGAATTAATGGAGCTGTTATCAACCCAGGACATGAATCTTTCTAAGCTAAGCTCCATGTCTTATGGGCTACAAAGTGGTTGATGGTAACACATGATAAACGAGAGCTGTTGCTGTCTACACCTCACTCACTGCGAACAGAAGACTGTTTTAGTAAGTTGAATTTAAGTCCATTTTAAGAGTGGGTTTATGCTCTGTGATCTCAGGAAAAGCTGGAGGTGACAGAAAGCACCACTGACTAACAGCAGGATCAACACACAAAGGACCCTTCAGTCACTCTCGTCTTAAAAGTGCAATACATGGAGGCCAGAGAGATGGCTCGGCAGTTAAGAGCTCGCTGCTCTTGCAGTGGACCCAGGTTCAGTTTCCAGCACCCACATGACACCTAACAAGCATCGGGATCTCCAGTTCCCTAAGATCTGATGCTCACTGTATGCACACGGTGGACATGCACACATGCACACAAAACATTCATACACATAAAAGAAAAATAAATCTTTTTGTCGGGCATGGTGGTACACGCCTTTAATCCCAGCACTCGGGAGGCACAGGCTGGTGGATCTCTGTGCATTCAAGGCCAGCCTGGTCTACATAGTAGTTCCAGGAAAGCTGGGGCTACAAGGAGACCCTGTCTCAAAAAGACCAAAAAAAAAAAACCTTTTAAAAAAAATACAAAATGGAGTTTAGACCTCGCTTCACAGCAGTTTAAAGAGGGAGAAAGCACCCACTGTCTCTGGATTGCTCTTAGTTACCTACCAGTAAGTGTGTGGTTGGTATATTTTCATTGTTTATTGATTTGTTTATCTGGAGGGACAAGAAAGACAGCACAGCAAAGTGCTCACCAGCTCAGTCCCTGGCAACACACCTGAGTGCCAACTGCAGTTTCACCCTCTCCGTCCATAAAGGGTAGATGAAGGTAATACCAAATACACACAGAGAGACAGACAGACAGACAGACACAGAGAAAGACAGACACACAGAAAGACATAAACAGACAAGACACACACAGACATGTATCACATACACACATACACAGAGAGACAGACAGACACACACACACAAAGACAGACACAGAGAAAGACACATACAGAGACATACACAGACATATATGACATATACACATACACACACAGACACAGACAGACACACACACAAACACAGACACAACAAAGACACAAACAGATACGCACACAAAAACACAGATACAGAGAAAGACACAGAAACACAGATACATACACAGAGAAAGGCACAGACGGACACACACACATACACAGAGACACATACACAGACACAGGTATATACACGGATACACACACAGCACAGGTTACATGCAAAGCACAGAGCACAGTAGCCTGCATGTCACACTTAATGGATGTCACATTCTGTGAAAGGCAGATCTGGTGAAAGACAGCATTTGCTATACTATTTATTGTGAAATGTGTTGCATTTTGGACACTGTATATTTTATCATATTCAGTAGAATGTTCAAGGATAATGAAGAACAGTGTATTTAGTCACAATTTAAAAAGTATTTATTTCTATGTGTATGAATGTCTGCCTGTATGTACATATGTGCACCATGAGCATGCAGTGTCCTAGGGGCCAGAAGAGGGCCTCAGATCCCCTGGAACTGGAGTTACAGGTGGACGTGAGCCATCAGGTGTGGGTGCTGGGAATGAACTCCTGTCCCCTGCAAAAGTGGCAAATGCTCCAAGCTACTGAGGAACCTCTCCAGCCCCATTTAGGTTCATTCTAGGAAAGGATATAACTTCTTACAACTACATACAACTACATTCTTGCATTAATATACCTGCCAGTCTCCTTCTGAAGATGTCAGTTATGATCCATCTATATATCAAGATGAACTGAGACCCATACATGTTTGTGATAAGTCCTTATTTTGTTACTATTACCCCATCTGCTTGGTAGAAAACAACACTTGCTTACTGGGGTAAACACACAAAAGACCCTAATAAAGCAAGCAGACTACTTGCTGTCTTAGTGGCAGAGTTAGAGAACTCCACGTATGAACTGATTAACAATACCCAGCGGAACTCACCTACTGACATGGTTCACAAGACGGGTCTGCAATAAAAGATCTCGTCCTGGTAGGAGATTGTCACAGATGAGATGCTGGTTAGACCGGACGGCAACTCCATGGCACACACAGAGAGAACACAAGACGTCCAGGACCTGGAGAGGAGAGAGATCACTCCCAGCTGGCTCTCACTCAATCAACAGCAGCACTTTCCACAAAGCAAATGCATGCCTCCAGCTCGGTTTAACTCAGTTACTTTTGGTTTGTTTGCATGTGTGGGTATGTGTGGTGTGCATACATGTGTGTATGTTCCCATGTGTGTGACCACACGTGTGCACGTACATGTGGAAAACAGGTTGATATCAAGTACCTTCCTTGATTGCACTCCACCTTATATGTCCAGGGAGGGGTCTCTCAGGTGAACCCAGAGTTCATCACATCAACTAGTCTACCAGCAGCTTGCCCATGGTCTCCTGCCTTCTAAGCACTGAGATTACAGGTGAGTTTTCATTCTTGCCCAGAACTGAGGATCTGAACTCTGGTCCTCACGCTTGCACAGAAAACACTTAATTCCTCCCACTCCAACTTGGCATTTTAACCTGACAGCATGTGTCCTACCAATTTTCCAGTTTTCATTCATTTGTGAAGCAAGAACTGCTCAGGCTCCCACAGGTACAATGAACAAACACTAAACAATCTTGCTGCGTTGTAACTAAAAATGAAAAAACACTCATGAAAAATGTTATGTATCTGTAAAGTTATTTTATTTTAGCATATACCTTAATTTATGTTTTAACTGATACATAAAAATAAAAAGTAAGCTCATAGGTAGGAAATCAAGTCCTACTTTGATACATGTGTATGTTCTGTAATGTTCAAATCATGGTGAGGGCATCTATAGACTCAAACAT
>NW_008341419.1:570733-573335 GCF_000622305.1 Nannospalax galili | reverse complement strand
TATTTTATGTGTATGAGTGTATTGCCTGCATGTATGTGAGTGCACCGTGCTATGCAATGCCGCGGAGGTCAGAAGAGGGCTTCGGATTCCCCCGGAACTGGAGTTAAGGACGGTTCGTAGCCGTCATGTGGGTGCTGGGAATCGAACCCAGGTCCTCTGCAAGAGAAGTCAGCGCTCTTAACCGCTGAGCCATCTCTCCAGCCCCTATTTTTTAATTTTTTAAAGTCAGCATATATTGTGTTAGATACCATCACGATCTTGTCAAACAATGTATGTCTGTCCTCCTATGTCCCCCATCCCTGCCTCCCCGTCCACCCCTGCAGCCTGCAAACAAGCTTCTTTTCTCCTTTCATCTTTGGCCCACCTGCCCCACCCTTCAGCACCTAATCTCACCCTTTACTGGTCTCCTAGTTTTAGACTCTACCCACACTGTTTGTGTATACACACACACACTAGGCTAGAATTCACCTATGAGGGAGAATACTTTTTTTTCTCTTTCAAGTTTGGGTGACCTCACATAATATTATACTTTCCAGATCCATCCATTTCCATGCAAATCTCATGATTTCATTTTTCTTTAAGGAAAAATCTTGACCTCATAACATTTTACTCTTTTTGTTGCTTGTTGCTGGTTTATTCTGTCTTTCTCTCCCCACCCATTTTATATTTTGAGTAGGCAATACATGCACACAGTTCAAAATTCCCATTATTTCTCTCTGTGAAAACATTCAACAAGTAGGTGGCCTTTGGAAATGTACGGTGCAGGTTTAAGGATTCTCAAATCCACTCCTGGAGGTCAAACAGCTTACTTACTTTGTGGTTTCTCCCGTGCTTGTCTAAGAGTGAGATGATGGACTTGATGTGCCCTTCTTTAATAATGTTCAGAGCCTCAGGACTTTCCACCAACACACAGTGCAGGACTTCCAAAATGCCTGCAGACCAAAGAAAGACAGGAAGGACCATTCAGTTATAGGAGCCAGTTTCCTCTCGTTTTGCCCAACTGTGTTCAACTGCTCAATATATCCTGTGCTCGGTGCCACTGGGCACTGTGAGAAGGGACAGGTGGTATGGGTTAGAGGGAACTGATGTCCAAGGATGGTGAAATCACAGCAGAAAAAAGTTCAGAGTTGGTCTGAGGAAGCTGGTTATTCTGCCAGGGGAGGTGTGTGAGGCTATAGCATTTGCAGTGGGCCTCAGAGAACTCATCCCTCTCCAGATGTCGACGGAGAGCAGGTAGCCATGAAGGCTTCAGTGGCTGGCACATCGGGTATGCCAGGGTCAAAGCAAGCACAGGATGGGACTGGCAGCCTAGGGCATCTTCTGGCCTTCTTGGCATTAAAAAATAATCCTGGGTAGGTAAGAGGGATCAGTGAGTAAAGGCACTGGCAGCCAAGTCTGACAACCTGAGTTCGATCCCTGAGGGCCACATGGTAAAAGGAGAGAACTAACTCATGTCAGTTGCCCTCCGACCTCCACATGAGCCATGTGTCACATGTGCATACACACAAATGCACATCAAAAATACAGTATTTGCATCATGATAGTAACAATAATAATGATCCTGCAGTTACACATCCTAATCTAAGGAGATCATGCAAGTCTCTTTGATATTTATAATAGAAAGTGTCTGTTCATTTGAAAAACAAAAGATCATACAAAATAACACATAAGATACATATTATATAACCACCAGAGAAGATTAAAGTCAAACATGGCTTTTCTTGTCTTAAGGTTCAAAAAGAATGAAGGGAACATAAATTTTATTGTCAGAATGCTTAGGGTATATTTCCAAAGTTAACTGTATATACCATGTTACCTTTTTCATGATTGCCTTGTCAATGGGCTGGAAAGATGGCTCAGTGGGTAAACACACTTGTCACCTAGCCAGATGACCTGAGTGAGAGCCCCAGAAACCCGCACTGTGGAAGTGAGACCTGACCCCAGCAAGCGTACTGTGACATGGCCCCCAACACAAATAAATAAATGCAATTGTTAAATTTAAAAAGAAATAACTCGGCCATTCACTATTGGTCTGTCACTAAGGACAGTGCCAGCAGTCCCTAACGATGGTACTCACCACCCTGGGTACTTGATCTCCCTCAATCTCTCTAAGAATCATCCATCTGGATTTGGGAAGAACTTCCCAAAGCCTGTAGAGAAATTCATATATCCCAAATAGAATCTACTTTCTTGGGGGAAGGAATGCAAAATGTCAGGTTAACAGAAGAGAATCCAGGACTGAATCTCTAAAGTCACAGCCATGCTTGACCCCAACCCCCATCTGCTGATGCCTTGATCTGGTGAAAGATCAAAGAACATGCAAGTCTTGAGCTACTGCAGCTGCGGCGAAATAACCTGCTGACAATGTTACAGAAGACAGAAGTTGCTGAAACAGAGATGTGGACATCAGAGGATGGAGAGCCCTCACTTCCTTCATCATTACTGAAAATGTTGGTAAGTGACTGAGTGTGGTGGTGCACACCCTTAATCCTGCACTCGAGGAGGGCCATCTCTGCCTGGTCTACATAGTGAGTTCCAGGCCAACTGGAGCTACAGGGAGACCCCGTCGAAAGAAAGAAAGGAGGGAGGGAGGGAGGGGGGA
>NW_008341419.1:551050-570642 GCF_000622305.1 Nannospalax galili | reverse complement strand
TTTTGAGCTTGCAGCTTGCTAAGTAGGCTAGGCTGGTTGACCAATGAGTCTCAGATCTATCTGTCTCTACCCCTTAGTGCTGGGATTATAAGCACATGCCACTGTGTCTGACTTCTTTTTTCTTTTAATTTTATTTTTATTTAATGTGTATAGGTGTATTGCTTGCATGTAGGTAGGTGCATCCATGTTGTGCAGTGAACTTGGTGGTCAGAAGAAGGCATCGGATCCCCTTGAACTGGAGTTACAGATGGTTTGTAGCCTCCATGTGGGTGCTGGGAATCAAACCAGAGTCCTCTGCAAGTGCGGTCAGCGTGCTTGACCACTGAACCATCTCTCCAGCCTGTTAATAAAGTTTTATTGTGCCATCCTTACACATTCATTCACAGACTATGGCTACCTTTCCACTACAAATCAGAACTGAGTGACTATACCTGGGACCTGAGGGTACACAGACCCTAAAATATTTATGTGGATGATGTAATCTGCGGAGTTATGTCTTCCCAAAATTGATAGACTAAAAGCCCAACCCCTAAAGTGACGGTGAGTAAAGAAGGCTTCATGGAAGGCGATGAGGTCACGAGGGCTGTTCTTGCGCGTGGAGGCTGCCTGTACAGAAAAAGAAACACTACCGAGCCTGTCTGTCCTTCACCATGAGAGGATGACCTTTCAATGAGAAAGGGAGCCCTGTCCTGATACACCAGCCTCTAGAACACCAAATAATCAGTATCTATAGATTATAAGCCACCCTACTTATCAACCCAAATAGACTAAGGCATTATTAGCCCTTTAGAGTAAGGAAGCCAGTTTCTGCTACACATATAAAATTAAGATACCAGGAAACAGAAGAACAAAGGATTCGCTTAGTAAAGAAATCCCAGACCCATAGTGCACACAAAACAGAAGCTATCAGAAAAGCCCAGGGCTTGATTTTGGAGATGAGCAATGTGTGTGACAAAATGCAAGGCCAGAGATTGAGAACAAAGGGCTAGTGCTTCACATATTCAGCAAGAATTTCGTGTTTCATATGAAAATTTTTTTTTCAGTTCTCTGTGGTCAGATACAACAGATAAACAATCTGCCTCAATTCTACTGGTCCGATCATAAAATGTCCAGAAAACTGACAACTTTTCAAGTGTTGGAACGAACTACAAATCTCCTTTCCTTTTGTAGTAAAAAGTCCTTATGAGAAAATGAAGTGGACAGGCCAAAGGGCTGTTTTTTTGTTTTTGTTTTTGTTTTTGTTTTTAATAAATAAAGACTAGGGGCTGGAGAGATGGCTCAGCGGTTAAGAGCACTGGTTACTCTGGCAGAGGACCCGGGTTCAGTTACCAGTTCCCACACAGCAGCTGACAACCATTTGTAACTCCAGTTCCAGGGGATTCAACACCCTCTTCTGATATCTGTGGGCATTGCATGACAGGTGTACTTATATACATGTAGGCAATATACTCCTACACATAAAATAAAAATAATAAAATATTTTAAAATTAATAAAAAATTAATAAAGACTAGGTCTATCATGCCATGTGCATATTTAAATTATGCTGACGCTGACTTGAAGGAGAAATGAGGTCGAGACTTAGTTCTTAATACAGGTAATAACACTCATCTAAAGGTGACTGTAGAGGTTTGAATGAGAACATCCCCTAGAGGCTCTAAGCATTTGCACATTCTGTCCCCAGTTGGTGGCGCTGTTTTGGGAAGTCTTAAAAGGTGTGGCTATGCTGGAGGAAGCATGTCACTGGGGGCAGGATTAGAGAGTTCTTAAGCCTTGCCAGATCTCCAGTCTGCTTCCCGTGCCTGCTTGAAGATGTGAGAGCTCAGCTTCTGCTCCTCCTCCAGCCACCTCTGCCACTATGCCTCCTCACCGTGATGGACTCTTGCCCCTTTGGAACTGTAAGCTAAATAAACTCTTCCTTCTATAAGTTCCCTTGGTCATGGTGTTTTATCACAGCAACAGAAAAGTAATAATACAGTGGTATGGACCACCAAAGGGTAAATATCTTGAATAATACTAGGAATGGGGATAGTTCCCAGAGCTTGCTGTTAAATTCTTTAAAAAATTATGAAGTTTTGAAGGTTAAAAGAAAATTGGGATGAAATAATTATAATGGGCTAAAAATTGCTCCCAAAGCCATGCACACACACAAAAAAGCCATCTAGACAAGCAACTGGTTTTGCAAGTTAAAATAAATTATTTTAGTAAAAATTTTAATAACATAGAACTTCACAGTATATAATTGAAAGTAGATAAGTAAGTTCCATCATGTATATTTCTTTACACTTTTATTTATTTGGATTTTTTGTGTATATGTATGGTGGTGTGCCACAGCACACGTCTGGCAGTCAGAGGACAATATGGGACTTGGTTCACTCCTCTTACCATGTAGATCCCTTACCACGTAGGTCCCAGAGATTGAACTTGGGTCATCAGGCCTGGCAGCAAGCACCATGACCCTCTCCAGTCCTCATGTATATTGTTTTTAAATATGTATTTTCAACACTTTCACGAGGGTTAGTGCTGGGTATTGCTGAATTAGTACACTCCTTTTCATGATTTCATAAATTCAATGTAATGAGCACTGTAGCCTTTATGATAAGTATATTTTAAGAGGACCACATCATGAATAGAGTAGTAGGTATCTGTTTCTAATGTGGAAATTTCAACTCACAAAGCCCATTGAGTCTCCATTTTCCTGAGTACAAATGGCATGTATGGAGTATACTGTTAGCTACACATATACACTTATGACTAACCTTAGGCCAAACCAGGGGAAGCAAACAGGAAGGCGTGGTATGGGTTGGTGTGAGTTACACTCTCCCCTCAAAAAGCAAACATAGGGGACATGCATGAGGAAAACCTACACGAAGGGCTGTAGGCTCAGTGAAAACCATGATCAGAAAAGCTTGAATTTTGAGTTATTCGAACTCTGGGTGTGTCTGTCCTCCTCCAGACCTGCAGCTGAGACAGCTGAGAGAGCAAGAACACAGGCTGTGAAGAAGTCGGCCACGGCTATGCAGAGCACCGCGTGCGACTGTTCTAGAATGTGCAATCAGGTATGTGATGGCCTGCTGCCCTTCCAGAACAGGGCCCCAGACAGAGGAATCGTCACTGTTCTGTTGTATTATGCAGTGACCTCCAGTCCATGTGCCCAGACCCGAGTCATGGAGCTTCTCAGCAAGTGCCCTAACCTCTCTGGACTCCAGTGTCCCTACCCATAAAATGGACATAATGCTGGAGCCTTGGGATGGCCTGAAGTATGAAGAACACACACAGAGCTGAGATCAAAGCTGTAAACACCCGATGGCACTTAATTTTTGCAGGGTATGCATTCGCACACACGTGTGTGTGTGTGTGTGTGTGTGTGTGTGTGTGTGTGTGTTTGAGCATGTGCACGTGCATGTGAACAGACCCTCAGAACAAGGATGCTGGGGGGAGATCTACGGATCTGCGTGGAGATATGGAAGCAAGTTGGTTATTCAAATAAAATAAGTTACATTAGGAAACCCAGAAGTTAATCATCTCAATATGCTAGACCTTGATAAGAGAAACTAAACAAAGAAGGAACCCAGGCAGAGTTGCAGAGGCTGTGTACACCTGTGGTAACAGGACAGAAGAGGCATACACACAGGGAGGCTTTTTTAAGACCTGTTTTTTACTTTTAATTATGCCCGTGTGTGCCTGTGATTTTGTGGGAGTCTATTGTGTGCATATGAGTGCAGACAGGTGGTGCCTGCAGAGGCCACGAGGGGGCACCAGAATCCCCTGGAGCTGAAGCTACAGATGGCTGTGAGCTGCTGGATATGGATGCTGAGAACAGCACCTGGGTCCTCTACACGAGCAGTATACGCTTTGCATTGCTGAGCCATCGCTCCGGCCTCCACAGTGAGGTTCAATCAGGTGGACTGGGGGTTTAAACAAACACTGAAGTAATGCAAAGAAGCATCACGATTGATTAGATCTTTTGGTATTGACATTATGAGAAAAGAAAAATATGCAAATGGGGTCTGCTATAATTAAGGTCCATTGAGTTCTGTGTTGGCGAAAGCCCGAAGGAGGCCTGAGGTTTTCTTCCCTCCACATGGGGATGCTGAGGCTCCAGGAGAAAGGACCTGAGTTACACAGGAAAGCATTCACGTGTGGCTGGGGCTGCGCACTTGAGAGTTCATGATTACACATTTCTACTCCACGAATTCAAACTGCCAACAAATAGCAAATTACATATTGAAGTTAGATTCTCTCCCTGTCAAGGGTAGTCCTAGCTATTAGGAAAAATGGGGAAGTAAATTTGGCAGACGCTTCTAACGTGAACTAATTGGAAGTTCAGTCTTGATTCCCTTTGCGAGGACTGAGCCCACAGCTGTCAGGGATTGAATAGTCACAACACATCCTTCCAATGTCTGTTCTGAGTTCTGCCTGCATCCCCCAAACCTTCTCTTGAAGCAACAGACAGGCATTTTTGTTTATTTAAAATGAGCATTAGTTTGAAGTCAAGAACTGATCTGAGGGCTAGGGAGATGGCTCGGTGGGTAAAGCCTTGCTAAGCAAGCATGAAGACCCAAGTTCAGATTCCCAGAACCCACCAAAGGGCAGGTATGGCCACGCACATCTATAATCCGGTGCTCCTACATCAAGTTGGGAGGCAGAGACCAAAGGAGGATTCTCAGTATCCCGGTCAGCCAGCCTGGGGTACACAGTGCTGAACAGCAAGGGAACCCGGGCTCCGATAAGGTAGAAAGTGAGGACCTGCACCTGTGGTTGTCCTCTGAGCACTAAATGTGTGGCATGACATGCACACACCTGTATCTCACACAAATGGGCATACACACATACACATATTCACATCATACACACACAAAGGTTTTTAAAAATGATATGAGTTTAATAGATAAACTATTAATTTCATTTAAAAAAATTTTGCAAAATAAACCAAAAATAAATGATGTGGTTTTTCCTTCTTTTGGTTAAAAGGGCTGAGTCATAAAAGTAAAACAGAAGTTACTGTGTAGGACTTCCTTATCTCACAAAGGAAAAGTGGATATATCTGGGCCAGGCGTGATGGCACACGTCTTTAATCCCAGTACTCGGGAGGTAGAGGCAGGCAGATCTCTGTGAGTTCAAAGCCAGCCTGGTCCACATAGTGAGTTCCAGGACAGCTGGGGCTACAGGGAGACCCTGTCTCAAAAAGACCAAAAAAATGAAAGTGTATATATTCATCCTAATATTAAAAACAGCAATCCCAAGAGGTGTGGTTTCAAGCTTAATGGAAAAAAAGCACATAATTGCATATACTTTGAATTTTTCCATAATGGTTTTGAGGTTAAAGAAGAAAATAAACTCATTAATTCTTGAGTTCATGTAATGCTGAGGAAGGGAAAGGTTTACAAAGGTTAAGTTTAAAAATAGAACACAGATTGGTAAAACCAGGAAAGGGAGAGAAAAAATAAAAATGGAAGTTAGTATATAATATTCTCATTCATATATAAAGTAACAGAACCCCATACCAAAAGAAACAAGCCAAGAAGATGGATTAGGGTTTGATGTTGGAAGATGAATGTGAGTCCCTGTACCATGCACAATGTAACTACAATGCACCGTGAAGTCTGAATTAGGTTTCTGATGGCTGGCTGTCATCAGTCTGGGGGTCCAGGATTTACAAACAAACAGAACGATGGACCCTAAAAGACAGTTGAGAAAAGAGAATGCAGCATGTCATGGTGCACACTCCTTTGCCCCCCACACTAGGGAAGCAGAGGCAGGAGGGTCTCTGTGAGACCAAGACCAGCCTGACCTACATAGCAAGTTCCAAGCCAGCTGGGGTTATAGGGAGACCCTGACTCAAAAAACAAAATCGAAGGAGTAAAAAGCTAACGAAATGCTGAGTAGACGTAAAATAAACACTACAAGATAATCTGATGCTTTTCTGACCCCATGGTTTTTGAGATTTACTTTTTTCATTCATCTATCTGTTGATCACCAAGTGGATTCAGCAGGTCAGTCACCATGTCAGCTCCGGAGGAAAGAATGAGGAACAGAAATGACGTCACCCCAGGGCTCACAGGACTGACAGCACACAGGTTCGACCCCAGCTCTTCCCCCCTTCGATGGGCAAGCTGTGTGGTTTCACTTCCTTCATCTTCAAGTGGGAAACATGGCAGATCACATCTCGTGTTAGAATGACACAGAAAAGAGGGGCTGGAGAGATGGCTCAGCAGTTAAGAGCACTGGCTGCTCTTGCAGAGAACCCTGGTCTGGTTCCCAGCACACACATGGCAGCCAACAACCATCTGTAACTCCAGTTCGAGGAGATCTGACTCCCTCTTCTGACCACCATGGGCAGTGTATGACAAGCATGCAATTATACATATGCAGGCAATCTACTACACATAAAATAAAATAATAAATAAAATATTTTAAAGGAACATGTCCAAGTTGAGTTTCCCTTACCTGGAACATCAGGACCAGGGGTGTTTTAGTTTTGGGTAGTATTTTGTGGGGGAACAGTTACTGACATATACAAAGTGAGTCATTTTAGGGAGAGCCTCAATCTAAACACAAAATCTAGTTATGCTTTATATACATATTACATGCATAGTCTAAAGATAATTTTATTTATTATTATTTGTTATATATTGTGTATGAGTAGAGGACAGTTTTCAGGAGTTGGTTCTATCCTTCCACCATGTGGATCCCAGGGATCAATTTCTGATAGAAGGTATGACTTGGAGGAGAAGCCAAAAGCTTCATTAAAGGAAGCCACGGAAACATAAATGTCTGAAAGTGGCCAACTGGTCGTAAATTAGTGGCCTGGCTTTGCTCAAGCCTCATCAATTGGTCAAATCCCCAGACTGAGAGAAACTGTTTATGGAGCCAACCTGTCTCCCTTAGTGCTATAGATAACTCGCCCGCTCTGCCTGAGGAAATAATCTTAGGACGAAGGCCCTCAATCACCAAAGGACACCAGACCCAGGCACTGAGTTAACTTCTGGGAGCTGCAGCTGTGCCTGCTAGCTTTCCTATACAAACCTCAAGGTCTCGTCCCTGGGTTGTGGATGCCTGTTTCTAAGGATGCTTTCTGTGCTTTGCTGTGTACTTTGCATAAAGAGGTGCAGGTCTGGCTCTGATTCATTTCTAAACTTTAAACTCCTTCCTTTTTCTGTCCTCCTAAATCTAAGTTTCAGGTAATCCAGGCTTGGTGGCCAGCAACTTTACCTGCTGAGCCATCTTGCTGGCCTAAAGGTATTTCTTTTTTTTGGGGGGGGGGGTCTTTTTGAGACAGGGTCTCCCTGTAGCCCCAGCTGTCCTGGAACTCACTATGTAGACCAGGCTGGCCTTGAACTCACAGAGATCCGCCTGCCTTTGCCTCCCAAGTGCTGGGACTACAGGCATGCGCCATCACTCCCAGCTCTAAAGATAGTTTTATGCAATGCTCTAAATAACTTTGCACATAAACTAAAGACTGTATGTACGAGCTGAAAGGTTGCAAGGCCTTCCTCAACCAGACTCTGAATAAATTGAAAAACAGAAAGCTGCATTCATCCTGCGGCCTAGTACAGGAAATCAGCATTCCAATTTCCCACTGTGGTGTCCCATTGGTGACAAAAAAAAAAAGAAAAAAAAATAGGGTGCAGGGGCCCATCTTCCCCCAGCTTCTCACAGCTTCACACTACTCTGCAAAGCCCAGGAGGCAGGGTAAATATAGCCCACAAAGATCGCCTTTGTCAAATCAGGCTCTTCTCCAAGGTCCAGCACAGCCCTGGCCCAGTGGTTCCTGCCACACCAGTCAACAGATCTGGAAGGATCCAGACTGTGGTATTCACAGCTGGGGGGCGGGGGGGGCAACCTCTCATCTCTCCTTAAGTAGAGCAGGGTTAGTGTGTTTGGAGGCCAGGCCTCAGAACTGTCCTGTATAAGGCGTAGGAGACAAACTGACATTCGCAGGACAAGGCAGGCTCCCTAGCCCTGTTATCCAAGAACCTTAAAGTAGGCTGCGGGCAGGAGGTGCCCCTGTGCTGCTCAGCCCACTGTCACCTGCAGGGCAGGGAAGGGAAGGGTAGGGAACAGAGCACAAGCACATTGGAAGAGCCGGGTCAGTCGTCAGTCCTGGTAGAACCCAGGGAGCACCGCCCCGATGAGATCAACCAGAAAACTGCGTCTAGTGCAGAATTCCAGCCGGGTTTTCCTGCCAAGCTCAGAGCATTGGAAATACTCTTCCAGGGTAACCATGGAAAATGATTATGAAATCACTTGGCTACTTGTCACAAAGCCCGGAACCTTTTTTTTTTTTTTTTTAACCACCTCAACTTTGAAATAGCTGAAGACCTCTTTCATTGTAAGAACCATTTTCTAGAAATGTAATTTGCTATCCATCTTCTCCACCTTCTTTGACAAGAGCATTTTGAAAGGGAAAAAGACCTCAGGAGAACCTAGTAACTTTTCTTTGTTTCTTTTTTTTTCCCCATTAAAAAGGGTTCGATTTCATTTGGACTTTGCTTTAAGGGATGTTTCCCCTCACATTTCACATTGCTGCTAAAATACAAGGGCGTACAGGAAGCCTTCCAAGTGAAAGTTGCCCATTCTCTGCCTTTTCCTTTCTAGTTACAACTTAATGTTTTTTGGAGAAAGGAAGTAGAAACACAGCAACACACACCCCCGCCCCTTTCCCAAATGGCTCAGAAGTATTTCATTTCTGACAAGGGCAGAGTTTCACTTTAAAGTTTGACAAGGACTAACTACTAAATTAGGAATTTTCCACTATTTCAAACATTTGGAGTAAATATATTTACAACATGCAGCCCATTCTTTCCTGCCTTCATAATTGATTCATCATCATAAAACATCATTTACACACCTCGATCACACATAATTATTCATGAAAAAACACTATAGGTCCTGAGCCAAGCAAGTCTCCAATGTCACCATGATCTGATTTACTTTTTCCTTCTGAGAATGGAGAGCATAACTCCTTGGACATCTCATGGTGGACTTTCTAGGGAACACAAAGCTTTGAATGAGACACTCACGTTGGGCTGCGGAGATGCTCAGTGGGTAAAGTACTCGCTGTGCAAGCAGGAGGACCTGTTTGGATCCCCAGGGTTCATGTAGGAGCCAGAGGCAGTAGTGACCTTCTCTAATCCCAATGTTCCTCTGGGGAGATGTGAGGGACAGACAAGAAAGTCCTCAGAAGTCTGAAAGCCAGTTAACCTGGTGTGCACAGTGGTGATGACTCTGTATCAAGGACAAGGTTGGGGCTGGAGAGATGGCAGTTAAGAGCACTGGCTGCTCTTGCAGCAGACCCAGGTTTGGTTCTCAGCACCCACATGATGGCTAAGAACCATCTATAACTCCAGTTCCAAGGGCTCCAACACTCTCTTCTGATCTCTTCAGGCATTGCGCACATGAATGCACTTATATACATGCAGGCAATATATTCATACACATAAAATATAAATAATAAATACATAAATTTAAAAGACAAGGTGGAAGACACAGGCTGATACCCAAGGTATCGGTCTCTGACCTCTACACATACATCATATGCCCACACTCACCCACACACACATGCATACACATACACAAACAAAAGATTAAGAAAAGCTAACATCACCACCTCCAAGCCAACCCCCTGGAGGAATTGTTACTTTCTCTGTTATCATAAAGTTAGAATTGTTGCTGTCACTCAAATGTCTTAGCTATGATTTCTCCATCAGTAATAGTAAATCTAGAAAATGACCCAAGGACCTTCCCTCTGACTCAGCAGGTCACATCTAATTAGGTATCAAGGAGGAAGGCCCAGGAACTAGGATGGATTATTGCTCTAGTCACAAAAGTTTTGTCTTTAAAAAAATGATGAACGGCCGGGTGTGGTGGCACACGCCTTTAATCCCAGCACTTGGGAGGCAGAGGCAGGTGGATCTTTGTGAGTTTGAGGCCAGCCTGGTCTACATAGTGAGTTCCAGGACAGCTGGGGCTACAAGGAGACCCTGTCTCAAAAAGACAAAAAAAAAAAAAGATGAACTTCAAAACTGCAAGAAATAATTGTGACAGCTTTGGGAACTTTAAGCCATTCTGTAACCAGGTGCTGAACACTGTGTTAAACAGCTCTGGCAGTGGAACGAAGTAAGGACTGCTTCCCTGGCTCTTACTAAGAGAGGAGATGAAGGGGCTGGAGAGATGACTCAGTGGTTAAAAGTATGGGCTGCTCTTCCAGAGGACCCAGGCTCAGTTCCCAGCACCCACATGGCGGCTAACGACCTCCCACAACACCAGTTTCAGGAGAACTGACACCCTCTTCTGGCTCCATGGGCAGTGCACATACATGGTACACCTACATACATGTAGGTGAAACATTCATACACATAAAATAATAAATAAATCAAAAAAAAATTTAAAAGGAACAGGATGGCAGGTTTCTCAATAAAGAACACTTCGATCATTGCAAAACCGTGCAGGGAACAGATTGCTCTAAAAATGGCACTGAGGGCTGGAGAGGCGGCTCAACTGAATTTGATTCCCAGTGCCCTGTGGCGGCTCACAGTCACCTGTAACTCCAGTTCCTAGAGATCCAAAGCCCTCTTCTGGCCTTCGTGGGCTCCTACACTCAACTGGTACATAAAACCTCACACAGGTACATACACATACACATAAAAATACTAAATACATAGATCTTTAGCAAGTGACAGGAAATGTCCATCCCGCCCCCTGAATAGCTGCTTGCCTTTCTTCAGCCACCTAATATCCCCAAATGGTAACCCGAGAGCTGAGGCACCTAAAGAGAAGAAGGCCTTTCCGAACATGTCAACCCCCTGCACTTGATCACACCAACCTTCCGCCATTTCTTTGAGTTACGGCCCTTGAGGCACAGCTAGACATTGCTGAGGTTCAAATGTGTAATGTCCCCACAGATTCATGCATTGAAACTCTTGGATCCCAGCTGCTTCTGCCATTGGAATCTAAAACCACCAAACTTCTAGAAGGAGAGAGGACAGTGGTTACCAGAGACTTGGGGGAAAGGAGGATGAGGAGACGTTGGCCAAAAGGTACAGAGTTTCAGTTATTAAGGAATAAGGTTTTTGAGATCGACTATACAGCCTGGTGAAACCATAGTCAACAACAGTTTTATATATTTTGAAACCTCCAAGAGTAAACTGCAAGTGTTCTTGCTATACAAAACGCACATAAAACAAGTATTTCAGGTGATGGAAATGTGAATCAGTTTGGCTGACTCATGACAAATACACATATTCTCATGGTGTACCTCATAAATTCGTGCGTTTATCATCGCTCAGCCTGCAACACAGTGTAACAAGTTCTTGGAAACCTGACTGTGTGGCTCCCTACAGTCTTCGCTGCCACTTCCTCTCTAAACAATTTCTTTGCTTCCATCATTTTTTTGCCTTATTTCCTAACTTGGGCTTTCTGATAATTTCTCAAAGTGGTACTTACAAATAGAAATAGAATTAAGGCATTTGAAAGCATCCCAAGAGGGATCCCAGGGAAAAGGGAGGTCAAAAGACACATCAGGAAACTCTGCTTAGAAATTTTACTTTGCTTGAAAAGAAAGAAGAAAGCTGATCCCAAACCCAAAGAATATCCCATCAACACAATTGTATGCACTTTAATTCGCATGAATAATCTCACACTCGGTAGGAATCTGGAGCGCATCATGGACACTGTGCCAGAGGGAGGTAGTTGGCATCAGGGTGTGAATGAAATTCCCAGGAAAACTGGATCTTGAAACTGAACATTCTACAAAGGCCGATCAGCTAGCACATAAAAACCCTTTGGAATGTATTAACTTAGCAGACCACCAGCTTCCACCGATCAAGAGGCTGAGTGTCATCCGAAGCTTATAGCTGAGATTTTTCTTCTGCTGTGCCTGCCTACTGCATTTTTCCACCAATGTATTTGAAAAGCATCTTGATTGATAACTTTTCTTTGTTCTGTTACTATAAAAACTTCATGAAACTATTATCATGTTGGAACATGGAATCTGGGGTAACCTGAATCTGTGTTCCCGGGCCATGGTCACTCATATTGGTTCTGGAATAGACTATCCTCTTTGAGGTGAGAGATACGCTTTAGCGTCAACAATGGAGTTTGCTAGATAAAAGGAGGTGGCCAGCATCATGGACACTGTGCTAGAGGGAGGGACGGTGCTAGACATCATCCTTAATTTTCTCTGAGACTCATTTATGCAGCTCCCTCATCCCTAGGCGGCAATGGCACCTGCCCCATGGGACCATATGTGGGTTAAAGTATTGATATCAATATGCAAAGCACATAGAACAATACCTGGTGTATTGGTGCTCATCAAATGAGATGTGCTCCTCTGTAATTTCACTAGCTTCTTACACAGTTGCTTTGTGGTCGGAATTACATATCTTAAGAGGCATTTGGCAAGTCACCATAGTGCCTTGGTTTACACAAAAAAGAACCATGATGTGAACAGCACACTAGTCCCATGACACCACAACTCATATTCTTCCATCCTGCTCTTCCTACTGTCCATGTGCACCTTTCCTCCTGGGCTGCAGGACCAGAGAGGACCTGGTCTTTCTTTTAGAAAGGTTTTCTTTGGGGTTGGGCATGTTGACACACGTGTGCAGTCATGAAGCCAAGGAAGGAAGGTTGTAAATTATGCACCAACCTGGGCTGCGTAGAAAGACACTGCCTCAAGACACCAAAGGTATTCTTTGTGGAGTAATGTTCTCTCTGGTCTGTGACATGACATACAGGTGAGCTCAGAACAGCCTGGGAACCTATCACCTGGCCAGCAAGTATTAAATGGGATTAAGAGTTTGAGAATTCTGCTTTCCAGCTTCAAAAGCTGAAGATGGCAACGAAGAATGGAGTCCAGGAATACCAAAGATACCAGTTGGCCCCAAATTCCTCACCCCATCAAAATTTTCATGGGTAGGGGGACATCACTCTGCTTCTCTGAGACTGGTTGACTGGGGTCCAGACATTCAGGGAAAATTTGGAAATGTTTTAGGAAAAACATTTTCTGTAACTGAGATAACCAAACCTGCTTGTGCTAAGCCCCTGGCCTGACTGCCAGGGTAACATACATCTTTCCAGAGGACTGGGGTGTGAGATCACAGCCCCTCTAGTTGCCTCTCTCTTTCTCCAAAATAAGGCCACAGCTCTTATAATCTCCCTCAAGGTACAGCTACAGAAAGCTAAGGGGCCACATGCTATGATTTTATAGCTCTTAGAGAGCTGAATTCCCTCCCTCCAGCCTTGCATCTCTGGAGAGCCCTGCTCCCTGCTGCTTGGCCCAAGGCATCCCTGAGTTATGGTCCTAGACCATATCAGAGCCTCCTAGCAAGTAGTCTAAGTCAGGTGATGGGAAAACTTTCCCCTCCCCCTCCCAAGAAACATGTAAGAGCAGGAAATTCTGTTTCCTTCCAGGCCCCCACATGCATGATGCTGTAACTCGGTTAGCAAAGCTCTCATCTGAAGTCTAATTCCTCCAGCACCTTTGTCCAGCCTACAATCCATGAAGGTCTTTAATTGTGTGTTTCATTTATTTACTTACTTATTTTTATTTTATCTGTATGAGTGTTTTGCCTGTGTGTAACTGCACGCCTAAGCACAATGTCCATGGAGACCATAAGAGGGTGTTTGATCCTCTGGAACTGGAGTTATTGATGGCTGTTAGCTGCCATGTGAGTGCTGAGTACTGAACCCAGGTCCTCTGGAAGAGCAACCAGTGCTCCTAGCCATTGAGGCATCTCTGCAGCCCCTCCAACTGACAACCTCCTAGTATCTTTTAAATTTTACCTTAACAGCAGACGCCAGCCAGCCCTTTCCCTTCAGATACCAGCTGATTCTGGCTCAGGCACCTGCACCCTGAGCTCCAAAGTCCTGCAAGGCAAAGCCTGCACCAGCTCACCATTCACTTTCTGCTCACACACCTCCTTTCATTCCACAGACAAAAGCTGATTTTCTCACTAGGAGCCACAGAAATGGAAGCAGCCAGGATCCACACATGGTAGAAAATAATCAAAGTAAATTCAGGTAAACTGAAAACCCCACAGGATAATGTGGATGCTGAAGAGACATTACTACTTGGTGACTGATGATCTTAGAGAGAGATCTGTGTACTGACCATGTAAAGCTCTTGGTATTTATTTTAACACATCACTATCTCCTGAGGCTTCATTTTGACTGGCAGGAGGTCAAGTGCAGTGGAGAGAAAGGGAATGGAAAAGGAAGGTGAAATCAAGGTTGTGGTCACTAGCTCTCAGCCCTGCAGGACCCTCCCTCCCCTGGGTCTAATCAACTTTGTCCCGTTTGTCTATTCAGCATCATTTTGGAAACCCAAACACCCAGGTCTGGAGAGCCCAGTGAGTGGTCTACTCCCTCTTCCCTCTACTTTTAACTCCTTGCTTGGCTAAATCAACAGCCTAGTGCATCCTGCATACCTGGCTACCACACGTGGCCACCTCTGAGAACCGTCCAACACACACAAACACAACAGAGAGGCCACACATACACACACACACACCAAGTCGCCCACCTTCCATGATGGTCCCACTGCATGGATGGTTGCCGGGATTATGAATTCTCTTTTAAATACATGCAGTGCTGTATCGTTTGGGAAACCAACACCTCAGGTCTATTCAAGTACACTTGCTATATCTGCATTCTTTTGACCACCAGGGGAGTAGTCCAAGCCCATTTCTCTGGTGTATGTATTGACTATAGTAGGAGTCATCAATTTGAAAAAGAATTACAACTTTGGCTCTTTAGTGACTTTCAGGACTTCATAACTAGACTTGTTTTATGAATGTAAATGGACAACATATTGTTAGACTGCTGTTGTGTACAAAAGTTTCCCCAAAAGAACTGCTCTTTCCACTGAATCTTCTGTAAGGCTGATTAACTGATTAGAGCCTGGATGACTGTGGGGAGTCTGGAGCTAAATTACAATTTATCTTGGGCTTACTTTAGTCCCCTAAATAGCCATTTGCTGCCCCACTCTCTATCTGAACTTACATTCTGTAACTAACATACAAAACATTTTAGAATGTAATAGCTTAACAAAACTCTACTTTCCACCAACTAAAAGGCTAACAGTGCCATCAGTTACCATCTGAGGCTAATAGCTGAGATCCCCCGCTTTGTTTTAATTCATCCACCTAATATATTCCATTAAAGTATTTGAAAACTGCTTTGATTAATGACTGTCTTTGTTCAGTAACAAAAAAATTCATCAAACATTTATAACATTGGAACATGGTATTTGGGGTAAGCTAACTCTGTGCTCCTGAGCCATGGTCACCCATATTTGGCTCTGGAATAAACTCTCTTGTCCCCTTTGAGGTAAGAGCTGTGTTCCTCCATTGACACCATTGAGAAAGAACTAAGAACAGTGGCCTGATCAATAAGCAAAAATATTTAACCAATTAAAAAGAAGACCCATGACACTGAACATGCAAGTTTGTTCTCTGTCTCTGAGGACAAGAAAGATAATGAAACAGGAATAACATATCATACCAAGGAGAAAATGAGAAAAACATACCAGAGGATGCTTCTAATCTTTCCAATCTGCTGATCAGCCAGTCAAGGGAGCCAGAAAATTGAGCACAGTTTTTACGATTTCCTCTAATTAGAGCCGCTGCAAAACAAGAATTCATATTCATGTCATTTTCAAGTTCAAAGATCAAGGTGGAATCATAGGAGGCCTAAAAGATTGGCTCTGAGTCACCAAAGGATCTTCTGGCATCATCTAAACCCCATGCAGACGCATATACATATACAAAACTGAAATTTTAAAAAATAATGCCTTGATATCTATTAACAGGAATTGAAAAGGTCTCTCATTGGAAGGAGAACCATTCCAGAAGGAAACACTGCTCGCTGGGAGGGAATAGAAGAGCGGTGGGGAAAGCCAGTGCACTCGGTGCTTCCTCACGTGGGCGCTAATGCTCATTGCTTTTAATCAGCCATTGCACTGAGCTATTTGATCCCTCCAGAGCCCAGTTTTCACACCTACATTCCGAGGAAGGTAAAAAACACACCAAAGTTCCTGAACATGTACTGCAACACATGAAGACACACAATTCGTGCCTATAACTCCAGCAGGTAGATGGAGAGATGCAGCTAAACGTGTGGGAAAGGGAGGATGGGCCGATACTGAGTAAGGCTGTAAACCATCCTCTCCCGTTTGAGACTGACAAAGCGTACAGAAGGCTGAAATAGCTGCAAATAAAGAAACCTATCTTGGGCTAGCTTTGAGTTTTGTTCAATTCTTTAACCAAAGATCCTTCCTCACATCGAATTCCTACATGGGATTTAATTCTTTCAATCCATTTTATATACTCAATTATAATTTTCATTTTTTTCCCATTAAAACTCGACAGATTTAGTTTTGTCAAAACAAGCCCAGTATTTTTTTAATAGAAGTTCTTCTCTTATATCTGTAAGATTGCCTAGAAACTGTAACTGCTTGCAAGTGTGGGTAAGATTTTTGAACAGCATGATATTGACAAGCAGAAAGATGTTCCCAGAGGGGAAAATCATTATTTACAATCTGGTCACACTAGGGAGTACATTAAAGACGTGAAGTCAGAGGCTCTACCTGGTGCTTCCTGAGTAACTGCAGGGGATGAAGGCCCTGGGGTTAGACTTGCAGCTACACTTAAAGATGCCCTTCACATTTCCTCTTTACAAAGTAGCTACAGAAAGTTTCTGTCTGCCCAGAGAATAGAGCATGACAGAAGAAGACGGGAAGAATGCTCTTTCTTCAGCTGCATGAAGAAGCCTGTAAGCACAGAGGGTGTGTGGATAATAAAGACCACTGTCTGGTTCTGGTACTAGGGATGTCCTCAGAGGCCGCAGGTGAAAGGACACTCAGAAACAAGACTTCTGGGGCAGTGATTAAAGATGAGGCACTGCGGATTGATGAGGGGTCTGTGTAATAGATGGTACCACAAAGTTTAATCTATAAGAACATTTGTCCCCAGGCCAGCGAGATGGCTTAGTAAGTAAAGGTGCTTGCTGCCAAGCCTGACAACCTGAGTTCAATTCCCTGGACCACATGATGAAAGGAAAGAAAGGACTCTTGCAAGGTGTCCTCTGACTTCCAAGTATGCAAGGTGCCCTGGGTGCAAGCACAGACGCACGGACAAATAAATGAATGAATGGATTTTTATTCTTATTTTATGTGTATGAGTGTGTTGCCTGCATGTGGTACACCTGTGTCATACAGTGACTGCAGAGGTCAGAAGAGGGCATCAGATCCCATGGAACTGGAGTTCCAGATGGTTGTTAGCTGCATGTGGATGTTGGGAATCAAATCCAGGTCCTCTGCAAGAGCAGCCAGTGCTACTAACCGCTGAGCCATTTCTCCAGCCCCATAAATAAAAAACGTTTTAAAGTATTTGTTCCCAAGAGAGGGCAATAGCAATTGAAACAAAGTATAGGTGCAGTATCCAATTATTTATAGAGTTACATTCATTGAAATTTAATACATGCTTTTAATTTTACTTTTGCTTTTCAAAGAGGGATAGTACAAAGATTTAATGTTAGATATAAAGTGATTCTTGAATAAATGAGTAAAGCAAGAATGACTTATTTCACTGTTATGGGACAGAAGAAAATCATGCAGCAAGCCACAAAGAAAAGCACATTACATTTATTTACTGCAAATAGGGATGTTAGAGCTTGTGCTGACACCTCACAATGAAGCTGGAAATTAAAGAGGAAAGCAGAATTAAAAGACATGCACTTAACAGCTTCAGCTCTGTCCTAAGCAAATTACAGATGATGAGGGGATCAAAAGTAATACATATAAATACATAAGTATCAAAGATGAGGCATAACACCAGCTCCCAGAGACAAACCAACTAACAAAAGCTCCACGGCCAAGCAAGGGAAGCCTCCCTTCAAGTTGTTTGCCATGGTAGTCAAAGAGACTTCCAAAACAATAGAGGCTACTGCTGCTGAACTTGGTTGCCTCCTAGAACTTGAAGGTAAGACTCTACTGTTGAAGATACCACACACTTCAAACACAGAAATTGAAGGATTTGAGCTGGAACTGATCTGGAAGCCTCCTCCCTGAGGATTATCTCTCATAGTTTGGAAGGTACTCTGCAATAAAAGTCACAGAAGCATATAGGGGCTGAGAACTCAGGGGATGGCCTCAGAGCACCTGGATCCTGCCTCCATGTGGTGGTGAGCTTCCCCTAATAGCATTGTACCCAACGTCCTAACTGGGATTACATGAGGTCCCTCCCAAGGCCCCTGGGCAGATCTCTGCCCTTTGGTAGGATAAGCCTGAGGTCTCAGAAGACTTCCAGAGAGTGCCTGTTCTGGTCTACCTCTGGCATAGGGGCTGAGAACTCAGGGGACCACCCGAGAGTGCTTAGATCCTGCCTCCACATGGTGGTGACTTCCCCTAATCATGCCGTACCTGGCTGGCCCCCTAATTGGGATTATATGAGGACCCTCTCAAGGCCCCTGGGTAGACCCCTGCCCTTTGGTAGGATAAGGCTGAGATCTTAGCAGACAGTCTGAGAGTGCCTATTCTGACTTCCATCGGTGTGGTGCTGAGATCTCAGCAGACCACAAGAGAGTGCCTGTTCTGGCCTTCCTCTGGGATAGGGGTTGAGAACTCAGGAGAATGCCTCAGAGTACCAAAATTGGACCCACCTTAGGGAACTTCCCAAATTTTTCTCTGAGTTTCCGCTACTAGGGGTCCAAACCTTAGAAGGAAGCCTGAATGTACCTGACTGGAACCTGACCTGGGCTTTTGTGGGTGCTCCTGAGTAGCTGATCTGAAGCCATCAGTTGCCTCCAAAATAAAACCCGAGAGAACCTGAAACCTGGACCAACCACCTTTACATAAACAATAAGAAAAGGACCAAGGCATACCTATAAAACAAACAGAAATAAACTTCAACATAATTTTCATATCAGAATCACAAACAACAAAAGAAATTCATATGCCAAAATCAAAATAAAATAAACTGACCCCAGCAAAGCCCACCAATCCTGTAGAAGAGTTCTACAAGGAGAAATCCCTAGATATAACCCAGGACACTGAATTTAAAAGAACAATCATAAACATGATCAAGGAATTCAGTGAATTTAAAGAACACATGAAGAAACAAATCAAAGAGCTAAAAGAACATAGGGATAAACTTCTGAATGAATTCACCACAAAAGAGAAACATTGAAGAAAACTCAGGCAGAAATGAAGAAAGAAGTGGAAAACTCAATAAGTCAACATGAAACATCAGGGGAAAGCCTCACCACTAGAAAGAATGAAATGGAAAACAGAATATCAGCACTGGAGGATAAAGTTGAAGAATTGGACCACTCAAGCAAAGATTATGAAAAAATTTTTAAAACACAGGAATGGAATATGCAAAGATGTGGGACACCATGAAAAGACCAAATTTATGTATCATAGGCATAGAGGAAGGAGAAGAATTTCAGATTACTGGTATAGACCATTAAATAGGTCTAAAACAGATCTTAAACAGGATTGTAGAAAAGAATTTCCAGAAATTAAGGAAAGATACACCCATACAAATACAGGAAGCACATAGAACACCAAATAGACAGGATCAGAAAAGAA
>NW_008341419.1:494007-550961 GCF_000622305.1 Nannospalax galili | reverse complement strand
ATACAAAGGAAAGCCCATCGGAATTAAAACTGACTTGTCAATGCAAACCATGAAAGCCAGAAGAGCCTGGACCAAGGTATTTACAGTTCTACATGACAATAGATGCCAGCTCAGAATACTATACCCAGCAAAAATGTCTATTTTAATTGAGGAGGAAAGAAAAATCTTCCATGACACGAATAGCCTGAAAGAATACATGTCCACAAAACGAGACTTTCAAAGAATACTTGAAGCAATACAGAGAGCAGAGAGAAACAACTATACCCTAGGGACAATGAAAGAAAATAAACAAAGATATAATCTAGGAAACATGAAATTAGAAAGAGAACACAAACAGCAATCAAAATGATGGCAACCAATGCATATCTTTCAATAATAACTTTAAATGTCAATGGGCTGAACTCCCCAGTCAAAAGACACAGGGTACATGAATGGATTAAGATACAAAATCCATCTCTTTGCTGTTTGCAAGAAACCCACCTCACCTTCAAGGACAGGCACTACCTTAAGGTAAAAGGATGGAAAAGAATATTCCAAGCAAATGGCACTAAGAAACAAGCAGGGGCTGCAATTCTAATATCTGACAAAATAGACTTCAAAGTAAAATAAATCAGAAGAGATAAGGAGAGTCACTTCATTCTGATCGAAGGAACAGTTAACCAAGAAGATACTGCAATCCTTAACATATATGCACCAAACTCTGGAGCACCCAAATTCATAAAAACAGCATTACAGGACTTTAAGACACAGATTAAACCCAAAAAAACTCAGTAATAGTAGGGGAATTCAATACCCCACTGTCCCCATTAGACAGGTCAACTGGACAAAGAATAAACAGAGAGATGCCTGAATTAAATGATACCATACATCAAATGGACCTAACAGACATCTTTCGAGTATTCTACCCAAGTACCAAGGAATACAGTTTCTACTCAGCACCTCATGGAAGGTTTTCAAAAACTGACCACATACTGGGCCACAAAACAAACCTCAACAAATACAAAAAAACCTGAAATAATTTCATGAATTTTATCAGACCACAATGCAATAAGGCTCAAAACCAAAACTGGAAGAAGCCCTAGTCACAAACTGGTGGCGATTGAACAACACACTCCTAAACAATGACTGGGTCAAAGGAAAAATTAAGAAAGAAATAAAAGAATTCCTAGAATTCAATGAAAAGTACAATACAATACAACAAAACCTCTGGTACACTTTAAAAGCAGTCCTAAGAGGGAAGTTTATAGCTCTAAGTGCCTACATTAAAAAATTAGAAAGAACCCAAATAAATGACCTAACACTGCAACTCAAGGCACTGGAAAGGCAAGAACAAATTAAACCCAAACCCAGCAGAAGAGAAAAAAATAACAAAAATCAGAACAGAAATTAATGAAATAGAAACAAAGAACACAATACAAACAACCAATGAATCTAAGAGCTGGTTCTGTGAAAAACTAAACCAGAAGACAGACCCTTCACCCAGTTAACCAAAAGACATAAAGAGCAAATACAAATCAACAAAATCAGAGAAGAAATGGGAAACATGACAACACACACCCAAAAGATCCAGAACATTATAAGGGAATATTTTAAAAACCTATATGTTACTAAATTTGAATATCTAAAAGAAATGGATGGATATCTAAAATCACAGGCACCACCAAAGTGAAACCAAGAAGAGATCAACAGTTTAAACAGACCCATAACATATAAAGAAATCAAAACAGTAATACAAAGCCTCCCAACTAAAAAAAGCCCAGGCCCAGATGGATTTACAGCAGAATTCTACCAGACATTTAAAGAAGACCTCCAACCAATACTACTTAAATTATTCAAAATGATAGAAACAGAGGGAGAACTCCCAAATTCCTTCTATGAAGCCAACATCACTAATACCCAAAGTGGGTAAAGATGCAACCCAAATAGAAAACTATAGACCCATATCCTTAATGAACATAGATGAAAAAATTCTCAACAAGATACTTGCAAACGCCATATAGACACACATCATAAAGATCATCCACCATGATCAAGTCGGCTTTATCCCAGAGATGCAGGAATAGTTCAATATACACAAGTCAATAAATGTCATAAATCATATAAATGGGCTCAAAGACAAGAACCACATGGTCATCTCAATAGATGCAGAGAAGGCCTTTGACAAAATTCAACATGCATTTACATTCAAAGTCCTAGAGGGAATTGGACTGGAGGGAACATACCTCACCATAATTAAAGCCATGCATAACAAACCCAGAGCCAACATCATTCTAAATGAAGAAAAACTGGAAGCATTCCCATTGAAATCAGGAACCAGACAAGGCTGTACACTATCTCCACTCCTTTGCAACATAGTGCTTGAAATTCTTGCTAAAGCAATAAGACAGGAGAAGGAAATTGAAGGACTAATAATTGGAAAAGAAGAGATCAAACTATCACTTTTTGCAGACAATATGATACTATACCTAAGAGATCCAAAAAGTTCCACCAGAAAACTCCTAGAACTGATCAACACTTTCAGTATGGTGACAGGTTATAAAACCAATCTACAAAAATCAATAGCCTTTTTATATACCAATATCAAGCAATTGGGGAAAGAATACAGGGAAATGCTCCCATTCATAATTGCTGAAAAAAAATCTTGGAACAAACCTGACCAAAAAAAAAAAAAGAAACCAAAGAGCTCTGCAATGAAAATTTTAAATCATTAAAGAAAGAGGTTGAGGAAGACACCAGGAGATGGAAGGACCTCCCATGCTCATGGATTAGAAGAATTAATATTGTGAAAATGACCATCTTACCAAAAGCAATATATAGATTCAATGCAATCCCAATCAAAATCCCCATGACAGACTTCACAGAATTAGAAAAAAAATCCTTAAATTTGTAGGGAAGCACAAAAGTCTCTAGATAGCCAAAGCAACCCTGAGCCCAAAGAGCAACACTGGGGGGATTACTATACCAGATCTCAAAGTATACTACAGAGCTATAGTCATAAAAACAGTGTGGTACTGGCACAAAAAACAGACACATAGATCAATGGAACATTATTGAAGACCCAAACTCTAGTACATGCAGTTTCAGCCACCTGATATTTGACAAAAGTGCCAAGAACATACAAGAAGCTAGAGGACAGCTTCTTCAACAAATATTGCTGACATAACTGGATCTCCACCTGTAGAGGAATGAAACTAGATCCTTATCTCTCACCTTGCACAAAAGTCAACTGCAAATGGATCAAAGACCTCAATGTGAAACTGGAAACCCTGAAACTATTAGAAGAAAATTTTGGCAGTAACTTACAGGATATAGGTGTAGGAAAGGATTTTCTAAACAGACAGAAGTTGCTCAGGTATTAAGAAGCTTCTGTACAGCAAAAGAAACAATCAAAAAGGTGAAGAGAAAACCCACAGAATGAGAAAAAATCTTCACCAGTGACACATCTGACAGAGGTTTAACATCCAGAATATATAAAGAACTCAGAAAAACAAAGAATAGAGAACCCAAATGACCCAATTAAAAGATGGGCTAAAGATCTAAACAGAGTTCTCAATGGAAGAAATAAAGATGGCTAAGAAACATCTCAAAAAATGTTCAACATCATAATTAGGGAAATGCGAATTAAAAGCACCTTAAGGTATCACCTTACCCCAATCAGACTGGCTAGGATCAAGAGAACAAATGATACCAAATGCTGGCAAGGATGTGGAGAAAGGGGAATGCTCATTCACTGCTGGTGGGATTGCAAACTTGTGCAGCCTCTATGGAAAACAGTGTGGAGAATTCTTAAAAAACTAAAAATGAACCTACCATATGACCTGGTTATACCATATGACCCAGTTATACCATATGACCCAGTTATACCACACCTGGGCATATACACAAAGGACTCTTCCTATTGTAGAGACACTTGTACATCCATGTTTGTTGCTGCCCTTTTCACAATAGCTAAGAGATGGAAGCAGCCTAAGTGTCCCTCAACTGATGAGTGGTTAACAAAAATGTGGTATATTTACACAATGGAGTTCTATTCAGCAGTAAAGAAAAATGAAATAATGAAATTTGCAGGTAAATGGATGGATCTAGAAACTGTTATACTAAGTGAAGTAACACAGACTCAGAAAAACAAATGACATATATTCTCCCTCATTTGTGGATCCTAGCACCAAATCCTTTTAAATTCCAGGTCATTTTATTTAATAAGATGATGATATACAGCAGTCCCTTCTGCATGAAATAACTACCATCATCATGACTTCAGCTGTGCCTGCTTGCTAAACATCATCACAATTGGGCTTGTTGACAGTTGTGCTCCTTCATTAAAGGAGGGCCAAGCAGGGTCATTGGACCCTCACTGGAGTATCTAGCCACTCTTCCCAGCCAACTGTATGTAATTTGGCCCTAATTACACACAGCTTCCTGGATTTGGGTAGGGCTAAAGTATACGATCTGGGGAAGGCTAAGAAGAGAAGGCATGACCCATGCTGGGTAAAGGCTTTCCAGTGTGCATAACCTCAGGTCATTCATACACCTCAGCAACCCCTCAGTCATCTCTGTAAGTAAGCTCAGTAGATTCATTGGTTTTCTAGGAAAACTTTAATCAAACATTGGTTTGACAGTAGAACCTTAAAAAGGGATAAGCATTGTTTAGTATCCCTAGGAAAAGAATTCTCACAACAGATGGAAAATTTGTCAATGTTATTATGTCTCATGATTATTAAAAAAGAAAATAAGCATGTAAAAGATGTTAAAAGGAAATAGAAAAACATGAGAAAGCCTAAGCAAGAGACGAAGTTCTGTGTAGGTTTGTTATGATATATAAAGGATGAGACAAACATAATACACACATAATCTTAAAATTTCTAAGGTCATATTTTAGTCAACTACTTTAAGGACCAAAATACATGTCTAATCAAGGTTTATCTGAGAATATTTGGTTTTTCTCCCAAGCCTTATCTACATAGCACATGATAATTAAAAGTACCAGACTGGTGGAACTAACATTGGATGTTTAACAGCATAGTTTGAGGCCTATACTAATGTGGTCAGAGGGATTTAAAGGACAGTTTTTGCCCCTTGCCCTCCAAGGTTGACTAAGTTCCATGGGACTATGGAACATCTTTCAAAGTATCCTTAACTGTGGTGTCACCTGTCCTCTTGATCAAAGAGGCCGTGGAGACCCCACCAGATGGACTTGAACCACTGTCTAGTCTACAAAGAGGAGGGTCAACTCAGAGGAAACATTTCCTTCATGCTTCCGAGTGAAGCCAGACATGGTTGAGCAGGACCTTTGACTTATCTTCACATAGATGGAACTGGTAAAAGAAAGGAGCCAGGGGCTCCTCCCAAGCCCATGTGACCCCTGAGGAACAGATAATCCAACGACCTGGAGAGTAAAAATAAATTCGTTTATTTGGGCCAACTGTGTGGTCTTAAACACCCAAAAGGAAAGTATAACCAATGATTAAAGTGATCAGTATATTTCTTTAAGAGTTCAAGGGATTAGACTTCCCAGACACTAGGCTTATGTCCATATAAAATGTTATTTAGACAATTATTTCTCATTGCTCATTTTGTTTCTAAGCAGAAAGTACTGCTCATATGTAAGACTTTAAATCTTGGTCTCCAATACTGTAGTGCCCACCTGTAGCTAAGGGAGACAACCAGCTATTGTTCTAAAATGATGGATAAATTTGTTTTCTCCCCCTATTTAGAAGCCTTTGAGAGGAAACTGACACTGATTCTAACCACTCCAACAGCTATCAAAGTGCCTGAGAACAAATCCTGAGTCCATCACTCTGGAGTCCAGCCTTGGCAGACAAAAGGAAAATGAGGAGGAACCCAAAAGAGGGATGCTTTTGGAAGCTCTCATCAAGAAATCCCAATGGACTCTCATATGAACATTTGAAAATTGCCCTGTTCCGACTTTTTTTGGTTCCCTGTCTAGAACTTATAATGCTAACTACTCTTGCCTTTACTTCTCCTTCACATCTCCTATTCCTCAGTCAAGGACTTTCTTTTCCCCTTAGAGACAAGAGTTATGCAATTTGGGAGTCTTTTAGATAGACCTACTGAAGGGGGTACCCGAATTGCCTCACCCTGCATCCCTGTTCAGCATGGAAGAAGCCAGAGCAGTCTGCATCCCGATTCCCCATCAGCAAATTGGGTAACCTTTTCAGAGGATGGTTTGATAAGAATAGGAGGTAGGAATTGGCTAGGCAGTTAGGATAAAAAGACCCCAAAGAAAAGTAGCCAGTTTCTTGGTTAAAAGCCAAAATGTCCTTGGGCCTCTTAGCAACATATTCCCTTCCAAAGGCCAAAAATGTTGAAAGTATTTCGGAGCTCTTATCTAATCCTTAAAAGATTTTAGGGTTGCCTCTTTAGAGGAGGGGGATGTTACAGTAGCAAAAAGCCCCATAAAAATCAATCAATCAATCAATCAATCAAAGAAGAAGAGTACATGAAGTTATCAGAAAAAAATGATGGGGAGATATGGGAGGAATTGGAGGGGAAGGAGTGGGTGTGGATTTGATCAAAACACCTTATATACATTATGAAATTCTCAGTAAGTTTTTTAAAGTTAAAAAAAAGTCACAGAAGCTCTACAAGAATAGAAATTGGTATGAAATCAATGAAGAAGTGATTTCTACAGCAAAGATCGTACACAAATTTCAAGAAGCAATAGATAACAGGAAACTTGGAAGCGGACGAAGGCAGGCTAAGGACCCCCAAGATGCCACTGTCCAAGAGAATCCTGCCCTCCATGAAACTCAAATCTGGACCCTGCTAACCAAGTCTTCAAGGCGAGGGAGGACATACAGCTGATAGCTTAGGGTGTACAGATGTGACTGACACACACAGCAAGCATGTCCATACATATGAATACGTGAACACAGAAGGCTTCATACACAGTCAAAGAAGAACATGAACAGTTATACACTAAAATCAGTAGTTAGGTCTAATAGTAGTTTGTTACACTAGATAGGAGACCATGAATAAGGGAAAAGGTGGTGGGTAAAGAAGTCAATTGAGCATAGGAGGGGAACAAGGAGGGAACAGGGACAGGGGAAACCCAGACAGAACAGAAACAACAAAAACAAATTTTGTTTGAAAATGCTACGATGAAATCTAATTATTCGTATGCTAAGAAAATAAATCAGAGTAGTTAGCATCTCCTTAGTTCCAATTTTTATGATTATGCATTTATTTTAAAATTAAATGCCTACAAGATGGCTCAGTGGGTAGAGGTACTTGGCACCAAGCTTGAGCTCAATCCCTAAGACCCACTTGGTGGAGGGAGAACCAGCTCCAGCAAGTCGTCCTTGAACCTCCATACATGAGCCTCGGCACATGTGCGCTCAGATACAAATATGCACGTGCACACAAAATAATGGCATCAAAATTCATCATGTTGACCTTCATCTGGGATCTCTGAGGACAATTCTCACCTCCAAAGTTCAAGTCAACTGTAATTTGAATGGCACATCATGGTCCAAAACGTAAGACAATGTCTTCTCCTAATTCTGGGAAAGCCTACAATACCTGTAATGCTTTAACCACTGCCTCACTGGGCCTACCAACAAAGACCTTTCATCTTCCAGGCATCCTGTTTCCCGTTTCCCCTCAATTACTGAAGAAATGTTGACACTGGTGCACCAGACTCTGGTGAATGCTCTGAAAGGGAGCAGGATTAACACTGGGACACAGTGGCTTCCAATCCACTTGTCTAATGTGGTTGCATTAAACCCCTTCACAGTCCATAAAACTTAGAAGCTATTTTTCAGCTGATTAAATGAATAACCAGCTGTTAGCATACAGAACAACACCTCATGCTTAAATAACTACAGCACATCTTAAGTACGATAAAAGATAAAAACATTCTAGGGCAAGGCCTGGTGGGGTACACCTTGAATCCCAGTGCTTGGAGGCAGAGGTGGGCAGATCTATGGGCTTGAGGCCAGCCTGGTCTACATTTCAAGTTCTAGGTTAACTGGGGCTACAGAGAGAACTTTTCTTTTTTAAAAAAAATTATTTTTAAACTAAGCTCCTAAGAAGCAAAGTTTATGAAGTTAATTTTTATGAATGTTGAATAATTAAAATCTCTCAAGTTTTATCTAGTAAGAATGTGAAATACAAGCAATCTAGTTCATTTAGCTTGTTTTGTGGGGGCTTTGGGGGGTGGTTCCTCATGTGTCTGGGGTGGGGGAAGGGCTATGTGGCCACTGCAGGAATAGAACTTGCTATGCAGCCCAAGTTGACTCAAATTCACAATTATCCTGCCTCCACTTCCTGAGTGATGAGATCACGTGTGCATTACCACTCTCCTTCATGATTGGTAATTAATTAAAAATCATTATTATGGGCCTGTGAGTACTTCAGAGCACTTCTCTCCAAGTCTGATGACCTGAGTTCAACTCCAGGGACTCACACAGAAGGAGAGAACAGACTCCTCCAAGTTGTCTCTAACCTCCACATGTGCACGGTGGCACATATGCCCCCATCTACATACACAGAGACACACACACAAATAAAAAGTAAGGAAATGTAATTAAAAATAATTATTTTATTATTATACAAAACACTCAGCTCTACTTTTCTTATAACAGGTGGGTCCAAACTTAAAATATTTCAATTGACTTTTTCTAACTTTTCTAAAAAAAGTGATATGCATTTTGTAGAAACCATGCTATAGTTTTTGAACTCCAATCTACTGGGCTGGGGATGTATATTCCAATGGTCTTTTGTCTCACATATGATTCTGGGTCATGGGTTCCAGTCAGCCATGCCTCCACGAGGGGCAACAGCTAATGCTCTACAACATCCTTTGCCGACAGCATTTGGGGGACACAAGCATCCAGCAAATTATGTGAGCTGCTTGTTCTTTAGTTTAAAACAGGATTCCTGCCAGACGACTATGTCTAGTTGTGGGCTAATGTGAGTGTTCTGGGCACTTCAAGGCAGGTTGAGCTAGGCTGTGGTATCTGGCTGGTTGGTTAGGTGGATAACTTGCATTTTCAATTGGTTGTGTTCTCAACTTACATCGAGACAAGTCCATGGTACACTGAAGAGCTTCCATAGTACCCTGACATCCCATCTTCATGTCTTTAAACTCTCACTCAAAGTTTCTCAAAAGACTGATAGAATCAGAGAATTACTAATGTCCTGAAACTTAAATGAAACTTAAATGACAGGCAAGGAAACTCCCTCACTTTCAACTACATCCAGCCGGCACTGATGATGTGTATTCATGGTATTAGGCGCTGGGAGGGAGCACAGAGTAAGATGGCATCCCCCTCGGATGAACAGACCCTCCATAGCACAGCCAATGGGGACTCACAGAACTCAAATCCAGAAAGTCTCAGACATTTGAGATTAGTAACAAGATGCTTCAGAATCTTCTAACAGCTGGTGCTGAAGATTTTAAGAAAGACTCTTGGGGAGCTGGTCCCTATCCCTGAGGGTGGGGGCCCTTGGTAACTGCAGTCGGGTGACTCCTGTCCAGGATGATGGTGGAATAAAAGAAAAACCCACTGAAGCAGGATTGTGCTGGACCAAGGATGCTGAGTATTCTCTATGAATCCTGGGGAGGGAGCACCACAGTGGGGTTGGCCACACTGCAGTGGGGTTGGCCTGTGTCTCCTCAATGGGGACACTGGAGCAGGAGGCTGGCTTTAAGGAAAAGAGGCTGGAGTTGTGTTGCTGGTACACACAACCAGGGAGGGGGCCTCGAAGAGCCACCCAGAGGAGAGATGTCATTGCCCCGTCACAGGAGCTACAAGATGGAAGGGCTCAGCTGCAAATCTCCACCTGCTTGTAATAGAACTCTCAGCCGCTGCCAGGCCCCCAGGAATGTCTGTGTAGACCTTCTGCATTAAATGAGCAAGTGTACAGTCATCCATCCAAGTACTAACCATGCAGTCTCCAGCACCTCTCCAACCCTCGACAAACCGAGAGTAGTTTTCTTAGGAAAAAGAGACTTAGAAAGACAATATGTAGTCTTGCTTATGGATCTTACAAACACGGGCTGAGCATAGCAGTGGATTCCAGGATCTGTGTGCACACACCCGGCCCTGCGGCTGGCTTGCTCAGGCATATGCTCCTGGAATTGCCATTCTGGAAGTGTTAAGGGCCAGCATGATGGCTTAGTGGGTAATGGTGCTGCTGCCAAGACTGATGATCTGAGTTTGATCCCCAGCACCCACTTGGTGGAGGAGAACTGACTCCCACAAACTACCGTCTGGCTCTACTTGCAGGTTGTGGCATGTGAGCTCAGAAATACATATAAATGTGAATGCACACTAAATATATATATATACATATATGGAATACATTTTTAAAATTTACATAATCGAGTCCAGGTAAGTGCATAAGCAGATTCAGAAAGGCAGGATCTCAATGTTGGTCATAAAATGCAATCCCATCTATATATGTCAGTGGCTACCACTGTTATTTCATGGAGATGAGACTGTTACTAAGCAGAGAAAAAAGGAGAAGCTGCATATCTTAACTTAAAATGCAATGCCTTTCCATGACTGTGTGGAGGGCAAGGCAGGAGTCATCTCTGCACACAAGCACGGGGCGACTCCTGTGACGAGCAGGCTGGGAAGGCCAGACACTCGACTGTCACAGCTTGCAGCCTTTCCTGGTATCCTGGCATTCAGGAAGATCTGCCTCCCTGGGACACAGGGACATGGTCTGGAAGCGCCCAAGTCTCTAGCTGTTGTAGCCTTCCGTGGCAGCCAAATCCATCACTGTGACAAAAAGCCAGAGAAAGCAAGTTGAAAGGAAGAAAGGTCTATTTATTTTGTGTCATGGTTTCTGAGGTTTCAACCATGGCCGGCTGGTTCCTTGACTTCTAAGCCTTTGGCAAGGTAGAAACGCCATGACGGAAGGACATGCGGACAAAAGCTGTCGTCCAGCGGCAGCCAGGAAACAAAGAAAGTGGAAGGGGCAGGACAAGGTATACCCTCCTCAGGCACATTCCCATCAACACACTTCTCTGAGGGCCTTTCCCCCAAGCTTCCCACACCTTAAATGATGCCCTCAGTGCTGATTACTCTTGTCAGCTTGATTGGAGATGGAAATAACTAAAAGGCAAAGCCCTGGGATCTCCGGTGAGGTATTAACTTGATCAGTTATTTGAAATGGGAAGACTCCTGAACGTGGGGAGCAGCTTCTGGTGGTAACCCAGACAGAGGAAGGCAGCTACTGAGGCTGTGCTTCTTCCCAATGCTAGAACCATGTACCATTTGGCTTCCAATGTAGACTAAGACCAGGGACTTCTTTAGGAAGCCTCCAAGCTTTTAACCACCCGAGACTGGGACTGCTGAAACATCTGGCCTCATGGACCATGCAACTACTGGGTTCTCAGCCTAACCAGTGTGAGACAGCCATTGTTGTACTACCCAGATCATATTGTGAAAGCCAATCTAATACAGTCTTTTACTACAGTGCATTCAATAGGCTCAGTTCCTCTACGACACTAATACACCATCGTGTTATCACTCCATTATTGGATTAATCTCCTGATCAGGTCAGAGCCCTGGACACTAAGTCCTCACCTTCCTAATACTTCAAGGATTCAGAAACTGGTCACTTCTGCTAAGCAGAAAGAGCAGCTACGCACCCTGTTTATTTTGTACTTGACCAAGGAGTCATTTTTCAGATGTCTTTAGAAAAGTCATGCTGGCTTGCCTGCATCCCACAGATTAATTACATGGATGTCAGAAGAGATGGATGAAAGAGAGCCAGAGCGATGCTTCTCCAATTCCAAGTACAGGTGTCTATGACATATTGACATCTTCCAGACAGCGGCCCATAAATCCAACTTCACCATTCTTGACCTAAGACCCACATCTCCTATGTTCATGTTGAGTGAAAATGGTTAGAGATAATATCTCTGCCTCCTGTTTGCTCCTCACCACAAGAACAACACAGAGAACTGAGTCATGCAGGCAGGAGGTGGGCCTTGCCGCCTAGATAACTCCAGGAGATACTCCGCTGCCTAGATATTTGCTTTTTATTTCTGTTTTGTGCTTGTTTTGTTTTTGTTGTTGATTTGGGTATTGGGGAGAAGACCCAGGGCCTTGCACGGGGTAGGCTGGTGTGCTTCGCACAAGGTACACCCTCGGCCCCGTCTACCTCTTTGGAAGAGTAATAATTTTGGAGTTGATATTTAAAGCAAATCTTTTGAGAGCTGAGTAAAAAGGGGAAATGAGCAGGGTCGGAGAGATGCTCAGCAGTTAAGAGCACCATCTGCTCTTACAGAGGACCCAGGTTCAGTTCCCAGCACTCATATGGTGGCTAACAGCCATCCATAACTCCAGTTCCAGGGGATCTGATGCCTCCTTCTGATTTCTATGGGCACTGCATGACCCAGGTGCACTTACATACTTGCAGACAATATACTCATAGACATAAAATAAAAATAATAAATAAAATATTTTTTTAAAAAAAGGAAAATGGATTCCCCAAAGAGAGTGACATGTATCAGAGAACTCTAATGACTGCCACAGATCTGAGACTCTTCCAAACGGAAGTACAAAGGTATACAGGTTAACATGGCTACCTTACATTAGATTCAGTGAAAACTATCAGCCAAAGGCAGATGGTTCTTAAATCCCTGTATGTCAAAATGCAACATACGGTTTTACTAATTAATTTTTTGGCTCCAAAATCAATGGTCACTATACTAACAATAAAAATGAAAGAAACCAAAGAACACTAAAGTTAAATTTTCTTCTAATTCTATCTATCCAGAATACCTCTAAACCATCTAATATACCTGATATGGTAGAAGCTCTTATTTTTCACCCATATACAGATGTTTTAGGGTTGTGTTTTATTCAACAGGAATTAATATACAGCTTTCTTTGCTTTGATTATGATCTATCTGGCATGTGTTGTACATGTGAACCACTTTTATCAATTATAAAAGTAGTATACGGCAACAGATTATGAACAAATGCTTCACAGAAAATGAAGTCAAAATCAAGACCCTCTGCCAGGAGCAGTCATGTACCATTTTTCTAGAAAAGTGTAATATATACACAAGAAATTATTTTTCTCTACACATTTCTAATTTTATGCACTTAGAATCTTTTTCAAAGATTCATTTTGTTTAATAATGTAGGGGTGTGTGTGTTTGTGTGTGTGTGTGTGTGTGTGTGTGTGTGTGTGTGTGTATAAATGAGGGGACAGTTATTAGCCACCATGTGGGTGCTGGGAACTGAATTTCAGTCCTCTGCAAGAGCAGCAAGTGCTCTTAACATCTGAGTCATCTCTCCAGCCCTGCAGTTTGAATTTCAATCCATACATAGTAAACCTTCTTTTCCTTTCCAGTTAATATGATACCGCAGGATTCCAAACAAAAATAGAGGAACAATTTCATCTGCTTCATATAATTTTCTAAATGATAGATTTATCTCAATTTTCAGTGATATCAGAGTTTTGCACCACAGAAGTCTACCACAACTTCCATAACAAATTCCCTGTTGACATAAAAATTGCTCTCAATTTTATGCTATTTACAAGTGATTCTACAATGGATCCTTTTCACATTTGTACAAATATATCTCTGAAACACATTTCTTAAAGTATAATATCTGAGAATAAAAAGACATAAACATCTGAAGTTTCATATGCTATACCTGGCTTTACAAAGGTCATCATTTACACTCCAACCCAGACCATATTACCTAACATTTTCTCTAATGATGGGTATGATAAAAAAATTTCAGCTATGACAACCCAATAAGTAAAGTATGATTCTGCTCATTATTTCAATATGCATTTATTTTCCACATTGGAAATAATTTATCGTTTCATTTGTTAACCCGTGAGCCTCGCTCCTGCTGGCCATTTTTGATTTAGATAGGGTTTCTTTTTCTTCTGGATATACGATTTTTAGAGAAATTCATCGAACCTTTGCTTTTCACAGGATCTTCGATGTATTTCTCATATTTCTCCAATTCAGTTCTGATTTTTCAAAAGATATTATCTATCATAAAATGTTTAGTTTCATGTAATCTAATGCAGTGTCCTTTTGAACAACAGTGTATGAGGTGGTGACAGTGACAGTCACATGCTACACACATCCTGGCTGTCTCTGTGGTCTGGGCTGTCAGTCTCTCTCAGTCTACTATCAGCTCCCTGAGAGCAGGCTGTATCCTGGCCATCAGTAACCCTCAAGGCCTGGATCAGAGCATCTCCCATATAGTTGACCAACGGGTGAAATTTGTGTAATGATTTGGCTCTTGGGAGACACCAAAGACTCCTTTTGCAATCCTAACCCTCAATGTGACATTAGGGGACATAAGGGTCTTTGGGATGGACCTGGAGTCGTGACAGTGGGGATCTTCTAAGTGGGATTAGTGTCCTTTAAAATTTTATTTTTATTATATGTGTGTGTGTGTGTGTGTGTGTGTGTGTTTTGCTTCTGTGTATCTATGTGCACCACCTGTTGCAATGTATAGAGTCCAGAAGAGGGCAGTGGATCCCCTGGAACTGGAGTTACAGATGGTTGTGAGCCACCATGTAGGTATTGGAAACTAAATCTAGGTCCTCTACAAGAGAAGCCAGTGCTCTTAGCCACTGAGTCATCCCTTCAGCCCAGGGACTAGTGACTTTATAATAGAGACCCCAGAGAGACCCTCACCTCTTCTGACAAGTTGGATATGCTCAGAAAGTGTCTCTATGACACTGTCCCTCAAAAGCCCTCAGTAGACACAGAATGTGCCAGCATCTTGAATTTAGACTTCTGCCTCCAAAATTATGAGAAACAGTGGTTGGTTGTCTTAAGCCATCTACCTGGTGGTATGTTGTGTGACCCACTCATGCTTGCATTAGCATGGAGTTCCACCAGACCCTAAGCCCTTGTTCCCTGCCTTGGTAGTTCTGTTTTACAAGGATGCCTCATCCAGAAATCAGGCAAGAAACTGAGATGCTTGGGAAACAGGAAGAGGGAGGAGCAGCTTTTCCTGAGGTGAGGCGTTTAGATTAAAACCTACTTAGAATACTCTGGAAAAATAGGGGTGGAGGTGGGTTAACACAAAGCTTACTCGAGAATAGCAATGTGCAAAGAGAAACACTAAGAATACATGTATTCTCGGGGGAGGGGGGGACACTGCATTCAGAATTTATCTTTTGCTGTTTTGACATTCAGTTTATTTTTTATTTTTTAAATTTTTATTTATGTGTCTATATATCTCTGTGTATGTGTAGGTGCCTGTGGAAGCCAGAAGAGAGCATCAGATTCCCTGGAGCAGTACTTATAGGCAGTTGTGAGCTGTCCCATGTGTCCTGGGAACCAGACTCTGGTCCTCTGCAAGAGCAGTACAACCCCTTAATCACTGAGCCATCCCTTTGGCCTCCAAAAGATTCAGTTTAAAAATAAAAAGCATTCATGTGCCTGAAACCATTATATATTCTTAATACCATACAGTTGTATACTGGGGAGATGTTAGAGAATTCTAATTATGTCAATATTAAGTCACAGCACCGTCAAATCCATTCTTAATCTAATGAGCTATAAATAATTAAGGAAGCAAGTGTATGTACTTAAGAACATTCAAATCTTGTGACTACATATTAATTCTAGGCATCCTGGAAGAGTGATTCTTTATTGGAGGAAAGTATGGGAAAAAAGCAAACATAAGAGCTACAGAGTGAGTCAGGAGTGGAAAGAGGAGAAAGGTCGGACAAAGGCAGCCGCAACTGAAGACTGCAGAGTGTAGAGACCGCATCAGAGCCCACGAAGACTCGTGAGGAAGCTGGGTGGGCACACTGCAGTCTGAGATTAAGACAGGAAGACGGCAGAAGTGCAGCAGAGAGAGTAAACAGAAGCATCTGTGCATCCTGCAGGTCACAAACTCAGCCTCACCTTGAGGAATCAGCTCCACATACCACGAAACCCTCAGACATTCAAGACCATTACACAACATGATGTCATTTTTGTGTCTAGCCTGTGCACGTCCTCCCACAGACTTTATGTCATGTCTAGATTACTTGTAATATTTAATCCAAAGTCAATGAATGTTATCTTGTATTGTTTAGGGAATAATGTGGGGGGGTGGTCAAGATGCTCAGTACAAAAGCAGTATTTTTCCAATATTTCCACTGGTGATCACGACTGCACATTTTCTACAAGCTAATCTAGAACTTTCTTTTTCATATCTAAAAGTGCTCGAAGCTTCTTTTCTAAGGCATATTTGAAAGGCAAAAGCAAGAATCAAAGCAGAAGCCAAAGAAAAAAGTATTGCTGTGTTTAACAGGGGAAAAGATGACTAGGTAAGTACCCAGAAGGAATGGGGTCGGCGAGAAGAAAATGCCGTGTGAGGTTAATCATGCTGCTAAGCATGTGCTAGCAAACACAAGAAGCCAGCAGCCATAGGAGCAGAATCGACCACCATCTCAGACAATATTCAAGACAGAAGGTGTCGGTTGTTATCTGCCTGGCGTGTTAACACATGCAATTTGCACAAGAACCCTAAAAGACAGGTACATTTCTTTCCTCCACTTTTTCCGGACACTGAATGTTCATCTAGCAATGGGCCCAAAGACATGGCAGCGGAGAGCCAGATGCCCACAGATGAAAGATTAGGCTGTTGTTTCTCAAGGAAAGGACCTAATGGAAGAAAAGCAACTGGCCCATTGGTCCTTACTAGAGTGAGTTCGTGACTAAATCCACCCTGACACTACAATTAAGGTGAATCTCTGCAATATGTTTATTAAGTAAGTTAAACTAACGTTGATTGTGTGCCTACCTTGCTTAGCGCATGGTGCCGGGCAGTGAGTGAAAGGTCTTCACTTAGAACAAAGTTTATCTAGTCTTTTAGATGAATGAAGTCCGTGTCTTAGCATTTATGAGGGACATGTGGGCTCGCCTAACCTTCACACTCTAGAATAGAGGCACACAGCAAGAGCTGGTCTTAAGTTTCAGGCATTGGTTCACAACCAGCTGAAACCAGTGCTGATAAAATTCTCTCCCCTTTGTCAGGGCATCTGGTTCAGCAACGGCTCCAGATGCAATTTGGGACTATTTAAGACATCACCTGCAGATTTTAGGGGGTTGTAGGGAGGGATCTGTTCTTTTTCACAAGAGAGAACTTCTCTCACCTCCACTAAATGAAACAGGAAATATGTAACATGGGGACCTGACCACAGTCAGCTGAGGTCCCAGAGGAAAATCTGGGCTGCTGGAAGCTGACCTCACAGAAGTCAGACAGAGAGGTAAAGAAACTGTGTCTTCAAGTACAACAGAGACACTGCATTAAACTCTATGTGTCACTGCCATTTTCTTGAGGCCAGAGTCCCTGTGATGTTCAAGACATGGTGGCTCCAGTCTCTCTTTATACCCAACTGATGACGTCCCAAGGGACGGATGCACCATCCACCTCTACCACAACCTTCATCCTTTCTACTTAAATGCGTGGACCACTTTAAATCACATCTCACCATGTCCCAATAAAAGAAAACCACAAAACTGATTATGACAAGTCACTGTCCTCACACCCAAGACCCCAGCATTGCACAGAGTATATTAAAGCTACTTCAGTAGGCTCTAAAATAATCAAATTTAATCCCCTCAACATTCGGTTCAGTTACAGGATGTGAACCCTGAGGGTCATGTAGCTTAGAAGGTAGCTTAAAGTGTGGGTTTTGCTGCAGGAACTTGAACTGTGAATTCACACAAGTCACTGGAACTCCAGATACATGTGCTTGTTACTCAAGGGAATGTAAGCACGTGACTCGCTAAAGGGACGAATGGACTGAAACTATGGAAAGAATTGGCACAGAGACAGCTAGGATGCCATCCTGTCTCGATAGCTCACAGCAGCGTTCCTTCCTCACATAACTTGCTCTGCCCTAGGACGACCATTCTCACACCTCTTTAGCCAAGCACTAGTCTGTCCGAAGAATTCAGGCCACGTTACAAGTAAAGAAGTCACACTACAGTGTTAAAAATACAACCAAACTCAGCTGGGCGTGGTGACGCAAGCCTTTAATCCCAACACTCAGGAGGCAGAGGCAGGTGGATCTCTGTGAGTTCAAGGGCAGCCTGGTCTACATAGTGAGTTCCAGGACAGCTGGGGCTACAGGGAGACTCTGTCTCAAAAAAAGAAAAAAAAAAACAACCAAACTGAGTCCCTCCCCTTCCCCCCCGGCCCTGAAATTCAATTCTTCATCTACAAAGAAAGGTAGTCTTGGAATTTCAGTACCACAAAATCTTTATCCTAATGGCAGCTGTGGGTAAAATAACCAATCTAGATTCCTATAATGCCTCAACATCCCTGGTCTTGTTCCGAGAAACACCAGTCCTGTGACAGCATGCAAATTGCACATGCTTAATTTTAATGGCATAGCAAGATCTCATCTAAAGGAAACATTAAAAATTCTAATAGGGACAGTTATGATTAAATTATATTATGACTATAAATTTTAATGAGATTTAATTATACTATAAAAGATTTTCAAATATTTTGACTAAGCCTCCTTTTCACATTAAAAGTGCTGTGTGCTCTTTCTGCTATATTCGGGTACGCCCCTGTGCCATCAGAACTCTGTCATTCAATTAATATTGGAATATATTAATAGATTTAAAATCTTCTGTACACCAGACATTAAGACAAATGACAGAGACACATAAAACAGAAAGCTGACAGCCTCGATCTAATTCCAAGCCGGGGTATCACTTAGTAAGAATTGTGATAAGCACTATGATACAGGTAAATGCTAACTGCCAAGAAGGCCACTTACTGGCTTACAAAGAGGGTAAGACCCGACTGTTCGAAGTCTTGCAAGAGGTAAGAATATGTTAATATAATAGTGCAAGTAGGAAATGGGTAAGGTGTACATTTGTACAGAACCCACAGGATTATATGGCTCAGAGGAGGGCAAACATATCTAGAAGTTGCCAAATCGGATCTTAAAAATACCAGAGAGACCCTAGAACAGATGTATGACACGTCAGCTCTGAAAGGAGAAGGGCTTTGTAATATTACTCACAAAGTAGAAACACCTAGTACCTGTCTGCATAGAGCCCCAGTGGCACAAGCTACCCCTAGATGCCCCTGCTCACCAGCGCAGTCTCAGCTGCATCTCTAGTGGCCTTCCTCAGTCAGAGATGGACTTACACCAAGTATCACTGACTTTAGGTCAACACCATTAAAATTAGAAGTCCTGCTTAGGGACAGTTATAAAATTGCTATAAAATTGCTGTTGCTATTATGCAACCATGCTAAATACACTACATTATTTGCCACAGAAACTAAGCCATGGCCCTTACCCAGCAACTCATACAGAGAATTGAGAATGGATTTCCAGGACTCCCCCGCTTCTCGCCCGGCAACATCTGCAAAGTGTGCTGCGCTGCTGTAGACGTGCAGGCGGTCGACACACTCCAGCACCAGGTTGATCATTCCCTGGACGGTAAAAATATCACCATCAGAAACCAATACTGAGCTGGGCACAATGGTTCACTCCTATAGTCCCAGCACTCAGGAGACAGAGGCAGGAAGATCACTGTAAGTTCAAGACCAGCCTGTATGGCAAGGTAAGGCTGCATCTCAAAAGAGATAAACTAATTCTGCTCAGGCAAAAAAAAAAAAAAAACAAAAAAAAACAGGCTAACTTGACTTTTAAAAGAAGTCTGGCTTAATATATGTCTATTGGTCATGAGTTAAACTGAGATAACTTAAAGGACGGAAGGAAACACATTTGCTTGAGAAATAAAAGGTTGTTCAGATCATTCAGTTGGGTTTTAAATCTTGGGTGCAATCTTAAAAAGGGAAGAAAATATTAAAATATTAAAACATGTACTTCATACTTACATTTGCAAGGTTTAACGCTGGTTGAAATGAATAGGTCATAAATGGTAGTCTACCGTCAAATAGGCATTTGAGAATGTCTTTGTTTTTGAGAGGTATTACTATAACACTAAATTAAAGATACAGTGAATTAAGTAAAAGAAAGACCCTTAAAAGAAATTTTAAAGCAAGTAAAAATTATAAAGTTCTGCAGAAAACAGCCTACAAAGATGCCTCCAGTGTCACTGTTGGAACAAGCCTCTGAAAATGAGACAGCACAGAAAAGAACTGTAAAGTGCCAAGTAATCAAATTAACTCTCATGACAGAAGTTAAGAGGTGCCACAGCCCTCAGAGCGTTCCTAGGTCTGAGGATATGAACAAGAAAAAGTCACCCAATCTAACATTAGGTTGATAACATTTAAATTTAAATTCTTATTGAAAATTTTCATGGCCTAATATTTGGGTTTAATTCCTTCAGATAAGAAATACAGTACTCAGTCTAATAATTTGGCACGTGTGAAGACAAGAACACTAATAAATTCATCCTTATTATTATTGCTATTGGTTTATGGTGGCATTCCTTGTTTTTGTGCTTTTATGGTCTTAAATTATTTGTTTTATTTACATAGGAAAAGACCCACAAAAACTAGTGTCCGTTTCAAAAGTATAAAAAAACAGTGTTAAAAGCACGATATGGATGGGAATGTGGAAAGCTGACCATGTCTTCTCTTTTTCCTTAGATGCTTTTACAATATACTTCTTATGCATTTTAGTTATGTATATGCGCGTGAGTGCAGATGCCCACAGAGGCCAGGAAAGGAGTCAGATTCCGGCAGCTGGAAATACAGGCAGCTGTGAGCCACCCAGCAAACTCAGCTCTCTGCAAAAACAGTGTGAACTCTCAACCTGCGGCCATCTCTCCAGCTCAAGACACTTATTTCTTGAAAAAAAAGCATCACTCCCCATGGCCTAATATTTGGGTTTAATTCCTTCAGATATGAAAGAAATGAAGTACAGTAATCAGTCTAAGAATTTGGCTTGTGTGAAGATAAGAACACTGAGAACTGAAATGTTTGCTGAGCCCCCGGCTGGCCGTATCAACCCTACCCTGCCACACTGAAACTCTTGAAATAGATAAAACTAGTTCTGACATCACCTCAGGACACTAGGCATGTGGCCTGCTTCTGATTTGACTCTGTGTGGAAAGTATGCGACGTGAGTTCTTTATCCCAGTGAAACACTTAGTGAAATAAAATCATATACACAAATGTACATGTGGAGCTGGAGATGTAGCTCAGTGATAGAGCACTCACTTGCCTAGCATACAGAAGGACCTGGGCTCGTCTATAGTACCAAACAAGAAATGTAATATATGGAAAATGAAAAGGTAGGGGCTGCTCGGTCCATGCCAGAGTTCACCTTCCTCCTTGGGGGCCACCTTCCTGGTGGTCTCTATTCCCAACCCAAAGCCCCTGTGGCCAGAGGTAATTTGAGGAATTCCTCATAACTTACTGAACCATGTGGAAGTCCTGATGCTTTTCTGAAGTCTGTGATTTTTTTAAGGTTCTTTATTTATGAAACCAATATAAAACAGTGAGATCAAAGTGCGTTCATTTATTCAGCTGATTATGGCTCTGTTTTAAAGATCACAGCTTTGAATGTGTCTGAGAATCACCTTCAGGCACAGTGCTGCAAAACCAGAATTAAAGTCGAGTCTATCTAAGACAATCACAAAACAGATACTAAAGGAAATGACGGCACCCTTAGGAAAGTTCACCCAGCAACACTCCCTAGTGCAGTATTCACAAATGTCCTCCTGAGGGCTGATGACACAGCAGGTGTCCCTTGCCAAGGGAGTGACAGAATAAAACTAATGACCAGTGTTCCTCCCAAGCCTGTCCCCTTGTTCAGGAAGACCCTCGTTACTCTACACCAGGACATGAGACAGTGTGGAATTGATGGAGAATCTTCTTCACTACAAAGTCATTTTCCCAAAATGAGAGAATGAGCATAGGTAAGGTCTCACCTCTTCCTGGAAGAGATTCTGTCTGTTTTTCAAGGCTCGCAGCCTGTTCTGCTTGTCCTCGTGTTCCAAGTGCTCGTCTGGGGGGTGGAAGTAGCCGATGAGGTCCTGCAGACTCAGGCTCATGGACTCTATGGGCAAGTCCACAGCAGGTGCCTTTGCTTTCTTGCTGAGCGCATCCAGGCCCCTGAGTCAACAGCAAACACTTGTCTAGGTCAGTGGGCCACAGTTTCAATTCAGTGTTGTTTGGTTTGCAGATTGCACAGTGATACCTTGTCCACAGAAGGCACAGGAAAAGGAATGTACAATAAAGGGCCTCCTCTCGACCAGCAATCGTGAGCATACTCACCTTAGAACTGTGCCATGGCATGTAAGTATCACGGTGTATCACCAACAGAGCACCCAGGTTGCAACCCTTCTGCAACAAACTCCATCAGGCCACCAGTCAACAGAGGAATAGTCCAAATACGAAGTCAACTGGTTTCAGGTCAAGACATGCGTACCGTAAGATGTAAGGCCACATCTTCCCTGATTCAGACCTCTGACATTTACGTGTTTGAGGTCAGTTTGTTTTAGGATAAGGAATTATTTTAGATTTTCCCATCATTGACACTAGTTTCTAGCTTGTTGAATTCCTATCAGTTAAAACATTGCATTTGTGGAGGTTAGAGAGATTGCTCAGTGGTTAGAGCATTTGCTGCTCTTCCAGATTCAGTTCTTAGCACCCACATGAGGCAGCTCACGGCTGCCTCTAACTCCAGCTCCAGGGGATCTGTTGCCCTCTTCTGGACTCTGAAGGCATTGAACTCATACATGTAGAAACCAACACACAGACACACACATACATATAAAGATTTAAAAACAAATCTTTACCAAGAAAGTGCACTGATGGTCTCAACAGGGTGGTGACCTGCACAAGACAGAACTTGTCAACATGGCATCACAGGTGGAGGACTGGCTCAGGAGGCCACATCCCTCCACAAGGAGCTACTGGCAACTAATGGTTAGTGGGAGAATGGAGCCATTCTCGTTGGTGGCGTAACCATGCCTCTATAAACCACCCTACAACCATGGCCCAGAGGGTCACCAAAAACCAAAATGAAACAAGACATAAACATAGGAAGGGGACATGTTGGGAAGAGGAAAGAGTTCAGTGTGAGCAGGACACAGACGAGAGGGTGATGAGGGTGTACGTGACAAAAATACAGTATATTTATGTTTGAAACTGTCAAAGAATAAACAGTGAAATCTATAACATAGCACTAGACTTGTCATTGAATATGTTGGCATAATTATTAATCATGAAAATAATTAATATGTATATTATAAATATATCTACATATATGTATATATACACAGTCTAGGGCTGGGACTGTGACCTGGTGGTAGAATGCTTGCCTAGCATCTCTGAGGCCCTGGGTCCAATCCTAGCACTGAAAATACACACAAACACCCACATGCATATACCACATCCACTCTAGTGATATTAACTTAGCAAGATTGAATACTAACAAGCAAGCAATATAGCAAAATGATTTTCTATTATCTGACATAAATGCATTTAAAGTTTATATAAGAGACACACCACAACTAATTTTCTAACATCTGAAGAAAGACACTGCTAGGACCAAAATGTGTTTATTTGTTCCTGACCAAGGCTCTATTTTAAAACTAACAGCTTCAAATGTGTCTGAGAAGTTACCTTCAACCATGATGCTGCAAAATCAAAAATCATTCCCAAGCCTATCAAAGAATCACAAAGCAGACACCACTACAGAATTCAGCACCCCTGCTGCGGAGATGGCTCGGCAGTTAAGAATGTGTGCTACTCTTGCAGGGGGCCCAAGTTCAGTTCCCAGCACCCACATCAGGCAGCTCAAACTGCCTGTAACTCCAGCTCCAGGGCATCTGACGCCCTCTTCTGGCCTCTGCAAGCACTGAACTCTCACAAACCCACACAAGACATATTCCTTCATTAGAGTCAAGACGACCTCCCACCAGAGTTGACCCAACAACTTTCAGAATTCAGTATATGAACATCCCATGCTTTGCACCTTCTTTCTGCTTCAGCGAATTGTATGACAACACGCTATTGTAAGGAAATTGGCTTCGGTGAATTTCCTAACTGTATCAGAACTTGCATTTCAAAAATGACGACGATTAGCTTAGCCCTGCACTTTGTAACACTCAAAACATTATCTTAAGTGTATCAGTATTCCCATAAAGAGAGCTAATGATGTTGAATATTAGAATTCAGTTTTTTAAATCACTAGAAATAATGTAACTACAGCTATTTTTATCTGAAATTCTCTAGCAACCATGTCAATGGAATTGACCTCTCTCCTACTTTTCTCCCCTTCAGGTGATATTCTGATTAATATGAGCAATTGTACAGAACCACAAGTAACCAAGGCAACCTGAGGCTGATTCGTACCCCATCGTTAAGACTTATTCTAGCTGAAGAAGTTCAAGTGTCAAATGAGGCAGAGAAATGACGTAAGCCATAGACATTAATGGGGCTGAATGCTGCCTACATCTTTAGACGTGCCCCCGCCCCTTCTACTCACATACTGGAAGCATTCGATGAAGCAAAGCATCACTAAAGGAACTGTGATACAATCATGGGAGGGAAGGTCTTCATATGTTGAAGGCAAAAGGGGAAGATTGATAACGCAGCTGCCATGAAAACGTTTTGAAATTATTTTTCAAACTGATAAATTGTGACAAATACTTGCAACTACACATGAAATTAATGCCTTTAATATAAAAGGCTGAAATGGTCTAGTAACAATGTTAACAAATAATATAGTAAATTTAATTTTTTTATTTATTTACTATTATTTTATGTGCACGATGAGTGTTTTACCTATATGTATGTAAGTGCACCCATATTATGCAATGCCCATGGAGGCCAGAAGAGGGCATCAAATCCCTGGAACTGGAGCTACAGATGGTTCTTAGCCACCATGTAGGTTCTGGGACTCGAACCTGGGTCCTCTGGAAGAGCAGCCAGTGCTCTTAATCACTAAGCCGTCTTTCTAGCTCATAACAGAGTAAATTTTTAAAATGACAAAATATTGACAATAAGCACGAAACATCAGTTCTCATAATTTTCAAATTTTAAAAGACAAGACACATGTATGCAAAATTTTAAGATGGCAATATACACATCTTAAAGTGTTGCATTACATTTATGCATATGAATTTGTTTATTCATAGATAAAAATTTCCTCTATCAGATCAGTAAACTTTAAAAAAGAGAAAAGAAATCCATCCCTACTCAGTGTATTGTTGTCAGAAAATACTTTGGTTACAAAGTTGATTTATTTTGTGGACATGCAAATGTTTCCTTTAGTAAGTATAAAAATTAGTTATTATAAGAACCACCATTTTTTTAATGTGGTTCCAAACTCATCAACTATTTAGGCTTCATGACCCTCACTATAAAATGGAATTAAGTAAATCTAGCAAAAAGCAATTAGAAGGATCATCAGGAACTCTAGCCATGAATCACAAATTAAACACATATAACTTCATTAGTATCATTTTAAGTTATTTATTTTTTTGTTTTATGTGTATGAGTGCCTTGCCTGCATGTAAGCATATCATGTGCAAACAATGCTTGCAGAAGTGGGCATGAGATCCTCTGGAACTAGAGTTAAGGACCTTGTTAGTTGTCATGTGGGTACTGGAAACTGAGCCTAAGTCCTCTGGAAGAGCAGCCAGTGCTCTAAAACCACGAGGCCATCTCTCCGGCCCCTCATTATTACTTTTTGAATATTCTTACAAAAGATATATTTCCTATGAAGCAGTTTTAGTTCTCTTCTGAAAATCTGACAAATGATATATTTGCCATCATAGTATATTTTAGAGTTACCTATTTTTAAATACATGGAGAAAGCTAAAAAGAGACTATCAAAGTAGAGAGGAGAGATCCCTACAGCAAAAAAATTACCGTATGAATCTGTTGAAGAGGAACACTGTGCTCCGTATGACTCGGGCTGTGCGGGATTCCTCATGCTGGGATCTGGATAGATTCAGTCCATCGTCCATGTGGCCTTCATGGTGCATGATAGCCTGAAAGAACATGGGGACGGCATGGTTATCCATCATTCCCAGTATGTCTTTTCCAAAGCAGACTTAAGAAAATGTGCTCTTACCGTGTGTGGTGGGACACATGTGCAATCCCAGCTACTCAGGAGGCAGAGGCAGGGGGTTACATTGTGAGCGCAAGGCTAGCCTGGGAAACTTAGTGAGACTGTCTCAAACATGAGCCAGAAAAGCAGCTCAGGGGTAGAATGGGTGCCCAGCATGTGCAAGGCCCTGGGTTCAAGCTCAAGTACCCCTCCCCCACAAAGAAGGTATTTCTCAGAAAGTTGAACCATATCAATAAGTAGAATAAAACACAGGTAAAGGGCGTCAGAAAGCTGTTGAGACCAGTCATTCAAATGCTGATCACATCACTAGTGCAAAGAGTAAGTAGTTCAATTAGCGTACCGAGTGAGACCAAATCAGGACTCTTTCCATATCTACATTCAGTGATTTACCTTCAGCCTAAGCAAACTATAAAACAATGGTAAATACTGCACATTATATGACTGTATAATATTTTCCATTGTAAAGTAGAGACATCACTAAGTACTAAACACTGATTGTAAGGTAGCTAAATGCTCAATACATACACAAGAGATCTTTGTTAGTCTATGTATTTTGAACTTCCTGTGACAGCATAGCATTAGGAGAGGTAAGTACACAGATCTTAAGTGAACGGCTCAAGGAACTTCAGAAAAGAGAACACACACGAGTGTAACTAATACTCATAAAAGAGACCACTGGAGCCGTTCACAATTCCCCCAGGTCCGCTTTTTCATTCTTCACAGTGTTCACAACCTTCCAGAATTCCAACAGCCCCAGTCGGTTGGTTGGTTGTCTTCTTACACCACATGAGTAGAGTCCCAACACGTGTCCCTTCCTGTCTGGCTTCCTTCAAACAACATACATTTAATCAAGTATATGAACCAAAATTAGTAACTAGAACTAAAATCATTTCCACTATCTTGAATGAACAGGAATTCCTAATGCAAAAATTAATACACACAGATCTGCTCTCAAAGTCAAGATTCTACCCCTACAAACTGCTATTAATAAAGAAAAATCATTACAATAAACAAATGTATTACCCATTTTGAGATTATACCTAATAAAGTGGAAAAGTGGAATTAATGAAGATAAAAGAGGAAATTAATGAGCCAGAAAGCAACTAGAAAGTATGATTAAATCCAAAATTCAATTCTCTGAAAAGATAAACCTGTCACAAATTGTACTGAAAACAAAATAGAAAGCAAAGATCAAGAATATAGGAAATTACTCATAGTAACACAGAAACAAGCATAACACAAGTCTGGGCATTCAGAGGAACAGAGGGGGTTTTGGCAAGGAATGATCAGCAGAGACAGGCACGGTTCCACGCATGTGTAGTCCTAGCTATTTGAGAGGCTGGGGCAGGAGGATCACTTGAGCTAGCCTGGACAACACACCAAGATTCCTTCTCAAAAGCAATAACAAATAATCTCCAATAGTCAAAAGGAGTTCTCCTCAACTATGCAGAAAATTAATTATATATGGTTTGTCTTTTGAAAACACTGGAAGAATATAAGACTTAGCATATAGACCTCAGGACCAGATGGATTCATATGTGAATACGGATAAAATTTCAAAGAGCGGACACTCCTGGACCAGAGAATGACAACCAAAGGCTTAGCATCCATCTTTATACAACCTTTCCTCCCCAGATTTCTTTATCAGAGCCAGTGGTTTATCAGAGCGACAGCAACCAAACTAGAACAGCTTATAATTTTCAGAAATTCACAAAACAGCCAGATTCAATTGTGGAAATTAAGTAATATTTCATGGATATTGAATCCATACATATAAATTTAGATTTATTAACTTAGACAAAAGAAGTTGAAAATAAGTGATCAATTCATCAGAATAAGGGCCTTGCAGAGGCACGGGTGTGAGAACTTACATCCAGACTTCCGGAAGACAGTAGACAGATGCAGTCCAGCAAAACTGTACCACTGCGGCACCAGCCTCAACATCTCTAAAACCAGCAGAGGCTACTCTCCACAGATCATGGTAACGATGCGCATTCTGAATGAGTGTGTGTACAGACTGACTTAATCAGTCTTAACTAAAACCGTCTTTACTTGAGGTCTCATGTTCTAGAACTATTTTGCATCTTGTTTGGTTCTGTTCACTGCACTTTATGTCCTGTGTGAAAATGTGAGTGCTATCCTCCATGTACTCCACCAGGGACGAGAGAGAGAGCGAGAGAGAGAGAGAGAGAGAGAGAGTAGAGAGAGAGAGAGAGAGAGAGAGAGAGAGAGAGAGAGAGAGCGCCTGGGGTGTTAGTTACTTTTCTGGTGCTGTGATAAAAATACTGTTAGATTTTTTGGAGAATAAAAGGAAAGATAGAGGAGTGGGAGACAAGAAACCAGAGCCAGACCTGCAACAGGCAAGGGCTATATCTTCCTTTATTGAAAGAAGATAAGTGAGAGGTAGAGGCTGACCGCAGGAACCAAGCTTCTACAACTAGCAAAAGAAAACAGGGGTGGGGGGTGTTATAAGAAAGTTGTGAGACACAGCTGCACTTTGTGGGGAGTTGAATTAGTGCTTGGGTTTGGTGTCCTTGGAGTGATTGAGGGTCTTCTTAAGATGACTTCCTCAGACTTGGGCAGGCGTGTTATCTATGACCCTAGAGGAGACAGGTGGGCTCCACAGTCTCTCTCAGTCCCAGAGTGACCACCTGACGAGGTGTGAGCAAGGCCAGGCTGCCAATTTAGGGCCAGTTAGACACTTTAAGGGATTTATGGCTTTCCCTAATGAGGCTGTGGCTCTTCTGCAGTTCACACAGTCTATCAAATACCATGACCAAAAGCAACTTAAGGAAGGAAAGGTTTATTTCAGGTCATAGTTCCAGACAGAGAGACTTAATGGTGGGAAGGCTAGCACAGCAGTAGGAACAGGAAGCTAGCTGATCGGATATTCGTCCACGCACAGGAAGCAGAGAGAGTAAGCAGGAAGTGATGCGACGCTATTAAATTCTCAAAGCCTTCCTCATAATGTGCTTTCTCCAGCAAGGGTGCACCTCTGAAAGGCTCCACAATTTCCCTAAACAGCATCACCCACAGGTGTGTTCATAAACATGAGCCTGTGGGGACCTTCTCATTCAAACCACCACATGCAGCAAATAAAAACACAGTGAGTGTATATAAAGTTTAATAAGCTCCATATGAATGCTTTGAGAGCACTGAAGAGGAGGGTGTGGTGGATCAGCTGAGAAAGGAATAATTTCTGACATGATCTTTAAATTAAACCTGTGAAGGATAGATAAGGCTTAGGCATTCAAAACAAGACCCATGAGCTACAATAAGCAAAAGGGACAGTGTATGTAAAAACCACAGGCATGCAAAGCTTGTCCCTTTAAGCAAGTCTTGAGGGACTATAACACATGTGCTTAAGGGACACGCTGAGTAAATTAAAGGTGATGCCTAGAAACTAAGGAACAGGGTAGGAAATGGAGGCAGACCAGGAAGGGGAGCACGACCATCAAGAAGAATATTACCTTATGAGCAAGGCAAGAATGAAGGGCAGAGAAGATTAAATGGAGGAAGATCCAGGAGACAGTATATCTTCTCACCTACTAATTAAATACATGAATTCCGTAATCGTAACCCTACATACCACTGAGATAACTTCAACAACAGTTCGCCTTACAAAAGTCAAAAAACCTCTCACGGTGGGATTTTTATACAGGGAAGAAGCGGCTGAAAATCCAACAGTTTATTATAAGTAGTTATTATTATGTACACATAACATACAAACGGGATTTGAAACACTGGCCAGATGGGGCTGTGTGCATTGGCAAGCAGCTTGGTCTGCAGAATCGTTTGGCTGCATTACTGAACATCCGGAGAGGTTAGACCTTAGCATGTAAAATGATGAACTTGAGCCAGGGGCTCCAGTCTGGCCTCATATTTGTGGTTTTCATTTATGAACATGACTTTCATTAAGTTGTGTTTGTATGCAATCTTACCTTACGCTGTATGGATCCCATCCGAACTGATTTCACATCTACAGATTGGTAGGTCAGCCACAGGCCTGTATCCACATGTTGTATGTAGCATATGGAATCCCCATATTTGATTTCTGAAGTTCCCATGCCATCAACATCTTTTCTTACCCCTACATCCAATTTTTCCTAAGTAGAAAAGAAAAAAACAGTTCTTTTTAATTTTCAAATAATAAGTAAAATTTTATTTTTTAAAAGATGATAAGGGGACTCTGGTAACTAAAATGGGCCATTCCTACAGAAACCAAATGTAGTAATTGATCAACGTGCCTTGAAAATCAACTCAGACTGGCCCTGTGTTCACTATTAGTGCTGACTATGTTGGCAAACAACTTATGGGGTGTGCAACTTTCTTTTTTAATTATTTATTTAATAACCACATGATTAGATGAAGCATTTCATTACAGCATTAATATCTTCAATAACAATTTCTAGAGAAAAGATGCATCTCTTTCAAAATTGGCTGTAATTTTTAGGTTCACAGTTGAATTAATACAGTTATATAATATTGAACTCAGTATAAACCCTATAAGACATAAAATTAAATGAGGTTTTAACCTTTAAAAGAGAGCTCCATTTCATTTTAAAATATACTGTTTCATACAGAAAAACTCATTTTTAATGCTACTAACACTTGGATGTTTGCACATGTCTCTAATCTCTATGTATCTGATTATTACTGGTCATGGTCAGTTACTTTCTGAGATCCACCTGAGCATGGATATAAAATCATCAGGTAGAGTACAATGGTAATGTGTTTTACCTATGCTAATTAACATGAAGCAAATTTTTATGCTTCTTCCTCAAATATAACTCATTTTTTAATTTGTTGACTTTTTTGTGTGTATTTCATATAGAACATCCCAAACAATCTTATTCATCTAGATACCCACTTCCCAAGTGGCACCCTCCCATAGCCTCCCCCGCCCCCACTGGAACCCATATACTCTGTCATCCCTGTTTTGTCCACTGTGTTGTCAGCGCCCCCAGCCATTCCCCAGTGCTTGTCCATCCACTGAGTCTACTCAGCCTATCTAGAGATCCTGTTTTAGGAAGATCAGCTCTTCATCATCTTAGATAAGCTTGGGGTCTGCTGTTCATTTCCCAGTTTTATGCTGGGTTATTGTCTGGGAATCTCTTGGGCCACCCTGGCCAACAGCTCAAAGGAAGGTACCACCTGTCTGGCATTGTTTCTTGTTACGTAGTTTTTAGCTATACACATGAACTCTTAAAGAGTTATATTGATCCCTTTAATCTTTGGTTACACTTTCCTTTTGAGTGTTTAAGACCATACAGTTGGTCCAGATAAACCAATTTATTTTTCCTCTTAAGGTCGTTTGAATATCTGTTCCTCAGGGGTCACATGGGCTTGGGAGGAGCCCCTGCCTCCTTTCTTTTACCAGTTCCGCCTATGTGAAGATAAGCCAAAGGTCCTGCTCGACCAAGGTTGGCTTCGCTTGGAAGCATGGAGGAAATGATTCCTCTGTGTTGACCCTCCTCTTTGTAGACTGGACACTGGTTCAAGTCCATCTTGTGGGGTCTCCTTGGCCTCCTTGATCAAGAGGACAAGTGACCCACAACAATTACAGGACATTTTGAGAGATGCTCATAGTCCCTTGGAGCTTAGTCAACCTAGGATGGCAAGGAGAAAAAGCAGTCCTTTATGTGCCTCTGACCAAATAAGTATAGGCCTCAAAGTATGGCTGTTAGACATTCAAGAAGGTTAGTTCCACCAGTCTGGTACTTTTAATTACCATGTGCTATACAGATAAAGCTTGGCAAAGACCAAACATTCTCAGATAAACCTTGCCTAGACATCTGTTTGATGTATGTTTGAAACAATATCCAACAATAAACCAGAATTTTATTTTGCTGAGTTGTTCTAACAAAAAAAAAAGAATACTTATACTTCATTTGAGAAATATTTTAGAGAAATAGTATTGGGGAGTTAAAATTCTATTGATTTGCAGGCTGGAGTCATAACTCAGTGGTTAAGAGCAGTGGTTGCTCTTGCAGAGGCCCTAGATTCAGTTTCAGCACCCACATGGTGGTTAACAACCATCAGTAACTTCAGTTCCAGCGGATCTGATTCCCTCTTTTGGGCCTCCACAGACATTGGAAGCACAGGTACACTTATATACATGCAGGCAAAACACCCAGACACATAGAAAAATAAAAGTAAATAAATAAAATTTATAAAAATTCCTTGAAAATTTCAGTTCTTTCAGGTCCTCTGAAATGATGATAATGGCCAAATAGTAATATTTTTTATTTTTTTAATTATTGAGACAGGTCTCACTATTGTAGCCCCAGCTGGTCTGGAACTCCCTATGTAGACCAGACTCAGGCTAGCCTTGAACTCACAGAGATACACACCTGTCTTTGCTTTCCAAGTACTGAGATTAAAAGGTACTTTTTATTATTTTAAATACTTATTCTTAATTATGTGTATGTATGCATATCTGTGTGAGGCATGTAAATGTATATTCAGGTTTCCTTGGAGATCGGAAGAGGGCATCATATTTCCTGTAGCTGAAGTTACAGGTAGTTGTGAGCCGCCAGATGTCCGTGCTGGGAACCATACTCGAGTTTTCTGCAAGTGTAGCAAAGAATAGAAGCTCCCTTAACCACCGAGTCACCTCTCTAATCCCTATTTTATTTATTTTGAGACAGGATCTCATACAGCCTAGGCTGGCCTTGAGCTCATTATACAGCTGAAGATGATCTTGAACTCCTGATCCTCAACCCTCCACCTCTTAAATGCTGGGATTATAGGTATGAACCAAATATTCTGATGCAAATATTCTAACATTTCAAAGTCAGCTGAAAAATCAAAATGAGAAACTACAAAATTAAATCAGATATTCTTGGGGAGAAAATATTTTTGCTACAACATAGAAATTTACTTTTATTAATGGCAAACTCCAAATCAGAGATTGTAAAGATCATAATATGGATTAACATTTTCCACAGCAATTTTTTTTGCTCATTATTAGTGTTTAAATGGATAGGTTAAGGGTGGAATGAAACAATATTTTTTCAGTCCAATTTCTGCCACTTACTACCTCTAGGATATGAAAAACTTTTTAGTTTATTTATTAATTTTTAAAGTTAACATACAAAGTAATAGGTTTCATTATGGCTTTTTTATACACAGGACTCGTTATATTTTGTTCTACTTTATCCTCCCCCCGACTACCATGTTCTCCCTTGTGCCCTGATGTCCCTCTGACTCTAAAATTCTGTAAGATTCACTTTTTATGTATGTGGGGTATGTGACGATGTATGCAGTGCCTGTGGAGGCCGGAAGAGGGTGTCGAATCACTGGTGCTGGGGTTGCAGGTAGTTGTGAACCACCCAAGGAAAGTGCTAGGCACCAAACTCCTATTCTCTTGCAAGAGGAGTGTGGGCTCTTAACCACTGAGCCATCTCTGATTAACTTTTTTTAGGGCTCAATTATATCATCTATGATAAAAGCACCTCTTTATAGATAATCAGGAAAAAAAATAAGACGATGCTTTGAAAGTCTACAGCACAGTTTCTGAGATGAAATAAGCTTTTCAATAACGTCTGATGCTTTGACCATGACAACTGTGAAGATCCTGATGTTAATGATTGTTAATGATGGTGATTATTTCCCTAGAGGTAATCAAAGCTGTAATTTAGTTTCTGCGCTGCAGCTTCCAAAGTGGACTGTAGAGATTTGCATTCTTCAGGAGGGTGAAGTTAAGGAACTCACTATAACAACTTGCATTTTATTTCTATTTATTTATGTGTGTGTGCACGCGTATGTGGGGGTGCCCATGGAGGCCAAAGGGAATGTTGGATCCCTTGGAGCTGGAGTTACAGGCATTTGTGTGTCACCTGCAGTACATGGAGGCATCTGAACATGGGTCTTCTGCAAGAGCAATAAACGCTCCTTAGCGCCGAGCTATCTCCAGCCCTTTACATAGTTCTAAATGACAGTCTCAATGCTGAATGGACCTTCTTCTGGTTTCTTATTCTTTCCTTCAATGAACTAACTTTCCGTGTGTGTGTGTGTGTGTGTGTGTGTGTGTGTGTGTGTGTGTGTGTTCATGTACTACATTTGCTAATGGAGGCCAGAGAATAACTTTGGGTATCGTTCCTCAGGAACTGTCTTTTATTTATTTATTTTTGAGGTTGGGTCTCCCACTGGTCTGGAGTTTGCCAAGTAGGTTAGGGCAGCAAGTTCTGGGATCTCTGCCTCCCAGTACTGGGATTATAAGCATGTGTTCACACATCCAAATTTTCTTCTTTTATTTTACATGGGTTCTGAGGATCAAACTCATGTTTTCCTGTTTGGAATGAAGCACTCAACTGGCTGAGGTATCTCCCCAGGCACTATACAAATGTTTATTGAAGATTAGCTTAAAGTAAAAATTACGTGGGTTTTTTTTTTTTTTGGTAACATTCAAATGAAACCATGTCAAGACCAGGCGTGGTGACACAAGCTTATAATCTCAGTACTTGTGAGTCAGAGTTAGGAGGATTACTTCAAGTCCAAGGCCAGGGTGGTCTACACAGGGAGTGCCAGGTCAGTCAGCAACACATAGCAGGTCCATGTCCCTATCTCAAAACTCAATGCAAAACAAAAAACTTCACACATTCTTCATGTTACCTTTCTTAAAAATTAATAACCAGTGACCCTAAAGTGAGTAGATAAACTTCAAATTAAAATGAGTTAAAATTCTCAGTACAGAAAGGCCAAAGTCATCTAAAAAAATACAATTATCAACTAAGTTGAATTAACTATTATGCAAATAACCTCCAATGCTATTTTAAGAATCAGCAATAAAACAGATAAACTGTTGTAATTTAATTCTATCAAAGGAGGTACAGTGCTAATCCATTTATTCCAACCCTGCCAATAGGAAAATTAAATTCTGGGGGAAAATATAACAATGTAATTATCTCTCCAGCAGAAAACAATGAACCCCCAAACCTTTTTTTCCTTTTATCCAGGAATGAGTTTGTAGTCTAATTACTTGTGTTTTGAAAAGTTGCATAATCATTAACTGCACAGCTAGGCTTTGTTGGGTTTCTACTGTAGTGGTCCACAGCACCTGGAGTGCTAGGAGTTTTAATTATGAGATTCCCCGATGACTGTTCCGATCGTTACTGGAACCCTTGAGTCAGGTAAGAACTTGCCCAAAAGACATGAGACAAAGCGGTTGCTGAAGGAAACACCCAAGATCATTCCGAGTCTTTCTTTCCTTCATTTCCTGGAGCCCAGGCTTAGGAGAAATTCAGATGTAAAAAAAAAAGATCCATGTGTGTTCCTATGGTTGGGGTCTAGGTTCTTGGTCTCTTATTCAAAGGGTTGAAATAAGAGTTCACATGGTTTGTAAAAGTAGCAAGGTAACTTTAGTCAAAGTGATGAGACAGATTAGAAATACCCTGTCACGGGCTGGGGAGCCTGCTCAGCAGCTAAGGTGCCCACTCTTGCAGAGGACCTGGGGTTCGGCTCCTAGCACCCACATGGTGGTTCACAACTGCCTCTAACCCCAGATCCAGGAGATCCAATTCTCTTTTCTGGCCTCCATAGGCACTGGGTAGCTTCCTTAGAAACAAAGATTTATTTTTGTCTTTAATTATGTGTTTGTGTGTCAGTATGGAGGACTGTGCACAGGGGCGCAGTGATCTGTGAAGGTCTGAAGACAGCACTGGAGCCCTTGAAGCTGAAGGTATGGGTGGTTTTGAGTCACCCGACATGGGTACTGGGAACAGAACTCCAGTCCTCTGCAAAAGCAGCACGTGCTTTCAACCACAGAGCCGTCTCTCTACCCCCAGGGGCTTCTTTTTTTTTATGAGGTCTAAAGGAAGGAAGAGTTTGCTTACTAGGGGTGAAGATTGGGTGGGTCTCTATTTTCATTATTGATATGTTAAGTTACAAACCATTTCTCTTCAGCATATGTCCCTTCCCACAATACATCTGATTTTCAATCCTCTGCACGCCCAATCATGCATAAGCACAGGATGGCAAATAGGGGATTCTCCCTAAAAGTTCAGTTAGGGACACAGTTTTGCCTTAGTGGGCATGCACCCAAAACCAGTCTAGGCTGGACTGGCCTTTCTACTCTGTAGGACTGAATCTGTTTTTTGATGGTTGTTAAAGGAAGAGGAAACGTACTCCACTGTTAAGATGGGGGTGTGTAGAGCTGGTAAAACTCCATGAAGAGGGGGTCTTTGGTCACTAATAGGTTGCTAGGTGCATTGTTCAGAGAGTCATGTGTGTGCATAGTATGTGCAGGAAAAGATCCCAGGCCACCAAGTGCAGGATTAGAGGAAGGATGTTTGTACGGCCTCAAATCAAGTGGGGTCTCGGGTTTCTAAGTTTGCCTGCCTCTGACATGTTGAAGAATCTTCAACACAGCAAGTCAAGAAGATGGCATGTGGCACAGCACCCAAGAGAAAATGAGCATGCATATTTAAGTAGCATGTAAGTAGGTCAGGCATGCAACAACCACACAAAACCTTACCCTGGTCTCCCTTCTATAAATTGAGGCTTTTACTTTGTCATGGGATTTTAAATGCTATTTTTCCATTGAGTCACTTTGTTTTGGAAAATGGAGTAGATTAGCTGTACAAGCCCTCCCCTGGATAACTGTGGAAGAAAACAGAAGTCTTTCTCGCGATGTATTAAAAGGCATTTGATGAGTCTTTCTGTAGGAAACAGTGTATTTTAAAATGAAATGGAGATCTTCTTTAAAAGTTAAAAACTCATTTAATTTTACATCTTACAGGGCTCAGCCAATTTTGAAAGAGATGCATCTTTGCTCTGGAAACTGTTATTGACTATGTCAATGTTGTTGTAAAGGAATGCTTCTTCTAATCATGTGGTTATTAAATAAATTTTTTTAAAAGGCAGTTGAGGGCTGGAGAGATGGCTCAGTGGTTAAGAACACTGTCTGTTCTTGCACAGGACCCAGGTTCAAATCCCAGCATCCACATGGCAGCTAACAACTGTCCGTAACTCCAGTTCTAGGAGATCTGACAGTCTCTTCTGTCCTCCACAGACACTGCATGACATGAGTGTACTTACCTACATGCAGGCAACATACATAGACATAAAAATGATAAATACAATATTTTTTTTAAAAGCCATTTAAAAGATCAAAAGCAGGGAGGAAATGGACAGTAGAATTCTTTAGAAAGACAAATAGTGCCTCGCCTGGCTTAGAGCATGCCTGGCTCCCATTTGCCCACAGAGCCAAAATAAGCCACCATCTGTCTGGCTTGAGGTATTAAAAGAGATACACCTAGATGCAGAGGGAACCCAAAGTCTTTCCAAAACCCTATCCATATTCTTTACCAACCACTAAATTATGCACACTGGGGTGTGTCTGGGAATAACAGCAGCAGATGAGACTGAAAGGGCCAAACAGAAATATACCGGTCACCACTCACCGCCAAAGACAGAAACAAGAGCTTTGATTCAACAGCATTGCCTGCAAAACCAGATTAACTCTTCAAAGACTTCAGTCTCTATGGTATGTCATTTCTGATATCCATTATGTTGTCAAAGTTAATGTAAAAGAATTAAGTGTGAATGAGAGAGAGAGAGAGAGAGAGAGAGAGAGAGAGAGAGAGATCAATGTAAACATGAGCCCTGGATCTTACAACTATCAAAGACAGTTATTGTTTTGTTTTTTCCATTTGTGTGTGTATGTGTGTGTGTGTGTATGTGTGTGTGTGTGTGTTATTCATGTGTGTATACATGCAGGTGTGTATTCCCATGGGAAAGTATGTGGTGGTGCATTTGCATGCGTGCATTGGAGAATGTGGAGGCCTAGGGGTGATCTTGAGAATCTCCTCCTTTATTCTTCTGCCTCATTCATAGAGGCAGGGTCTTTCAATCAAACCCAGAGCTGATGGATGGCTAGTCTTGAGAGCCAGCTTGCTCTGGGTAGCCCCCGTCTTTGCCTTTCCTGGCTAGAGTCTACTTAGCATTTATGTGGGTTCTAGGGATCTCTCTGGTCCTCATGCTTACATGGCTTTAACTACTGAGCCATCTGGCTAGCCTCTAAAGCAGCCATTATACATACAAAATATACTCAAACCATAGAATATACACATGAGTTAACAGATGGGCAAGTTCTGCCAGAAAATGCAATTTATGTAAAAAGAAATATAATAAAATTGATAGCAATAAATAGAATATGGGGTTTATGTAAATTTATATAATTATAAATTTTATAAATTATAATTATAAATGTTTATAATTTATATAAAAATAAATATAATAAAACTGACATCAATAAATAGAATATGAGGTTACTGAATCAACTTAACATCGAGCTGGAAGACAAAAGTCAATGAAGCTGCAAGCACAGTATTCCAAACCAAAAACCATGCTATCACTAAACGTGCGCTGACCACCAGGCAGACCGGCTACCTGGGAAGCCGAGGCAAGAGGTCTGCCGCAAGCCCGAGGCCACCTTGAGCTACTGTCTTGGTTTTCATTGTCAACTTGACACAACTTATAGAGACACCTGGGGAGAGGGAACCTCAGTGATGCATTTCCTGGATCATCTGTCCTGCACTAGACTGTTGGTGGGTGATTAATGACTGATATGGGGTCACTTAGCTGTGGCTGGTATCACCCCTGGGCAGGTGGTTTGGGCTGTAGAAGAAAGCTAGCTGAGCATAAGCCAGCAAGTGATTCAATAAGAGGTGGCCATCCATGGTTCCTGCGGCCAAGGTCCTGCACTGCTTTCCTGCCCTGACTGCCCTCAATAAGGAACTGTAACCTGAAGTGTGAACTGAAATAAACCGTTGCTTTTGGTCAAAGGGTTTTCATCACAGTGAAATAAAGCAAACCAGGACAGCTACATATTGAGTTCCAAGGCTAGCCTGGGCTACAAAGACCCTATCTCAAACACAACACAACACGCTCTAACATACGTACTTTATTGTTAAATAGCACCTACCTCAAAAGACTGACAGTTTAATTCCTGTCCCTCTGTACCTGCTGTAATTTTAGTTACAGTTTAATTCCAAGTACCTGCTGTAACCACTCATGTAGCACTGAGACTAGCCCATCATCGAAATTCATTGATAGCTATAAACTTTTTCCCATCTTGAGATCATGAGAATTGTAAATTCTTAAAGAAATATTTTCAACACATTCCAAAAATTTTGCAGACACTGCTGCTTCTCACTACACCAGGTTTATTTAGATATATATTTTTTCTCTCTTGATTTATTGAATTTACCAAACTAGACATGTGACTAAATTAAAGCTAGCCCCGTAGGACTAATGGTCTGGACCAGGTTATTCAGAGAGACTCCTCTAGCACTAGCTGAAATCAATCACCCTTAATCTATCCAGCTCACACTGTTGGTAACTGATAGGGAGGAAACTAAAGGGCCTTTATCCTTGGATGATGACAATTTTATCAATATTTTAGTTTTAATTACACATTAAATTATTATCAATATTTAATTACATACACATCGCTAAGACAAACAATGGTTAAAGTTCCTGCCCTAAGCCTGAGTTTGATCCCTGGGGCCCACATGGTGGAAGGAGAGAACACGCCTACAAGTTGTCTTCTGACCTCCACATGAGTGTCATGGCACATGTGCTTACAAACACAAACACAACACACACACACACACACACACACACACACACACACCTAATTAATTAAAGTGTAAAACATTTTTTTAATGTAACCCATTTCCTTGTGGTGTCATGGTATAACCCGGAGTAGGTGGTCACTGGGAAACACAAGTCTGTGATTGCATCGGATTCATAATTACCCTGTCAGTGTATCAGCACAGCGGATACTGAGCTTCCTTAACCAGCCCTCAGAGCTTACAAAACAAAGCTATGCAGGTTGTCACTGGGCTTGCAGAGTTCTCCACCTGCTACTGCTTCTTTGGATAGGCCCTGATGGAGACACCTCCCCATTACCACAGAAGGCTTCCTAGCAATCACTCTCATGTTGACTGTCATTCAAAAAGACTGGCATAAGAAATGTAAGGCGGTTGGGTAGGTAGGCAGAGAGCTGGTTCAGTGGTTAAGAGCAGTAGCTGCTCTTTTACAAGACCCAAGTTCAGTTCCCAGCACCCACATAGTGGCTCACAAGCACCAGGAGATCTGATGTCTGGTTCTTTGCCTCCAAGGTCCAAAGGCACCTGCACGTATGTGCACACATGCACACACATGAGTCATACACACACATAATTAAAAATAAATCATTTAAAAATGTTAAATGTGACGGAATTTCTATGTCTTCTGCAAAGGACATAATCTCCACCACTTTCTCTTCTTCAAACACTTTTGCAAAGGTCACTGCACTGCATGTATTTCCTTTTAATTTAATCCTGATTAAATGTGACTTTCATCTCCATTCATAACTTTGGATTGGGGCTTTCTGTTATCAATTTTTTAAGTTAAAATGCAAAGTAATGGGTTTCATTAAGACATTGCGCCACATGAACCGAAGAGATGGCTCAGTGGTTAAGAGCACTAACTGCTCTTCCAAAGGACCTTGGTTTGGTTCCCAGCACCCACACGGTGGTTAACAACCATCCATAACTCCAGTTACAGGGGATCCACCACCCTCTTCTGGCTGCCACAGGCATTGCATGTGCATGGTGCACCTACATACACGCAAGAAAACACTCATACATATAAAAATTAATCAAAAATTTAAAAACATTTCCACATATATATGATTACACCCTCTTCCTGTGCATTTCCCTCCTCAATGTCCCTCCGCATCCTCGTATCTTCCTGTAAAACTATTTTGATGACAAAAATCATGTAGAAATTAATCTACTTTTTAGATACTCCCTTCGTCACTGAAGAACTGCAAAATTCAGACAGTGAGAGGTGCGCAGTTTTGATTTCTCTACCAGTTCTTCTTATTAAGATTTACCCCTGGAGCTTAGGTCTGATCTTCCACAGAACTTATCGAAGCCTTACTTTTCCTCAACTGCTTAATGAAGATTAAAAATAATCTCTAAATGTCACAGACTCATACCAGGATTAACTGAGTTCATCAAAGTTGCCGGGCAGGTGTTCTAAGTTGCTTTCAGTTTCTGTGATAAACACCATGACCAAAAGCAATTTGAGGGAGGAGGGAAGGTTTATTTTAGCTTATGACTCCCAGGTCATAATTCATCACTGAGGAAAGTTGGGGAAGGAACTCAAGATATAAACTTGGAGGCAGGAATAGAAGCCAAGATCAAGCTTATTGGCTTGCTCCCCCTACCTTGCTCAGCAAGCTTTCTTATACGGTCCAGGTCCGCCTGCCTAGGGATGCGGCCCACAGTAGGCTGGACCCTCCTAAATCTATACAGAATCCAGAAAGTGCCTCACAGACATGGCCACAGGTCAGTGTGATGGAAGAAATTCCTCAGCTGAGGTCTCCCCTTCCCAGGTGACTCTAGTCCATGTCCAGTTCACAAAAACTAACAAAACAGCAGATCTGTCATATTATAAGTGGTTACATACTACTCTTATTTTCTTTGTGTGAGAGTTTATGTTTTGAGGACTAGTGATGTAGCTCAATTGGTAGCCAGCTTGCCTAGGGTGCATGAATCCCCAGGTTCAATCCCCACCTAGTGCGTGTCCATGTGCACACCTGTAATCTCAGCATCGGAAAGCCAGAGGCAGCAGGATCAGAAGTTAAAGGTCAACCTTGCCTACATACCAAATTAGAGACTAGCCTGGAATAGTTTGAGGGGAGAGGGAAGAGGGGAGAGGGGACTTGAGCACCACGGCCTAGAAGCAGAAGCATTCTGATCTATGATGGCCATTGTTTCCACAGTCCTTGTAGTCCTGTGGGAGGTCATATTTGAGGCCGTCACTCTATCACCTCAGTGGAAAGACTTCTATTCAAGGTGCATGAGGGACAGAACACTGGGGAATCACCTACTGAGGAACATGTCAGTGACATTTTAAGCTAAAAGAAAATCATGCTGGGGCGTATAATACATACAGACCTGCCTTATGATTAAAACTGACATTTGAACACATCTGAGAGAGCCAGTTAAAAGTTCTAGAAGTGAAAAATATGCCCAAGAACACCTACACGCATGGTCTGCATTCTTCATTATATAGTTCCTTCCCTTAATAGGGAGCCCATGTCAGTTACACTGCAGACTAGTTCCTGCTTCACTCAGTGTGTTCTGAACACACAGGGCTTTTGGTGATCACCGATTTTTCTGTTGACTCTGGAATTTGAGATTGGCTCCTGAACATCTGTATCAGTGTCACGGGCACCCCAGTGACACGTGCCCCCCAAATGTCCCTCATCTCAACTAGTAACATTGGTTTGTTTTTCTTTTTCTGTAACTTTGGTTTTGAAAGCACTTGCTATTTGTAAATCTTAAGGGAGAATGATCTTAGAAATTTGTAAAGTTTTGAGAAGATGCTAAGAGCCTGGCTCAGGGTGCAGGCTTCCAACCACAGCGGCTGCTCAGGAGGATGAGGCAAGCAGATCACAAGTTCAAGGCCACTACTCAGTGAATTAAAGGCCAGCCTGGGCAACTTAGTGAGACCCTGTCTTAAAGCAAAAAGAGGGCTGTGAATACAATGTGGCTCAGGGTACAGCACCTGCCCAGCACATCCACAGGTCTTCAGTCACCAGACATGCAAAATAGAAAGAAAAGCACATACTTGTACTTTTGAAGAGGTCTCATCCAGAAACACCGAAGGATGGCTGATTAGATTCCAGAGTACTTCAGAGTCGAGGCAGTGCTGAGAATTGAACCCAGGGCCTTGTACATGCTACACAATTGTTCTACCACCAAGCTACACAGTCAGCCCTCCTTTTACAGTCCATATTTTGAGCAAGGGTCTCACGAAGATGACAGGACTGGTCTTGAACTCACGCTATGGCCCAGGAAGGCCTTAAACTTGTATTCCACCCTCTGCCACCTCCAAAGCAGCTCGGATCACAGGCCTGGGCCACCAGGCTACACTTGGTTGATTTTCATCATGGAATTTACAAAGCTGAAGGTGCCGATCAGTCTAAAACAAACCTAGAAAACCTTACTCTCTCCTTAACGGCAATCTATAATTCCATCAGTCCAGTCATGTACGCACAGCTGACCCGAAGCACAGCTGAGTCTAAGACACAACATAGAGTCTTTGTCCTCCAGAATGGAAGCATCCAATATTTTCACCAAAAATGTTGTAAAAGAAATATGGAAAAGTATAACATATATTTTCAATGTGCCAGTGACACCTACAGAAAAAACTACATCAGCTATATGGGGCGGACTGAGGTGATAACTCAGTGGTTTGCCTTACAAGCATGGAGACCTGAGTTTGGTCCTCAGAACCCACATAAAAAAAGCTGGACATGGTAAATCACGTGCTTGTAATCCCAGCACTGGAGAGCAGAAGCAAGCAGATCTCTGGGGCCCACTGGCCAGCTAGTCTACCTAGTTGGTCAGAGGTCAGTGGGAGAGCTTGTCTCAATAAACAAGGTGAAGGGTTTCTAAGGAATGATGCTAAGGAAGATCTCTGGCCACCATGTATGCATGCACACACACACACACAAAGCTGCACATCTGTGGGGTGTGTGTGTGTGTGTGTGTGTGTGTGTGTGGTGTGCTCGATATATTTGTTTAAAATACAGAATTGGACCAAATGTGATGGTCAGTAAAGGGAAGAATGAAACTATTTACACTATTTTCTCTAAAATTTGATACTATGAAAATTCTAATTTTATTTAGCTTCAATTAATTTAATGCTTCTGTATTTTATAATTGAAAATCTTTTCTGCATGAATGAATTTTAATTTCATTAGACTTCATTCTAATTAACATGGGATGTTTTAGACATTACAATTAACACTTAATTCTTTTATCTTTTCACAATCTGTGTGTGGGAATTTACTTTCATATGTGTATTTCTGTGTCATGTATGTTTTCCTGGGATACTCATTTGTATATTGTAATTTATCTTAAATAAAGATGTGGTGATACACACCTCTAACCCCAGTGCTGAGAAGGCATGAAGATCATGAGTGTGGGACCAGCCTGGGCTACATAGTGAACTTCACATCAGCCTGGGTTGTATGAGGAGTTTCTATCTCAAAAAAAAAAAAAAAGTGATGAAAATAAGGCACACTAATGTCAGCACTTACTCAAAGACCATGTGAATTTTACTTCTTAAATATCATAAACAAATCTTAACAATTTTTAAATATTTTCTACCAACAAAAATTGCATAAAATATTTTCCAAGAATTACCCTGATTTACGCTTCTTCAAAGATACTGCACACACACCCTAAATATTTGTGTTAGTTCCAATTACAGCTCGACTCACAGCTGCTCATTATCTATACACGGCTGAAAATCAAGTTAAAATATTTTCAACAAACAACAGTTATACAGAGGAGGGGCTGGAGAGATAGCTCAGATAGCTCAGCAGTTAAGAGCATGGACTGCTCTTGCAGAAGAAGGTTCCCAAAAACCATGTCTGGCAGCTCACAACCACCTGTAACTCCAGCTCCAGGATATAAAATGCCCTCTCCTGACCTCTGTGAGTAACACTATATGCATGTGTTTACATGCATAAATAAAAATAAAGCTTAAATATATGTATACATATATATGTACATACATACATACATACACAGTAGAGAGAGTACTGTGCATTCAAAAATTTGGGGGGGATAAGATGATGATGATGATGATGATGATGATGATGATGATGATGATGGCAAAAATGATGCAAGGAAAGAGTCACTTCTTCCTGACTTTGGAATATAACAGAATGGGAACCCAAGCCATTCTGTCTAGATAGTAGCTTAGAAGCCAGCCACTATGGTCAGCAAAAGTTGTTTTCACAATGCCTCAGTCCCAAAATTCAGAGACAGACCTGATTGGAAAGCTGATCAGAGGGAGCTCAAGACATGACAAATGGAACCTGGAGTTTGGGCTCAGCAGAATCAAGGATCCGCATGCTAGTCTGAGGCCCTGAGACGTGAGAATCTTCTGACCAAATGTGCCCAGCCTTGGACTGTTTCACCAGTCAGTACAAAAGCTCACCATCTGGGACCTGTCCTTGCTTCTGACTTTACGTCAGGAACAAGAACATAGCAGAAATGTGTATGAGGAACATATATGTGACGCGTGTATTCAGAATCTCATAAAGGGTTGTAGAAAATCTGAAGCTTGTTCTAGAATAAACTGCTAGAGCCACATTCTAGGACAGATTCCAAAGCCACAGTTCCAGGTAACATGCAGAAAGTAGGACAGTGTGGCTCCTATCTCCCAGAAGCCGCGTGGCCTAGAAAACTGCAAAACGTCAGTTTCTCAAACTGCTTGGTCAGGAATATGCTGTCTTCACTGTAATACCTCAAATATTACACAGTGCCTTTAAAATGACAAGATCTGGGCTGGTGAAACAGCTCAGTGGGTAAAGGCACTTTCTGTCCAAATCTGGCGACCTGAGTTCAATCCCTGGAACCCATACAAAGGTGGACAGGGAGATACAACTGGACAAACTGGAAAACCCCCCAACACACCATACACACACAGACATCATCATCATCATCACCATCATCACCAATTAAAATGTAAAAAAATGAATGGAATTAAATGGTTTTATAGTAAAAGAGAACAACTTACCCATAGAATATTCAAGAAGATACCATTGATTTTTAGCAAAATCAGCAAAGATTTTAAATGATCCGTATGGTTTGACAGAAATGTACATTTTCATATCTTGCTGCTTGGAAGGAAATTCTGGAGGGATGCAGTTACCAGGGTTACAGACCAGTACCTAGCGTCACACACTACAGTGTGGCGAACAAAACAGACATATATCTGCCCTGTGCAGTTTCCAAGCCCCAAATACCTTAAAAAAACCTTCCTACTCTTTGATCAAATAGTTCAACTTCCAAAAAGGAAGTAGTCACAAATTTGAAGAGACAATTAGAAAGAAAAATGTTCACTTTAAAAGTGAAAATAAGCTAACTACTGAGACCTAAAGAAACAGCCAAATAATCATCAACCTATTCACAGAACATTGAATTATTGCCAAAATTCTATTAAAGGAGTTCTGTAGCACAAGACATATTATTAAATAATAATTAGGCCCAACAGATTATATGATTAAGTCTGTTTAGTGTCAACATTTCCATAAAGTTGTAAAACATACACACATGGGGTTTACTTCTGAATGATGGATTGTAAATTATTTAATTTACCACTTTCTACATTAGTGTAGTCTCTTGAGAGCATCTATAACTATGTGTTACCCAAATATAGAAAAATTAATTTTTAATTTTATTTATTTGTTTTTAGATAGAGTCTCCCATAGCTCCAACCAGCCTAGAACTCACTATATAGACCAGGCTCACCTCAGTCTCACAGAGATCTTCCTGTCTCTGCCTCCAGGAAATTAATTTTTAAAGTAAATAATATAGTAAATTGTCTCTATCTCTGGAAAGACATTGCCTGATCTGCCAGTGATGTTAAAAATTTTCCTGTAGTTTTAAAAATGAAACACCTTCCTGAATTCCAGCTCCAATCTTACTGCTGTTGCCCCTCTGATTTGTGCAGTCACCACTGAGAATTAGGTCTGTGGAGCCTGTATGGGAACCCTGGTTCTTAGCAGCCTGCCCATGAATGGTGCTGTGCAAATGCACTTCAGTGAAACACAAGAATTCATTTCAGCCACCTTCAGGCTATAATCTCCCTGCCTTCAGGGTAGGCTGTGACAGTTCATGATTGTCAAATTCCAGCATCAGAGTCCCAGCCTAGAAACCTGAGGACCTCAACGGTAGATAGAATGAGAAAGAATGCTCTATTCCAAGCACAACAGGATATTAGGAAAGATGTGTCCGAAGTTGCTGCTGTGGGCAAGATGCATCAAGTGCTTTCAAAGTTATTTCTGACTCAGTATGCCTGAGTCAGTATTTCCATTTCTAGAAATGTGCTCTAAAGAAATAAATCAAAACTGTGAACAAAACTTATATTCTGGAGCAGTGGTTCAATGGTTGTTTTCTCCAATTGATTGTGTTGTGACAAAAGAAATATGTCCATTGTAATGAGTAAAATAATCCAGACACCCACCTTCCTTCCTTCCTTCCTTCCTTCCTTCCTTCCTTCCTTCCTTCCTCACTCCCTCCCTCCCTCTCTTTTCTTTCTTTCTTTTGCCATTTATTCATCTGTTTATGTTGCATGTGTATCTGGTATATGTTTACATGTGTGTGGGTACACATACATGTGTGCACATGTGTGATGCATAGATGATGAGGCTGGGCTGAAGGGTATCTTTCTCTCCCATCACCTTATTTTAGCAAATGCTATCAAGACTGTGTGTTTACTTTGCCATTGTTAAATGTTTAAGTTTCTATGCATCGATATTGCAAGGTTGTTTGAGAGAGGCTCTCAATGTAGCCAAGGCTGGCCTTGAACTTGTGATCCTTCTGCCCACATCTCCCTCAAGATCCTCTTACTCTTGCTTCCCAAGCACTGGGATTACAGGTGTGAGCTCTGGTGCCCAACTTTCTCAGGTTTAAAACTTCAGGGGAACAAAGAATATATTGTAAAGATGAGGAGAGAATATGATATCCATGTGTGAAAAGGTCAGAATGAAACCATTTTACATGCTAACTAAAAATTTAATACTAAAAATATTTTAAATACATTCAAAACATAAGAGATCTCTGTATTTCTGTTTGACAGGAGGGGACCACATCACTTCCTGTTCCTTTCCACATCACTTCCCGTTCTTTTCCACATCACTTCCTGTCCCTTTCCACATCACTTCCTGTCCCTTTCCACATCACTTCCTGTTCTTTTCCACATCACTTCCTGTTCCTTTCATTTTTTTTTTTTCCTTCACTCTCACCAGCTTTGGAGAGAGGGATTTTGCCTTTTAAATGCTATAGTTTAGAAAATCTTTTCAGTGTTTTCGAAATGTAGGATTGTATGTGTGTGTGTGCACACATGTGCCCATGCACAAAGAAGCACGTGTTTGTGGTGATACAGTTGTTTGCAGATGCACACATACCTGTGGGAACGAGAAAACAACCTTGGGTTTTGTTCCTCAGGTGATGCCCACTGTGTTTTTGCAGGTCAGGTCTCTCACTGGGATCTGGGCTCACCAATTCAGTTATGCTGGCTGGCCAGTGAGCCCTGGGTATCCACCTGTCTCTGCCTCCCCAGTGCTGGGATTACAGGTCTGTGCCTCCATGCCTGGCTTTAAATGTAGGTTCAAACAGGCACATTACTGTCTGAGATGGATCACTAGCCCTGCTCTTGTTTTTCTTCCTAACTTTCTGCTATAGGAGTATATTTCACATTAATATGGCCAGCTCCCCAACTTGAAAAGGTTTCTAATGCCAGATAACTGACCCACCTCTTGGCGGGTTAGATGGATTATTTTTTTCTTTCTGGACTAGTGTTAGTTACTTTTTTGTTGCTGTAACAAAATGCCCAACAAAAAGAGCATAAGGAGGAAAGACTGATTTGGGTTCATGGTTTTGGGGGGCACCAGCGCACCACAGCAGGGAAAGGCATGTGGGGTTTATTGGCTGTGTAGCAGAGACCCCTCACACCATAGCAAGGCCAGGCAGGAAGCAGAGGGCAGGCACACTCAGACAACCTCACTGAAAAGGAACACACTGTCCCTAAGCTAGAGGAGGAAGCCAGAAGGAAAAGACACCTTAGAAGAAACTGGCGAAACAAAACCCTGGCACAGGAGTAGCGTCCACAGAAAGTACAAACAAAGGTCAAAAACTCCAGCTAGAGTTCAGGCAGAATATGAAACGGGAAAAAGAACAATGGAATCCTTAAACTTCTGCGGAAGGCCAGGAATAGGTTTAAAAAGACAAGATTTTTAAAAAATGATGGGTGCTAAGCTGTATACAAGGGTGCTGACAAGCATTAACTCATCTCAGAAAGGTGGTTCTAACTTTTATCTACAATATAGTTTTGCCTTTCAATAGCCAGGACATTACTGCCATTGTACAAAATTCCACAGCTTTCATGAAAGATAGAAGCATAAAATTGTCATAGAATGATTCAGTGGCACTAAGGAAAGAGGTCTTCATACATGAGTAAACCAGTAGAGCCAGGTTTGAGTATTTGAGTTTTGAAACATGGCTTGCTTTATCTCGATTCTGTTGTGTGCAGAGACCCTGATCACCATGTTCTTTATATGGATGTGTCAGAACAGGAAGGACCTGGGTGGACATCAAAGGACAGAGCACAGGGACGCGTTTACAGAATTTCCAAAACGACACACTCCTTCTCACCTTGGAAGACCGGAAGGCAAACGCTGTCGATTTTACATCAGCTTTTTCTTTGTCCATAAGTACAAGGTTTTTGTCTTCCATGAGGCTCAAGTACTTTCCTGTGGTGACGTGCCGGAGTCGGAACGGCTGGCCCCATCTTATATGGCTCCCGCTCCACCTGACGAAAGCAACAGGGACTTGACCCAGTGGCATTAGCAGCAGAGATGCAACAATCACTATCTATGAACCTGACTAGATGAACACACACATACACACACATACTATATATACATATATGCTCTGTGTGTGCATGTGTGTGTGTATGTGTGTGTGTGTGTCCATACATCTCCGAATAAGATGCTAAAGGAGGAGACAGACTGAAGCAGCTGGAGAGAAAACTCATAGCTTTTATGATACTTTGAAGTAGTTCAAAGAATTTACAGACAAGAGGCTTTAAATACGTAGATTTACTTCCTTTATTTTATATACTGTAAAAGTGAAATTAATTATATTTATGCAGATGCACATCCAAGAAGATTTCGTTTTTGAACCCATTAATTATGTTTTAATATTTAGGTAAATTTGATCAACTGTATATACATATCAAAGAAAATGAATATTTTTAATTATTGCTAATTATAGGAATACAGGAGCTTTGATGTTATAGGGAAACAGAAAATAGAAAAGTGTTCATAAATATTTTGTTGCTGAGGTGTATGAAAGAGTAGAAGGAAATCTGGTCAATCACAAAAACAGACCCATTCAAATAAAACTCTGTCCTGACAGAGAAGAAAGACAATGTGTGATAACAAGAATGAATACACGTTCTTTATCACCCAAAAAGTACAGCGCTCTGAAATAAACAGAGGTGCTATTAACCTATGGCAGTATTTATTATTATTAGCTGCATAGTTAGAAAACAGCAATGTAACCACTCTAGAATGTCATTCCCTTAAGACTGGAAGCTATTTTCTATGCATCTCTTTAAACTGATGATGATAAAATTATTCAAAGCTGTACAAAGTCCTTCAAAATGACTGTATGAGATATCTGAATAAAACAAACTGAAGGCTACTAAATTATTTCTTTTAACTATATGAATAACTCACATAAAGAAAATCTATGAGGACATCTAATCTTCTAAGATGCCCCCCTGCCCCACCACAGAATCTGTAATCCTACATCCATAACTTCCTTCAAGTATAAAATGATAGTGAAAAAAATATTGACAAATTAGTGATTTTTTTTTTTGGTCTTTTTGAGACAGGGTCTCCCTGTAGCCCCAGCTGTCTTGGAACTCACTATGGAGACCAAGCTGGCCTTGAACTCACGGAGATCCCCTGCCTCTGCCTCCCGCGTGCTGGGATTAAAGGCATACGCCACCACGCCCGGCTAATTTAGTGATTTTTAAACAACCTTCCAGTTGTTTTTTAAATCTGGCTAATATTTCAGTTCTGTCTGAAACAGTTTAAAACTGTACCTTTATCATTGACACTGCATTCATTTAAAGGAACTAAAAGGCAATCTTCAGATAACTTTCAAAGTTTTCGGAAATATGTGTTTATCTAACTTCTTACTACTATAATGAATCTACTGTGACTTTTGCCGCCATCCAGATTTCATAATCTACGATCAGGTTATCTATAAGTAAAGTCTGTGACCTCTGTGAATGATTGCTTTCAGATTCACATACACCTGTAGACGTTTTACTTCACAGTCCTTCTAATCTGAAGTGATCACCTTCACAGACAACTTGTCCTGTTTTCCAGATCTGACATCATTTAGCACTTTCTGCCAGGAGATGTAGGGTATAGGATGAGATGTTATCAAAGATAAAGTCAGGCTGTGTGAAATTACTGTATGATTTGCAGGTCTAGCACTTCCTGATTCAAGACAGACAGAGGAGGCAGAGAGAGGTAAGAGAAGAGAGAAGCTGGACACCAAGATCTGCCTGTTGGCTCACTGCTGGAGTCGTTAACAGGACCAGCTCACCCTGAATGTCAAAGTCACTGAGCACTCTGTGTCCTTGGAGCCATAGGCTAAGTTTAGAAGCTCTACTTACGCGACTCGCAGTGTCTCTAATCTCCACAGGGAGCGTGCGTGAATGGATACGGCACCACCTTCGTAATGAACCGTTCTGCCAACACACAAAAAGCCCAAGTTTGAGTTTAGCAGGTCTCGTTCTTTGGATTCTACCCTTCAAACAGATTAGAAGGAAACAGGATGGGACAACTAGTGGATGAGCAACTCCAAATCCTTCTGTGGGGCAGAGGAGCACACAGCTGGGACCAGAAGCGACAGTGACAGTGATCAACATACACTCCTTCTCAGTAAGCATGTATTCATTTTTAAAGACTTAAATAGTGTATTTATGTGTGTGGGGAGGTATGCACATGAGTGCAGGTGCCCCCAGAGTCCAGAAGAGGGCATCAGAGCCCCTGATGTAGGTTACAGACTGTTATGGGCTGCCCAGTGTGGGTGTTGGGAACCAAACCCAGGTCCCCTGGAAAAGCAGCCAATGCTTTCAACCCCTGAGCCATCTCTCCAGCCCCATAAAAATTTACTTAGATATATTTCTCACCATCATTTACTGTTATGAATGTCTTTCTCCATAACCTCCCACTGCAGGACAGACTGCTATGTTTCTCTTCCAACTTTTTTCTGTGAAAGTCCATGCTTATCAGTTTAGGTGTGGTTTCATGTTATTACTTACATATGTGCAGATCATTCTTCACAGCTCTAAGCTCCGTTTTCAACATTGGAAACATTTCAAAGAAATGTAAGAACACCGATTCTTAGTATTTTAATACAACCATCTGCAATTTATACAATTGGGCAGTTATGTCAAAATATAAACAGGTAAGCCTGGAGAGGTGGCTCAGAAGTTACAAGCACTTGCTTCTCCCTTAGAGGGCTCAAGGTCAGATCCAGCACCCATGTTTGGAGGTTCACAACTGCATGCAACACCAGCTACGGAGCATCCATTTTCCTTTTCTGGCCTCTGCAGGCACCCGTACACACAAACATGCATGCACACACACACAAATAGAAATAAAATCATATACATGCAAACAAAATTCACAAAAGATACTTTTCTGTATATATATATATATATATATATATATATATATATATATATATATATATCCATGTACTGAAATTCCAAAACTCCCCTAATAATTAAAGATGCCAAACAGTATGTGTCAATCCCTTGACATGGTTTTAAGGAAACCAAGAGTTATGGATACAGCACATCTTTTCCCAAGGATTCAGCATCCTCTAGAGGATTGTGTTCATCATCTAAACACTCAGGAGTGTTCTGTCTCAAATATAACACCATAGCTCTGCCTGCATCACCTCACCTGCCTCTCTCTGACTCAACACTGCCCCATCGGGGCTCATGTATTCTCGTCTTCTTTCTGAACCTGCTTCTTGGCTGAAACAGATTTTGCTATGGTCATCCAATAACCTTCTGGTCACAAAAGCCAAAAGGGCTTTAAAAGAAAACACCGGAAACTTACTCCTGGCAGTTTTTGTGATACCATGGCTGCCTCGCTTCTCCTCCGCTTTAGATGGCCCTTATCATTTTATCTTTGTTGTAGAACTTCTCAAATATACACAGAAGTTGATTAAAGTAAGTCCAGGTACACCCAACACAAAGCTTCATCAAGAATTATCAACATAGGAGCAACCTGGCTTAGACCCTCTAATTACCCCACACACACCTGCAAAAGTATTATTTGATATGAATACGATGTACCCAGGGTTCTAGATTGCTTTCCATTGCTATGATAAACACCCTGACCAAAAGCAACTTGGGGCGGAAAGCATTTATTTGGCTTACGTGTCCCAATCACAGTCCCTCAGTGAGGGAAGCCGGGGCGGGAACTCCAGGTAGGAACCTGGAGGCAGAAGCAGAGGCCATTGAGGGGCGCTGGTCACTGGCTTGCTTCCCTGGCCTGGGCTCAGCCTGCTTTCTTCTACAGCTCTGGACCACGTGCCCAGGAGTGGTACCACCCACAGTGAGCCTCAAAGACATGATCATAGGCCAATCTGATAGAGGAAATTCCCCAGCTGAGGGTCCCTCTTCCCAGATGCCTCAAACTGACAAGTAAAGCCAACTGTGATATCCAGTCACTGTTTAAATTCCCTATGTTGTTTTTGACTCTTTTCTCCAACTTTTTATGCAGATCCAGATGAGATGCACATCCTGGTTGCCTTTTGCCTCTTAGTTCTGGAGCATCCATCACTTACTCTTTTCTTTTTCCTTCTCCCTTGACATTTATTTCATGAAAAAAAATCCATTCCATTTTTCTCACAGTACTTTCTATATTCTGGATTTTTCTACCTATATCCCCACGGTGTTCTTTTTACCTTGTTTTTCAAGATTTATTCTATTTTTATTTATGTGTATGTGTGTGTCTGTGTGTGGGGATGCACACGTGCATAAATGTGAAGAAACTAAATCCTGATTCCTGTCTGAAATCTTTGAGCTTTGTTCTAAAAATTCTTCTTCACTGAAGTATTTCTCTTTATTTTTCAAGTAGGTATGGGGTGCCCAGGATCTCTCATTAGTGACCGGGGCATCTTGGCTATTTTATTGGATTTGCCCATATAAACACATGGCATGTGTGGGAATTTAATCGTTATCCAAACAAATTTCCATGGGCTATTTCAGACTAAAAGTTGGCACACAATATCAAAACCCTAAGTGGAACAAGGATGTCAGTCCATCCTGAACAATGCAAGGACCATCAAGCTTAAGTAAAAACCTGGAGAAATGTATGTGTTCTACGAAGGGAGGGCCACTTCTGCCTGCCCTGTATCTCAGTTATCAAAGCGGCAATATTTTAATAGATTGACAAGTTTACCAAATGGTATTAACACCTTTAAACTCAGACAACCAAATTATTATCTCAGGGTAATCATCCTTTCCAAGAAGAAGCCCAATAAGGCAAAGTCTTCTTTAAGAAGCTAAGCAGGCTTACACAACACCAGCCTCAAAGCTGGTCACTGGGGACCTCAGTACAGTGGCATCAATGATGTAAAAATTCAAGGATGATGAGTGGATGTGAAAATATATAGATAGTTCCCTGTCCAATGGAGGCTATTTTTACAGTGTGTTATAAAACCATTACCACAGCTACTGAGAAAAAAAGAAAACATGCTAAAACCCTGTGATAATAATCAGGCGTAGTAGCGCATCCCTTTAAACCCAGCCCTCAGGAGGCAGAGGCAGGTGGATCTCTGAGTTCAAGGTCAGCCTGGTCTACTACATAGTGAGTTCCAGGCCAGCTGGGGCTACAGGAAAAACCTGTCTCACAAGGACCAAAAGTCAAAATAAAACAAAACAAAACAAAACAAAACAAAAAACTAGTGATAATATTTCTAACCAAAGCAATTATTGCTTTGCAGTACTGAGAATGGAACCCAAGGCTTTACACACACTAGTCAAACATTCTACCACTGAGCTAAATCCCTAGACCTCTTTTTACTTTTTTGGCTTGCAACAGGCCTCACTAAATTGCCTGGACTGACACTGTATCCAGTCTCCAATCCAGACTGGTCTTGAACTTGAGATTTTCCTGCCACGGCCTCCTGGGTGGTTGGGATGATCTGGCTCTAAACAATTATTTTTTAAACTTTCACTTTATAAATCAGAAAGGTTGAATCCACTGCTATTTCACTGAACAGGAATATTTTTATGCACATATAATGGCCAGTACTATGAGTTCATTCAACCATACTTTGAAAAATCCAAGACTTCCGGCTGTAAGTCACACATCTGCAACACATAATCCTCCAATCTGATACCCTTCATTAGGAACTCATATTTCAGGTCGACCATGTAAAAGGATCTTTAACGTTATTCTTTCATCAGCACAAATTCTTCCCACAATGCCATCAATCCAGTTTCTCATAGCTATTATAATATTGTCTACCAAAATATAAGCAGTAAGCTATTTTTGTGCTGAAGGTTATAAAATACCATTTAAATCTTATCTCAATTGTTGAACCACTGGTTTTTGTAGTAAAAAGCAGGCACTTTGACAGCTAGAGTATTCATCTTCAGAATCTCAAGCCCAGAAAAGACTACATTAGCATGCTGATGAGACCACAAATCTTTACAAGCCTCTCGCCACCTGACACCATGGTATTTATTCATAATAAAATTTTATAGGATATACAACTCCAATTAATGGGCTTTACTACAGGATCATAAAACATCATTAATAACAGACTGAGTGTGATGAAGAGATCCCTGCAGGCTGCAAGGGCAAGTTCTAGCCCAAGGCACCGCCTCCAAATGACGTCACAGCTATGACCTCACTTTTTTTCTTTCAGGGAACCAAGAAGTTGGCAAGTGATTTCATATTTCATTGTCATTAACTTTCTGAAGACATTACATCATTGTGTACAATTGAGCAAGTTCCTAAACTCCGTGCTTCTATTTAATTTTTTTATGTGTATGAGTGTATTGCCTGCATGTGTGTAAGTACACCTGTGTCATGCAATGCCCTCAGAGATCAGAAGAGGATGTTGGATCCCCTGGAACTGGATTTAGAACAGTTGTGAGCTGCCATGTGGGTGCTGGAACTGAACCCAGGTCCTCTGCAAGAGCAGCCAGTGCTCTTAACTGCTGAACCATCTCTCTAGCCCCTGCGCTTCTATTATATTGTACAAAATGCACAAAAAAAGACCCTTATTTTGCGTTTCTTCCTGGCATCTCATTCTCATTCTATTTTTTAAAGATTATTTTATTTTTATTAATGTATAAGTGTGTGTGTGTGTGTCTGTGAGTGTGTGTCTGTGTATGGGTGTGCACACAAGTGCCTAGAGTATTACAAGTGATTGTAAGTCTCACAGTCTGGGTGCTGGGAGATGAACTTGGGTCCTCTGCAAGAGCAGCAAAAGCTCTTAACTACTGAGCCATCTCTCTAGCCTTTGCCTTTATTTCTTCAATCATAAAGTGAAATTTCATTCATTGAGCTACTGTGAGAATGTAAAGAATGACATAACACATCTAGGCCTGTGGGAAGCATCCTCATACACTTCACGTTGCCTCTGAGTGCTCATGCGACAACACTGAGGGGCTTGTAGTCAGTCCTTCCATACTGGAGGCAAGCCTTCCATCATGCTGACTTGAGCTGAGACTACTACCAAATCAACAGTATTATGGACTTACTGACATCAGTTATGGCTTGAATCTGAAACGTACCCCCACCAGATGAGTGTTTTGAATGCTTCGTTCCTAGACTACAGTGCTATTTTGAAGGCTGGAGCCTAGCCACTGGAACCGGTCTGGTAGAAGTAAGTCCCTTGGAATGGGCCTCTGAAAGCTATACTCAGCTCTCCTCTCTGCTTCCTGGTACGCAGCCAGGGTGCGAACAATATCCATCACGCTCATGACAGCACATCTCGCTTGATGTGATGGTTGAGCTGAAATAAAACTTTCTTCCCATTTGCATTTTCTGTCAGACACTTTGTCACAGCGATGGAAAGAATAACTAGCACAATATTCAAAGGTAAAGTAAATCCTCAGTTAAAATACTGATCGGACAACAATTTAGTCATCATTTTTCAGGCAGCCCACACCCATGTCAGCCTCCTCCTGAGGGTCAATTCAGGAGCTGGGTCCTGGCATAATTTCCTTCTCTTCCCTCTCCTCCTCCTCCTCATCCTCCTCATCATCCTTGTCTTCCTCCTCTTCTTCCTGCTTTTCCTCTCTCTCTCTGTCTTGCTGTCTCTCTG
>NW_008341419.1:458374-493893 GCF_000622305.1 Nannospalax galili | reverse complement strand
TCTCTCTCTCTCTCTCTCTCTCTCTCTCTCTCTCTCTCTTTCTCTGTGTCTATGAATCATGAATCAAGGCCAGTGTTCCTAGAGGCTCTGACTTGCAGTCTCATGTGAGATGTTGGATTGCAGTCCAGATATTGGCTGGGTTCTAGTCACAAGAGGCTTAGGCTGAGGCTGGATGCCCCCTGCACAATGGTTCAATCTCTGGTTATTGTCAGTAGTCTTCAGGGTTTTTTCTCTATGGTCCTCCTCTCCACTGGTGTACCTTAGAATTCATTCACACACACACACACACACACACACACACACACACACACGCACGCACGCACATGCACACACTCTACTCAAGGGCTTCTCCCCTCAACAGCCCTTCTTGATCTTTAGGACACTGCACACCTACTGCGCTCTAATGAAAACTAGAGGCCACCCACCCAGTAGAGCCAACACACGTGTTTACACAGCACTGTTCCTGCTCAAACTTATCTGCACACTCCTTTGGCTTTGGGTAGTTCTAGGCAGTAAGTAAAAGGATTCTGATGTCTGTAGTCTTAAAATTAACACAGAAATCAATATGATTTTTGGGTATCTGCAACAATAAACTTTTAAACTGACAAATAAAAATTGCATATTTTTATGTTGTACAATATGGTTTATTTTTATATATGTATGCATTATAAAATGACCAGGACAGCTGGGGCTACAGAAAGACCCTGTCTCAAAAAGACCAAAAAAAAAAAAAAAAAAAACCCACAAGCCAATTAACATAAGCCCTGCCTCTCCTATTATTTATTTATTACATATAAAAATAAAAGGCATCATGTAATAACACCAGCTTTGTTACCTTGCATTCATGGTCAGCACAGGGATTCACATGCTTCCAAGACTGTCGGGCTAACAACTTTCCTTACACCATGAAAGGGTGACCCAGGACAGGCACAGGCAAACTTCTGCCGTGGCCAGATAGTGATTTCCAAGTTTGCCTGGGCTCTGTGACATCATTCTTTTTCTTTCTAATCTCTCCTAAGACTTTAAAACACTGAAGATATGGGCCGAGGTCACCCAGAGTCCTTTCTGAGTCCATATACAGTCTGACTTCACCTCCACAGAAGGAAGGCTGCAGAGTGTAGCAAATGGTGTTTGACAAACAGGAAATAATAAAAGGTAATTTGATCAGTCACATCAAATTCTGCAATGAATCCATTATGCATGTTAAACACAGAGCAGTGATTTACCGGTCTATGAATATTCCCATGTAAATGCACACACCGTTGTCACATATACTGTCATGTAGAACACAGTTCTAATGTGTGTCAGTGGATTTTCATTATTGCAGTGAAGGACAGAGAAATAACACTAAAATTCTTCATTTTTCTAAAAATTTCAGGGATTTTTTTCATGAGGCCCCACAGAATTCAAGCAACCTCTGAAAAAATCATCAACGTGTTGTGGTCTCAACAAAACTTAACTGACAGGTTAATAGGTCTCCATAGCAATTATCACTGCCTTTTAATTTCAAAAACAAGATGTGCCACTTTAGTACAAGAACAACAGCAAAAATAATTTTCTACTGTTGTACACAGAAGCCAACTGAATTAAAATAACATGGGAAAACAGTGTAATCCATCACATCAACAAACTAAAGAAAAAAAGTATGAGCTTGGAATGGTGGCACGCACCTGCGATCCAGGCACATGGGGAGGAGAGGCAGGACGATCAGGTCATCCTTAGCCACATAGAGGGTTTGAGGCCAGCCTGGGCTACATAAAACACTGTTTCAAAAGAAACAAAAATGGGGGAAGTGCTGGAGAGAAAGTTCAATAGCTGAGGGCACTTGCTCTTTCAGAGGACTGGAGTTTAGTTCCCAGCACCCAAGTCAGGAAGCTCACAACAGCCTGAAACTCCAGCTCTGGGAGATCCAACACCCTCTTCTGGCCTCCTTCTGGTCACCTGCACACGTGTGTGTGCACACACACACACACATACACACACACACATAAAAATAAATTAATCTTTAAAAATTAAAATTTAAGATATATATATATATATATATATATATATATAATGGGTTAAAGGAAATAAAGCTGTCTTTGCTTACAGATAACATGATTATTTATCCCAACTCCCTCAAATCAATATGGAAAACCAATTGCAAGTTGCTGAACAACAGATATTTAAACTTAAAATATTACTTATGTTATCACCAAAATTCTAAATACTGACACGTGACTCTAACAAAACATGTGAAAGAAATCAAAAATCTAAACAATAGGGCGCTGTTCCGTGTTCTTTGACTCAGTACAGTCAAAATCAGTTCTTTCAAAAGAACTGCAATTCGAAAGAAACCTCCATCAAAATCTAATGGAGTTAATTTGTGAATTTCAATGATGTAGTCTAAAGTTTATATAAGAAGAAAAATACCCAAAACAAATGTAACACGGAAGAAAAACAAAGTAGAGGACTAACATTACCTGACCCCAAGTAACTATAATTTACTACTTGGCTATGGTGATCAAGACAGCATAGTCTTGTAACAGAGACAGACAGACAGACAGACCAGTGGGACAGGCAGACAGCCCAGAAATGGACCCACACATATAACAGTCAATTGATTTATTTTTTTAAAATTTTTTATGTGTATTACCTGCATGCAGGTAAGTGCACCCGTGTCGTGCAATGCCCACAGACAACAGAAGAGGCTGTCAGATCCCCTAGAACCGGAGTTATGGACAGTTGTTAGCTGCCATGTGGGTGTTGGGATTCAAACCAGGTCTTCTGCAAGAACAATCAGTGTTCCTAACCATTGAGCCATCTCTCCAGCCCGTCAATTGATTTTTGACTAAGCAGCAAAGGTAATTCAATGATTCCTTTGAATCACTGAATATTCACTTGATAAAACAAACAAGCCAAAGGCTGACAAGCATAGGTAGCTTCATAGCTGACCCTGTTGGAGCACAAGAGAGTGCCCCCTAGCAGCCGACTAAGAGCGATGCCCTTGGCATTGTGAGCAGGGCCATAAACCACACATCTGTCTCAGCCGAACTGAGAGACATTCGGCCCACTTTTATCGAGTCCATCTCATGGTTTATCAGCATTCATAGTGATAGCTCATTAAGTCATCATCATATTACAAAGGGCATGGAAAATGCTGTCATGCGTTCATGCAACAGAGCTTTTGTCTGCTGAGTTGCGTTCTAGGAAAGGAAATGTAACATTTATTTCCACATCCTGTATGTGCCTCCATCATCCTGCTTGAATGAAAAAGACAGAGCCAAGAGAAGCAACACATGACCAGATGCCAACAGAACATGCCCCTTTCTCTCTCTCCTCCCTTCCTCCATCCCACAAGCAGGCAACACCCAGGAGTATGGATTCTCTTCCCTCCCTCCCTGAACCTTTCTGATTCATTCAACCTATATGCACATATGTGCTCACAAATAAACACATTTAGTTTTTAGTGTTACATGTCCCACTAGAATGTAGCTTCCTTGAGAGAGGACACATCTCTTTCTATAAACCTCAGAGCCCCAGAATCCAACACATGACAGTCATTCCACAATTTTTGACTGGACAAACTCAATTATGTACAAGCTATATTCTAAATCTGTTTTAAATATACAAATGATGCTTTACAAACAATATTCATCTAATACTGGTTTCTATGCCAGGAATCCAAAATAATATCCGCTAATGTATCCATTTTAGAATGCATTAATTTGTTGGGATGTTGCACAATGGTAGAGTATTTGTGGAATGTGTAAGGTCCTGGGTTTGAAATCTAGCATGATTAAAAAATAAATACAGTAAAAATTCCTAGCTTAAAGGCATGGTATACTTGATTCCAGCAGTGTACATTTTACCATAAATAACGTGTGCATTTAAAGAAGGGCTTTTTTGACATTTCATTACATTCACAAAAAGTTATGGATGGAGATGAAACATATAGAGAGACAAAAACCTAAAACAGAAAATACATCATGCTCCAAACAAGTTGGTAAGTAAATTTGAAGCCTCCAGAATGAAAATCTATTTTAAATCAATAATCGAAACTCTGTTTTGCATCTGATTTCCTTACTGACTCTGAGAGCCTGTTTCTCCCCAATGTATCTTGTCCCTTTACCTGAAGTGCTTGAGTAGGAACTAAGAAAGTATGACATCACAGTTCATATTTACACCATCATTCCTATTACCTGACTGCTCACACCCCCATCTTCACCACCGTCACCACAGTTTAGACATGATGTGCATCAGACGTTTCAAAGCTAAACATCTTCCTGGAAATAATCTCAAGGAGCTTAAAACAATAGTGACATACACTTCCCCAGCCTGTCAGAATTTAGTCTATCCAGTAAGATGGATGGGATACGGGGAAAGGTCGCAGCATCGCTTTACAGGCTCATCTTCCAATTCACTTCTGCTGCAGTGAATACCATACTGTAAGCTACTCATTCGAATGGTCGTGTTACTACTCTACAGGCATAAACAGGTAACTCTGAAAGAATGAACACATGTATCGCAATGTGAAAAGGAAGCTGGAGGCAAGTCCATTGGTGTTTAGAATTATGCAGCCCATCACTGAACTACATTTCTCATTGCTGTAAGTAGAGTGATGTATATTTCCATACCTATCAGGGAAACAAGGCCAAACCAACTGACAAATCCATTGAAGGAACATATTACAGATGATATAAGTATTCCTAAATTGTTCAGAAACAAAATGTCACAGCCGGCCATCTCAGTAATTTCCACTGCTCATAACAAGTCTTATGTGACGTCTGTTGTTTAATTTTAATACAAGATACAATCAATGGGTATGGTCAGACACAATTACAAGGAGGGAGCTATGAGATAAAATTATTTTGAATGCATTTTCTTGGAATTTCTCCAGCTTTCAAATCCCTGTCTAAAAATCAAACTATTTTTACTTTTTTAAAAAGAACCAAAATATATTCTGAGGTCACCGCTATGAAATCTTCCCCTTAAAACAGACCGATATTAACTCACAAGAATGTAGCCTGCAGGCTGGGCTGCCTGTGGCCTCCTCTGGCTCTCAAAGACATGGGTGAATGGCTCGGGGGAGAGCAGAGGAAGAGCTTTTCAAGATCTATGTAATAACATCAGCAAGATTCAAACCAATGAATTTCTCCCTAAACTTAAATTTAAGGAAGTATTTTATCATTATGTACTATAATTGCTCGATCCCATGACTTAATCAAGACAAACAGAATACTTCGTTCCTAAGCATCGCCACTGAGGCTCCAGCCAGCCTATCTCTGACTCATTTCTCCCTCAAGTCAAGATCTGACATCCATTTGCATCTAATTGTACCATGTGAACATGCTATAAAAAGACACACAAACAGATGTGTTCTTACTGCCAAGATGACCTTGAAAGGCTCTCACTATGTTTAGGTGAACACAGGCTGAGATTCAACAGCTACAGATGTTATTAACTAACCAATGCTAGTATTTAGACCTGCATTAGCTTAACCTTAGTACTCAGAGCTGGGTGTGGCACACACCTGCAATCCCATCACTTGGGAGGCAGAGGCCAGAGAGTGGTGGATTCCAGAAGAGCTCTGAAGATGAGGACTTGATCTCAACAACTCAGGGACTGCAGGCCTACAATAGCAAGGACCGTTCCATCCCCAGCCCCACAGCTCCTCCTAGCCAGCCGAGGGGAAAAGCCCTGCATCCATCAATAAGAAAACCTGCCTGACCAGTCAGTCTCCTTTGGCCTCAAATACTTCCTCCATTCCCTAGGCACCTTTGAGGAAAGTCTGCTATTTCTGGAACACACCTCCATCCCTCATGATTTACCCTTCTTTTAGAATGAATTCCTCAAGCCAACTGCCTTTTGAAGTCCATCTCAGCTTTACACAACCTCTTAGTGGCATCAGCATCTTGTTCCTAATTCACTGAAAGCAACATGTGTTGCTTTTGTCACTGTGACAAAATACCCGACTAGGGCCAGGAAGAAGGTAAAAGCACTTGCCATCAAGCCTAATGACCTGAGTTTGATTCCCCCAGGAACCACATAGTGGAGGCAAAGGACTGACTCCCAGAAATTGTATTCTTGTGGAAAATCATGCTCAGGAAGTAAGCAGGCACTATTCTGAGAGTTGGAGAACTCATGTTTATTTACACTGGTGGACCCAGACAAGCTAGCACTCTAAAGGTCTGGGTCCTGGGCTCCATTTCCGTACAGTTTTTAAAGGCTTTACAACATCATTTCTCAACTGCTACAGTATTGGCAAATCCAAATTGCAGCCTGTGTGACCAGCACAGATGCCTACATGTCCCCCCAATGTTAGAGTAGCAAAAAGCCCCATAAATCTGTTTCAGACTATAAAAATTCCTAGCCTATCTGTTGGAGGACCCACTTTTCCAGTCTCAATGGTCAATCACATGATGATAGAGCCACCCCTACAAGGCAGGTTCACCTTAAGTTATGCTAAATAGATGGGTAGACTACAACCTGGTACGTTAATGAGATGGTGAAATCTTTCCTGTCTGGAACTAGCACAAGATCTCCAGAGAACTTCCAGACCAGCCACAGTCATGTAGGTCTCTGTAAGTCTGTCCACTTTCCTCAGGAAAGCATAATTTCTCCTTCTCTTCTTCATGACTTTCTTACTAAACATGCTTTCTTTAAGGCTTTGGGCTGCCCCTAGCATCTTGTAATTATTTCTTTACTTTTTCTCTAAAGCTTCCTTCTCCCAGCCATGTGTCTGCCGGTCACCCACGCGTCTGACCTCCATGCAGGCTCTAAACCTGCCTGGCTTCATGGCCTTCTTTCCTCCTTCCCACCATTCACCTCCTCAAAGCGGCTGCCAAGATGACCAGCTCGCCTGCCCTGAGGATTTTTCTTTAAGAGTCTAATAGAATTGTAAAAGCTTCCATTTGAGTCCATTCTTAAATTTTTTTTTTTTTTTTGTCTTTTTGAGACAGGGTCTCCCTGTAGCCCCAGCTGTCCTGGAACTTACTATGTAGACCAGGCTGGCCTTGAACTCACAGAGATCTGCCTGCCTCTGCCTCTCAAGTGCTGGGATTAAAGGCTTATGCCACCATGCCCAGCTTATCTTTCTTAAATTCTTTTATGAATGAGACTAAGAACCCTCTAGGGGACCCTCCTTCTCCCCATTTCACCAAGAACATGGAAGGGAAATTCCTTTCCAGTCAAGGCATCAAGCACATTTATAAAAGCAGATATTGAGGGCTAAGGTTAGAACATTCTCTGACACACAGGCTTGTGTAAGCCTGACACACAGGATAACTGCAGAGAGGCTTTACTAGGTAACTGTAGTCATCATTTCTCAGGATGGCCTCGGCCCTGGTGCGTTCCAATTGGCCACTGTTTAGCTTTAGCACCTCTCAGTACAACTCTTTGAAAGCATCCATTATAAAAATCACTATTGTGTTCTGAAGTATAAAATAGTTATACAAATATTAGATCCATGCAGAAGCAACATTAAATGAATATGTATTTTTTTATCTTCATTTTGAGCTCGAGAAGTACACTGTAGCATACACACACACACACACACACACACACACACACACACATCACAAAACCGTGCACCTCCATCTGAGGAGTGTTCAAATACAGGAGTCTGTGGGTGACATTTCATATTCATGTTTGACACAGTACTTTAGCTGAGGGAAACTCCCCACAGACTATACTTCACTCTTGACCTTAAGCCAGGTCAGTCTATGAGAGGCAAGACCCAGACGCAGGGCTCAGAGCAACTCCTCCTGAGCTACTGACGTGATCATTCATTTTCTAAATGTTCTCAACACCTTTTTCTTAAATTACAGTAATAAATATCTATTAAACAAGCTACTTAAGCACCCCAGTTACCATCATGAGAAATTCCCACTCAAATATTTTTAAGGCACCTAACAAACCGCCCAGCAGCCTTTCCCCATCTGTAATCTCTTATCTATGCCCCCAGCTTACTGTCCTTGTTGAGTGATTCATGAGGCAATGCAGGGTCACACTAAGTATTCTACACTTTCGTAGCATGTGTGTGCTTTTCCCGGTACGTGCAGACAGTTATAACTTTGTCTCCATGCTAAATAATACCAAAAGAGAGGCACGTTTTATCATTTAAATTTGAGGAACGTGGTCAACTTCTTTGTTTGCCAATAAACAGATGATGAGGAGTCCAGAGATTTGTACAAACTTGAGAACTCTGAGTCTGGATTTGAGATTAAATCTTCCAGAAAGATCCATCAAAACAAATGGCCATTCAATGGCATTTTAAATAGTTTAATTTCTTGTGTTCTCACCTCCCACTCAGCTTATTTTGCTTGATATTTCTTAAGTGTTTTAAGTAGACAAAGATGTTCAGTTCTTATTTTGATAGGCAAGAAACCCAGGAGAAAAGCCTCCTAAGGAAGCCAGGAAGAATTATACTTCAATTGGCAGTGAACGTGTGTGGTCCACCCTGTGTGCTAATGGCCAGAATAGACCTGTTTTTAGTTCAGAGAAATTCTATCATAGCAAAGAAAAAAGAATGTCAATTATATCAAAGCCAGGATGTGCCAGGCAGAGTACCAACCTCCGATGATCGTCACCATGTTCTCCTGAAGGGACAGTGAGACACTCGTCCATGTGTCCATGCAGCAGCCGGAGAACATCACCGCCAATGAGGTACCCTGTAGGGATCAAAAATCATTTCCATTTTGAATGTCATGGTCAGAAACTGATGACCAGATAGGTCATCTGGTACAATCTTCTAGAGAGAGAGAGAGAGAGAGAGAGAGAGAGAGAGAGAGAGAGAGAAAGTCACATCAATGGTCTTGGACCTGTGGTCAAATCACAAAGGTAGATGGTGCTATCGTGCTTTGAGTGCCACAGTTAATGATATTCCCACTAGAGTATCTGATCTCAGCCTCATGAATCCCACTATTCAATACACAAATTTGGGGCTGGGAGAAGGGCTCAGTTTGTAATGGGCTTGTCACACAAACATGAGGACCTGAGTTCAATCCCTAGCATTTACATAAAAAGTCAGAGATGGTGGCCTGCAATTACATTCCCAGCACTGGGGAGACAGAGACAAGAGGATCCTTAGGGCTCCAGAGCCTGGCACAGCCTAATCCACAAGCCGCAGGCCAATGAAGAGACACTGTCTCAAGAAAACAGAGTGAACGTGTGAATATGGGCATGTACACCTGCACATACGTGTGCACTCACACACATACAAACACACATATACACACATACATACCACAAATGCATACGCCCCCCCCCAAAAGATGACTAACAACCAAGGTTGACCTCTGGCCTCCACATGCATGCACACATATGTGCACACATGCACATTCAAACATGTACTGGCTCAGATTTGAAGCTGTGTAAGACAGAGGAACCTGAACCAAGGCAGTGATCTCCCGGGAAACGCTGCTGCACAAAACATCGCTGTGGTCCAGCCTCAAGGCACAAGCCACATAATGAGAAATGATGACATTAGAATAGCTGGGCGTACCCCCAAGACTCCCCAAACGGGGTAAACTGCCCTTAGAGAGCTAGCACAGGAAATCAAAGAAGTAAGTGAAAGTTGACAGCACAGTGAATATAAAGAGACAATGAAGCCTAACACAAGTTGTGCTTTTACATAGCAATTTAGGCGAGATTCTAAAAATGCCATGTTTCTGCATGATAGAATATTTGGATGCAAAAGGTCTCTAATTAACCATCAGCTCGTTATCACAATTCCACTGCCAAGCATCATTTGCAGGAAGGACAAGCCTTCTAATTAAAGTGGGGCTTTTACCTTGGGCTGCTTCGCTTCCTGAGCTGATCGGGGCCACGCTCCAGAGGGTCTGCTGGAACGCAGCGTCCACATGCAGGCTGTCACTGCCGTAAGACAGGTGCTGTCGCGGAAGGTAAGAGGAAGATACTGGTAAGTCCCAAAACGTGAGCTTGCGAACGCTCTGGCAACTTGAAGAACTGACTTGAGGGTGTCCATAACAAATATATGCATCAACCTGCCATTCAAAACTTAAACACTTGACAGGCATCGTAGCACACACCTGGACTCCCAGCACCTGGGGGACTGAGGCAGAAGGATCTTGCGTTTAAGACCAACCTGGACTGTACCAGCCAGCCAGCAAGACTGTGGCTCAAAAATAAACAAATAAACCTAGGCAAAACAACTAAAGTGTGAGTAGAAAAAGAATAAAAGTTGCTGTTTGTTCTATTTTCCTTCTTGTGGCTATGATAAAACATTCTGACCATAAACAACTTGGGGAAGAAAAGGGTTTATGTGGCTTACATTTCCAGGTCACAGTCATTGAAAGACATCAGGGCAGGAGCTCTAGCAGATGCTGGAGCAGAAACCAACAGACTCATGCTCAGCTAGCTTTCTTATATAGACCAGGACCACCTGCCTAGGGAATGGCACTGCCCACAGTGGGATGGGCCCCTCCTACCTCAATTAACAGTCAAGACAATTCCTCAGAATCATGCCCAAAGTCAATCTGATCTGGGAAATCCCTAACTTGAGACCCCCTTCTCAGGCTGTGTCAAATTGATAATTAAAACTTAACTAAGATACTATTTGACAGTAGGTATTTTCCAGATTCATCCTAAGAATTAATGACTGAGCCAGTAATCAGAAAATGCACAAAAGAACAGCAGATACACGAGGTGCATTTATTTGTAAGAAGAGACTCTCTTGTCTTAAGGTTTGCTGGTGAAGGGTAAGCACTTAAAATTATCATCCAGTTTTCTATATACTACATTGCAATAGTTTATGGATCGCTAAATAGGTGAAATCTGTGGAATTCAAGGGCTTCAATCACATGGAACCTTTTAGGGACTGTTAACTGCAATTTGATGTAATAAGCAGTTGGTGTTGATAGTTCCTAACTGCAATTGAAAACTAGCTAATGACCTTCCTCCAGAATTCACATATTAAATATCATATTATCCTCCCTACAAATAGGTTTGTGTTAAAATACAGCTGATGTATTTGAGGGCCATAACATGACTTATCAAATGACAACAAAGAACAACAAAATTACGCACACAGCCAAATGTCTTGCTTATTTTCCTAATCACTATTTGGTTTTACCTTTAGATTTACAAAAATAGACAGAACCTTCCTCTTGAAGAGTCTCCACCACAGAGATCACCAATAGCCCCCATTGTTTCTACATCACCACCCCAGGACAGCCTGAGCGCCTCAAGATTTTAATCAGATCGGCAATGTCCCAGGAATCCGACCATCCTAGAAAGAAGGTCAGCCACAGCCTCACAGCCTCGGTAGCCACCGAGATGTGCTCCCCGGGGCTGCCCAAGCCCAGGGGCTCTTCTATCACAGATCCCATCCAGCAATCCTCAGAAGCGATGTCACTCTTTCTCTTAAAACAAAGCCATTGATAAAGAAAATCCATGCATATATACACAGTACATTTATTCATCTGTAAAGAAGGATTAAATTGTAATATCTGCAGGAAAGTGGATGGAACTGAAGGTCATTATATAAGACTCAAAGACAAATAGTGGATGTTTTCTTTGAAATATGAAACATATACATATATGTATGTATACACATGGGTCTATGAGAGGGGAGAACGAGGTTAAAGGGGAGGGAAGAGAGAGAAACAAGAGAGAAGAATCGAATACCTATGTTGGGACAGCAGAGGGGGAGCCTGGTGGAGAGGAAGAGGATCGGCAAGAAGAGAGTGGGACCAGGCGGCAAACCATACTGTTTTGTGAGACAGCAAACATGCATGAAAATGGCTCTTTGTATGTTAACCAAAAAATTCATTGAAAAGAAAAAAACTCACTTGAAACTGACTCTGTTAAATACACATGCTTAATACTTCATCAGTAACTGTGCCAGTCACTAAATTAATTGGTCCCAGGTGACCGACCGGATTTAGCATCATTTCCTCTATGGCGCTCTTGATTTCACACAACTGTTACCTTGATTTTGCACAGCTGTGACCTTGATTGGGCACAACCTCTTCTTCATCCTAGAGCCATCGTCCCTATGTTAATCCCACCAAAACTCCTTCACTGACTCAGTTTCTTTTAGTGTCCACAGATAAATCCCATCGCATTTGCTTGACAAGTAACAAAGTATGTGTTCTCTTTTGCAATAATCGTGGCGCATAATTATCTGGTTTATTTCTCTTTATCTTGTAAGCTACCAGACACTGGCTCACAGATGTTTTCAGCACCCTCCAGAGTGCTATTCAATAAGCCAGGAACAGCATCATTTTCATAAATTTGTATTTATTTGTGTGTACCTGTGTGTAAATGTTCATGTGTGTGATGTGTGTGTGTGTGTGAGAGAGAGAGAGAGAGAGAGAGAGAGAGAGAGAGAGAGAAAGCTCATGTTTGTGGAGGCCCCAGATTAACTTTGGATTTTTCTCCGGGGATATTTCTGTCTCCATCTCCCCAACAATGTGATTACAGGCACACACCGATATACCTAGCTTTTTATATAGTTTGCTAGAGATTCAAACTCAGTTTCAAACTCAGGTCCTCTTGCTTGCGTGGCAAGCACTTTACTCCCTGACCATCTCCACAATCCCAAAAACGTATGATTTTTTTATTCTAAATTATTCCTTATAAATGACTTAGTAAACAAAATTGTACATACCCATGTACAGACACAAATGTGGACATGAAAATATGTATGGCATATATATTGACCAAGCCATCTGAGAGTAATTCATGCTTAATTTTATTTTGGTTTGAAACCAGGTGAAAGCTCATGCAACACCATGACTTTTTAAAATTCACCATGTACTGTCTATACCATGTGCTGTCTTATTAAAATGCATTCTCAAATCTGAGGTTCTTATAATCCTGTACAGGAAGGTAAACCACAAACATAAAACACCATGTATTAGTATTCAAAAATGCTGTGTGCAGTACACTCAAAATGCTGTAGGAATTATCAAAAGAGAAACACTTCCACAAAACCGCTGAGCAGATTTCATCACGCTGCTCTGTAGAGGCACACTCAGTGGTGATCCATGGGAGAGGGGGCTGTCTCATGACACAGGTTTTAAGGAAGCCAATGAGATTACATGGCCTGGACCTACTGTTTGGGACACATGATCTCCAAATAAGTTTATGAATAATTAACATAAATACATAAAAATGTTACTATGTTAAGTGATATGTATTTTAAACATACTAAAATTTTCATAAGCTAGTTTGGGTACTTTCATTTCTCATATATCAAATACCTTGTCATTAAAAGGTTGTTGGCTGGGCTGCCCCGGCTGCCTAGGAAACTCTGATAAGGGGAAAATATGTTCCAGAGAGGACATCAATCAAAGGACAAAGATATGGGGACAGAGACCACAGGGTGCACACTGAATGCTGAATCTAGGGACAAACCTGCAGACAAAGGCTGGTACCAGGTCAAGGTTCTCACTCTTCAGACAGTGAGGAACCAACTACAGGGACCAAATACCCAGTGGGAAGAAGACCCGGAGTGCAATTTATGAACTTCACCTAAGCTTAAAGATGAATCCAGCCAAGAAACAGGGAAATAGTCATGTGTCAGTCTGTTAGGGAGAGTCCCAGATAAGTCCTTAAGATTATATTGAAGTCATAGAGAGCCATCTAAATAACATCTACTCTTCAAAAGAAAAGCTTCCCTGGGCCTATCAACTCTAGAAGCCTCTATTTAATTTTGTTTCTTAAACAGCAAATAGAAATCAGCATTGAGTTAGGCCTGTGGTACTAAATATTCATAAGGCAGCAACGGATCCAGGGACTGAAGCCAAGATGAGGTGTCCTTAACCAAAGAGAGATGTTAGGAGAGTGCAAAAGCAGGATCTGTCAGCTGAAAACCAGAGCCGCTGCAGAACCCACTCGCCCTGTTATCAGGACTCGGGACCCAAGCTGCAACCTGGTGTCACCTTCAGATAATGTTTATGGCTTCAAGCTCTATTTTTCTTTTTGCTGTGTGTGATGCATGTGTGTTTGTATGTATGCAGATGCACCTCTGTGTGTGTGTGTGTGTGTGTGTGTGCGCGCACACACACACATGCACAGGTCCAAGAATACATGTGTGGAGACCAGAGGACAACTTCAGCTGTTCCTTCTCAGGCGCTGTCCACCTTGTTTTTTGAGACACAGTCTCTCACTGGTCTGTTAAGTAGCCTAGACTGGGTGGTCAGTGAGCACCAGGGATCAGCCTGTGTCCATGTCCTCAGCAAATGCCATTATGTACTGGGAGTTTTTTTACATGCATTCTTAGGGATTAAACCCAGGCCCTTGTACCTTTAGGTGGCTCTTTACTCACTGAGCCATTGCCCAGCCTCTGACTTTAAACATTTAAGATGCAGCAGACGCATTTGAACAGCTTGTTAAAGAGAAATGGAGTTTCCTAATTTAGGAGGTGTACAGTGGGGCCAAGCAAAATCGCAGATCCAAAAACTACGTTTGGGTAACGAGATAGATACCATAGCAGAAAATCTCAGAAAGAAACAACCTACAGCCCTCCCTTGGGGGATCTTAACCCAAACCCCACGTGGCTAACCTCAATACCTTCATTTACTTTGTAATTCTATATGTTTATTTTAAGCATTCTAAAATATTATTGTGACAAAGGTCCAAAAGTTTTATGAGACTGCCAAAAGGTTCCACGGCCCCCAACATGTCTTATGACTCTCTGAATCCGACCCTGTCTGATGCAATTGATCGTTCGTTTATTTATCTCTTATTAAATGTCAGGCACTCAGGCCCTGGTGATACAGCATTCTAAATAAATTATCATCCAGGGACAAGAAACGCAAGCCAACAAGCCACCTCACCCCTCGGGCTGTAGGTTTTTCTTCTGGAAAAACATGGAAAGATAAATGAGGGACAAATAAACAGATGCTTTTTGTAAATATAATGTTCGATGACTCCATTATCTGAGCTACAGGGAGAGAAAAGAAGGCTCCACATAGATGAACGGACATTGAGTTGAGGCACTAAGGGTAAATGGATGAGCGGTAGCCCAAGTTCTTAGCATGCTCTCAAGATTAAACTGGCTGACATGAGATATCACTTAAAAATACTAATGATCCTATCTTTTGTCAACATATTTACCAAACCTCAGGAAATCTGGCAAGTTATTATGCAATGAAAACACCTTTGTATGTCATGTTTAAAAAGTCCACGATAAGGGCCATAGCAATGGATCAGTGTGAAAAGGAGTTTGCTACCAAGCCTGATGATCTAAGTTCAATTCCCAGGACACACACACACACACACACACACACACACACACACACACACACGCACACATGCATACCTGCATATGAGAGAGAACACTCATACACACACAAAAATAAATAAATGTAAAAATTTAAGTCCATGATGAGAGAGTAGAGTAGAATAAATTTGTATGAACTCTAAAATGGTTTTAAGATTTTTAAAAATCACCAGATTGAAAGGCTCTGCCTTTCCCAATTTAATTTCATTTTCTTAAGGATTTAAATTTTTTTAATTTCTATTTTATGTATATGAGTGTTTGCCTGCATGTATGTAAGTGCACCATATGCATGCAGAGCCCGAGTTGGATCCCTGGAAATGGACTTACAGATGGTTGTGAGCCACCACGTGGGTGCTGGGAACTGAATCTGAGTCCCTGCAAAAACAGTGCTCTTAGCTGCTGGGTCATCTCTCCAGCCCCCTGGTTTATTCCCAGTCAGTAGTTTGGCAATGTTTTCATGGATCATAAGCTCTTGCTCTATCTACAGGTGCCCTGAACAATAGAAAATTAGGATTTCCAGTTTAAAGAAAAGAAAAAACTCACAGATGGGAAACTTTTGTGTAGATCAGGGAGATTTTACAACTGACTGTTAAAAATAAATTGTTTCATTTGATCCATCCTGCCTTACTCAGTTTGAAATGGATTCACAGTCAATAATGCCACTTGCCCTGCCTTCTCTAATTTAAGTTTTATGTTCCTCTTATACATAAGCTGCTTTGCTAAAGCCTTCTTTAAAAGACAAAGTTTCCAATAGAGATCAAAAAAAAAATAATCCTTTTGGATATTTCTGAAAAGAAGATTAAGATACCATTTCATACTAGAACATGAAACAGTAAAAATAAGAAAAGACATTATCTTGGTGAGTGGCTCACAATTTAGAGATAAGACCCTTTAACTTTGGGAGTCTTAATTCCAAGTTCAATGTGTAAACAGACAGAGCCGAGGGCTCCCCAGCACAGTGCCCTCTTCTGTCTGTGAGGCACCTTTGCAGACGAGGGGAAGGGACATCAGGCCAAATCAATTCATCATCCCAACAGCTTTAACCTCCATTCATGTTCCAAATGCAAAGTTGAACAGCTGAATCTTGATTTAGCTGAGGACTGAAAGAAAAACAGCCCAAGAGTCAACAGATACCAATAACCGAGACGCTGAAGTCTGGGAATATTTATTTCCCACAGTCAGTTTTAGCCAATTTATTTTAAGACCAAAGTTTTAATTATTTATTTTTAGTTGTACCAGGATCTAGAATATGAGCCTTGCTTTTATACGGTAGGTATTTGCGTAAGATCATCTGTGACAGTTCTTCTTTCATGGCCAACTTCCTCTTTGGTTTGAACACAAACATCTTGGTTCATCACTCTTTGAGGCACAAACTTACCAAGCAAACAATGGTGGTCATGTGGGACTGGGGGTGTGGCTCGTTCATAGAGTGCTTGCCTCTTGTGAACAAGACCTTGGGCTCAATCTCTGGCACCTCATGAATGGGTCGAGGTATCACGTGTCTCTATGCCTAGCAAGCAGAAGGCAGAGGCAGGAGGATCAGAAGCTCAAGGTCATCTTCTGATAGGTAACGAGTTCAAGGCCACATGGAATGCATGAGACACTGTCTCAAAACCAAAAACAGAAATCATAAGAAAAGTCTCAGATTTACCAGTCTGTATTTTTTTTTCAAATTCCTTTCACTTTCTGTTTTTATTCATTTTCTAAAACCTTTGCACTGAATTCACCACATACATCCTCAAACTTGTCAGTGTGGTGCTCAGCCCATTACTAATCAGCCACAGTAGGAACATGGGAAGTTAAGGAGCAGCCTTAGCCCCATGGGAATGCCAGCCAGCATCAGCATCCCTCACTTACACTGCGATGCTTATTCATTGTCTGCTAATATTCTCCTACACTTCCCTTTTGTGTGCTGCTTCCCAAAGGATCTTGTGTTGAAGTGGCAGTTGGGAATAGGGAGGGAAACTTTTAGGAGGCAGAGCCTATGGAAGGAAATTAGATGATTGGAGGTGTGCCTTTGAGGGGAACATTAGTATTCTTTAGCCCTGGGATACTTCCCTCAGTTGATAGAAACTTACGAGAGATACTAACGGCATTTCTTTTAGGTGCTGTGGCTGGTTTCCCTCGTACCTGGTGCTGTAGACTAATTTCTGCTAGCTCTAAATATGACTTCAGCCTGCTGGCCCTACCCACGAGCCATCAGCTGCTGCTAGTGAAAATGATCTTTCTATGTGTGTCCCCCCCACCACAAGGAAAGCAGCCTTGCCTCACCATGCCATCCCTGCCAGGAGGCTCTACCTCACCACGGGCCCACAGCGGTGAGGCCAAGGGACCATGGAATGAAACCCTCCAAACTCTGAGTCAAAATCTATCCTTATTTCTTCTCAGTTGTCTGTCTGAGTATCTGTCATGGTCACAGAAGGATGACTAACATGATTTGATTCCTCTCCTAGCTCTTTGAGGGTAGAAATCATGGGCCATGTGTTCTTGGTGTTTTCTGGTTTATAGCATATGCTGGGTTCTGTGTAACTGAACACTATCCTCACTGGCTGCTCAGCCGTGCCACTATTTAAAGGGTCACCCAGAGGTGCTGTGGTAGATAATCCTATAGTCCTAGCACTTAGGAGTTGAGGAAGAAAGATTTCCCCGAGTTTGAGGTCAGCTTGGCCCACCTAATAAGTTCAAGTGTAGCCCAGGCTATGGTGTGAGACCTTGTCTGAAAATACACACACAGATACACACACACACACACACACACACACAGACATATACACACAGGCACACACACACACATAGGCACACACACAGACACATACACACACAGAGACACATGCACACAGGCACACACACAGACACATACACACACAGAGACATGCACCCAGGCACACACACACAGGCGTGCACACACATACACACAGACACATATACACACAGACACACACAGATACATACACACAGGCACACATGCACATACACGCATGCACATGCACAGAGGCACACACACAGTCACACAGGCACACACACACACACACACACACACACACACACACACACACACAGTTACCCAGGAAGATGAACTTAAGCAATTGAGTAAAATGTAGCTTGGAAACTAGTTATAAATCTTAATGAATTGGGGCTGGAGAGATGGCTCAGCAGTTAAGAACACTGTTCTTGCAGAAGACCCGGGTTTGAATCCCAGCGTCCACATGGCAGCTAACAACTGTTCATAACTCCAGTTCCAGGAGATCTGACACCCTCTTCTGTCCTCCACGGGCATTGCACAACATGGGTGCACTTACCTACATGCAGGCAATACAAGCATACACATAAAAAATTAATTAAAAATCTTAATGAATCACGAGGTTAATTTATATTTAATGTTAACAGGACACCTTACTAGTCACTGTTATTTGAACAATGTTTTATAATTGAAGGCATATTCGAACTCCCTATCTCACTGTTTCGTCTCGATGACTCGGGACTAGGAATTATTAGCATCAACCTTCACCTTAAAAATTGGGAACCAGAGGTCAGAGCAATAGGTCTAGGTCTCACATGGGTTGAGCTCTGAATATTCCACTCCTTTTATGCATAATGAAACCACCCTGTCACATCAACTGCTACATGGCAGAAAGTACAAGCTGTAAAGTCACAGCAGATACAGTCATGTTAAGATCAAAACAAAATAGGGACGGAATTTCATACTGAGGCATGTGAAAGACTTGTTTCCAAGCATAGCTAGGATTTGAAATGCTCATCTTCTGATCATGAAGTATCGCCCTCTTGGCACAGCCTGGGCACACAGCAGGGGGTTCGTAATGTGTATTTTAATAAGCTGCACAGCTGCATCACCCTAGAAACCTACAGTACGGAGACTATTTCCTCCTGCAACGGTTAGTAGAGAAATGCTCCAGGCCTCCCTGTAGCTTTTCAGGAGACACACCCCACAGTATAAAGCTCCTGTGAGTACCCCAGGCCCTGTGACCCCAGGCTCCGTCCTTATCATTAGTGCTCTAAACACAGGGAGTAAGGTAAGACTCTTGTAGAAACATCTACAAACAAACTGAAGGTACTGGTACAATGAAACTGACTTTCTGCGTCACCAAGCCCACCCTATTTCCATCGTGTGTGTGTGTGTGTGTATATGTGTGTATGTGAACACACATGTACCTGCATATGTGTATCAAGTTGCAAGTATGTGCACTTGAATGTGGAGGCCAGAGGTCCACTTCAGGAGTCACTCCTCAAAGGCTGGTCACTTTTTTTTATCAAGACAGGGTCTTTCACTGACCTGGACCTTGACAAGCAGTCTAGGCTGGCTCCCAAGGTCTACCTCCCTCTGCCTTCCCAGCACGGGGCCTGCAAGTGCAAGTCACCAAGCCTGATGACTTTTTTACTGTGTGTTCTGAAGACTGGATTCATGTCCGTATGTTTATTCAGCAAGCCCCTTACAGACTGAGCTTTCTCCCCAGCCTCCATTCCCATATTTGTGGAGCAATGGAAAACCCTAGTCAGTTTCATACAAAGAACTCTCTAATTTATGGCCCTGGGGGGGCATATTCCATAGTCCAGCACTGGTTCCACTGTGAGGCACTCCATGTTCCATCTACTTTTGATTATCTTCCACTACGCGGTCTGGATGGTTTATGTAGATATTCATGAAAACCTTACAGTCCCTCTTACGCTACTTCTAGTTTGCGTCAGCTGTCAATCTGATACAGCCCAGCATTATCCAAGGGAGTTGTAATTGGGGGATTGCCTAGATCAGATTGGCCTGTATATGCACATGTCTATGGGGGCATTTGCTAACTGTGTGGTGCCCCCTCTGGGCAGGTGATCCTGGGTTGTATAAAAAAAAAACTGGCTGAGGGGGCCAGGGTGTTATGCGCCTTTAATCCCAGCCCTCAGGAAGCAGAGGTAGGCGAATCTCTGTGAGACTGAGGCCAACTTGGTTCACACAGTGACTTCCAGGTGGGCTGGGACTAGGGAGACCCTGTCAAAAAGAAAAGCAAACAAAATAAACAAAACAAACGCTCTCCCCCAAAAGAAAGATGGTTGAGCATGAGCCAGAGGGGCGAGTCAGCAAGGAGCATCCTCCATGGTCTCTGCTTCAAGCCCCTGCCTTGAGTTCCTGCCTTGGCTCCCCTCAGTGAGGACCATACCCTGTAAGACAAAATAAACATTTTCCTCCCCAGTTGCTATTTTGTTCTGGTGTTGTCACAGCAACAGGACAGTGGGCTAGAAGAGGTACTTCTTCAGTCTGTAGAGTAGGCTGGGGATGTAGCTAGGGGGTAGCATGGTTGTCCAACATACACAAGGGCCTGGGTTCAGCACCCAGTACTGCAAAAAAGAAAGAAGATGAGCTATTTAGCTGGGCATGGTAGTGAAGACCTAAAATCCCAGCACAGGAGGTGAGTTCAAGGCCAGCCTGGCTACTAGTGAGAACCTCTCTCAAAAAGCCTACATTAAAATGACAAAAAGAACATTTCATACTGGTACCTTTACCTCTCCATAGACCTTACTCTTCTGTGTGCTTTAGTATGGGGATTATTCTTTAGAAAAACTACAACTTATTAAATATGTTCAATTAAACACACAGTGGCCTCACCACAAAAATTAAAATTGCGCTCAATGACTCAACACAAACTTCTTTGCTGTCCTATGCCTAGCCCTTGATCAGCCTTGTGCTGATCTTATGTATGCCAAGGTCTGGAGGGAAGCCTACTAGAACAGAGCTAGGCTTCCCACTCAGGCCAGAGGACTCTGCTTTCCCAGGGTTACTTAGAATTCACTAGATAGAGACATAGACTGTGCGAGTGATTTTCCTATCAGCACATTCCTTATAATTTGTAGGATAAGTCCTAAAGTGATCATCTCACCCATCTGCCATTTACACAGCAGCAAACCCATGGTCCTGTTTCCACACTTACCAAGTACCTTTCTGAGGACACGCTGACCAGGATGAGGTCATCTCCAACGCGTACTTTTTCTCCTTCAGACCTCTGCTTAGAGGCGGGATGGATGGTCCACCAACAAGCCTCCCCTGCGAGTGACAGAATCACGAAACACAGAGAAGTTCCTGTTACCATTTGCATGACTTTCTGAAATATAAATTTTCATGCAAGTTAATCTTTTAGAGCATGAAATTCAAAAGACCTCAGCCAAATTTGCTTAGGGCAAGACATGCCAAAATGTAGAGCTTCTCATGAGAAATGGCTGTGACAGTGTGGTATCTTTTCTCCCTATTAAGAACTGCTTTAAAAAGGATATTTATTTATGTATGCTAACATAGGACTAGATCTGCCAGTCAACCCAGGCTGATCTCACTCCCCAGCAATCAGGTATCATTTTCCTGTTTACACTACTCTGCAAAAACATCTATTTTTTACAAGATTTTCAGAAGTGCTTGAGCTTTTATGTTGTGACAGCTGCATTCTAAGTGTCTGTTAATCACAGGACTTTGGGAAGATGTTGATTCAAAAATGGTTGCAAAGTATTGTTATCTAAAAATTTATTACCCTGTATCCTCTGTTTTGCTTTATTTTAGTTTAAAATGTGGTCACTCCTATTAACCTGAAAGTTAAACATAAGAGATTCTTAGTATAGAAAGATCCATTATAAGAAGATCGGGGTGAACTTTGAAAAACAGTCACTTCTAGAATAAGTCAGGCAGAGGCATGAAGCATACATTCATCCAGCATGTTTAGCCTCTTCACTCAACACCCAAGAGTAACCTCAATCTGTTCACAGCTCTTGGAAGTCCTAGATGTAATTTCTACCCAACAATCACAATGACGATGTTGTGAGATCCTTTGTCTAGACTTGTCATTCTCTCCCTTTACCCCACATTAGTTTTTAATTTGCTACATCTTTAAAAAACATTTTCGTGCCGGGCGTGGTGGCACACGCCTTCAATCCCAGCACTCGGGAGGCAGATGCAGGCGGATCTCTGTGAGTTCAAGTCCAGCCTGGTCTACATAGTGAGTTCCAGGACAGCTGGGGCTACAGGGAGACCCTGTCTCAAAAAGAACAACAACAAAAAAATGTATTTGTGTACATCTGTGCCTGTGGAGGTCAGAAGGCAACTAGTAGAAGCCAGTCCTCTCCTTCCAAGATGTGGATCCTGGGGGTCAAACAGAGGTTGTCAAACCTAGCAGTATCTTTTCTGGCTGAGCTGTCTTGAAGGCTCTTTATTATTTTTCTATAACACATTTATTTTTCTTAACTAATCCCCCAAGGCCAGAACATAAGTTCTACGGCAGCAAGAGCTATTTTGTTCACTGGGGTTTCCCAGACATATTAATTCATTTCCTATGAATGAGTCAACGAGTCATCTGGTAGTATTTCTCAGGAACTCTCATGTCAGTGTGGAATCTGTGCCCCCAGCCGCCTTCCTTACACAAACCAGTCTTACATCCATGTCACCAGACATAATTCTCATTTTCATTCAGGCACCCAAACATTTAAAGTGCATCCATTATTTCCCAGTCATGGATTCACTGATTGGAAATTTATAAACAAACAAGAAAAAAACCAAAACAACAACAAATCTGCCTTGTGAGTTTAATTCCGATGGAATAAACAGAAAACAAATAACGTGCAGCATAAGTACTTTGGCAATTCAGAAAGAGTGGAGGGACATGGTGGGGGAGTGGGGGTGCAGAACAGCATGGACTCAAGGCTGGGGATGCCCTGGAGGGACATGGTGGGGGAGTGGGGGTGCAGAACAGCATGGACTCAAGGCTGGGGATGCCCTGGAGGGACATGGTGGGGGAGTGGGGGTGCAGAACAGCATGGACTCAAGGCTGGGGATGCCCCAGAGGGACTAATGGGCTGTGTCATTCTTACTGTTCTGTGATTGGCTCAGTGAATAAATACAAGTTCTACATCATGTCTGTCTCCTACAGTCTTCCCAAGTGCAAAGGTAAGACTTTTCCATTTATGTGCTAAAATACATGAAGTAAAATGAAAAAAGTTGAGAAACCAGAAAGAATAGAGAACAACTGAACTTAGAGAAAAGGAAGTAAAAAATCAGAATATTATATTCATCCTTTTATGCCCATGACTATGAAAATGATCAAAAGTTAGTTGGGTTCATTCAAATATATAGATGAGTTCATTTTCATCTATTTGGTCTTTGTGAACATGTAGCACATAAAAAAAGCATTTTTAATTTATTTGTCATTGATGCCTAAAAATGTAAAAATTGTACATACTCATGGGGTACCATGTAAGGATTTGGTATCTACATGTAATGTATAAAGTTCAAATCAGAACTAATATATATATATATATATGCATATGCATGTGTATATATACATGTGTGTGTATATATGCACATATATGTGTACATATTTGCCCTCAGGCATTTATAACATTTGTACATGGAAAAAGCATTTAAACTATTTCTTCTGGCCTGTTGAAATATGCAATATGTAACTGTTAACAAGTCACCCTATTGTGCTATGTACAACACTCAAGAAACTTTGTCTATGTGTGTTGTATGTTTCGTGGCATTGGGATGGAATCCAGGGCCCTGTGCATGGAAGCACTGTACCACTGAGCTCCATCCTCAGCCACTGAGAATGCATTTTATTTATTTATGTATTTATAGTTTATGTGTATGAGTGTTTGCCTGCGTGTATATACGTACACTCATGCCATGCGATGCCTACAGAGGCCAGAAGAGGGTGTCATGTATCTCTAAGCACATCTAGCCAGCTTCTCTCTAGCAGGATTTCAGCGTGGTGCAGGGTACTCACCTGTGGTTTCCTCCTGCAGGCCAACATCAAAGGCTAGTTTGTCAGTTGAGGACCGGGAGGTGGACAGGCAGCACAGATACTGAAAGTAAAGATCAGTAGTTGTCACAGAATGTTGAAGTCTTATCCTGGGGACTATGATGAGTGTGGCAACAGGTATGGAGGGGCAGGCATGTCTGCGGTGTGGAGACTCAGAGTCCTCTGCATGGATGGGCAGGCATGTCTGCAGTGTGGAGACTTAGAGCCTTCTGCACGGATGGGCAGGCATGTCTGCGGTGTGGAGACTTAAGATCCGACAAAGCATAATTGTGTGTGTGCGTGCGTGTGTGCGTGCGTGTCTGTGTGCATAGATGTTTGTGTATATGTCACAATGAATATACAGGTCCCATTATTTTTAATATTTATTTTATCTTTAATTCTGTGTGCCTGTGTATATGTGTGCACATACGTGCAGGTACCCACAGAGACCAAAAAACGGGGTCCAGTCTCTGGAGCTGGAGTTACAGGCAGTTGTTAGCTGCCTGACATGGCTTCTGGGAACCAAACTCAGGTCCTCTGTAAGAACAGTATATGCTTTTAACCACTGAGCCATCTCTCCAGGCCCTGAAACCCATTACCTTATATGTTAGCTAAAAATAAACTATGAAAAACATTTACAGTCAGAGTCTAATTCTGATAAGTAAGCTGTTATCTTTCTCTCTCTGCTGATGATTCTTTCTGTAAAAATCTTGTTGCCTCTGTGCAGAGTGGCGGACTCCCAGCAGCCGAGACAGAGCAGCACTCGCACGGCAGGCTTTCACAGCAACATGCTAAAGAGATGCGGTCCTTCCCCTCACACGATTAAGGAGATGAGTTCTGTCAGTACAAGCAGACAAGTGACTGGGGATGTGTTTGTACATCTCCCCCTGCATGTGATATTCATGGGCCTCTGCAAACGCACAATGTGATCTGACAGAAATCATTCCCCAAAAGAAACTTGAAAATTACTCCCTTTTATCTTTTACTTTTGATTTATTAAAAAAAAAAAAAATTCCAAGTAACTCTTTGAAATCCATCCAGAACTTATAAGGGTGTGCAGTAAGTCACCTTGTGAGAATGAGGTTTAATATGAATATCCACGTGTACATTTCCCTCGGGGAAATCTGACCACCACCACCCTACTGTCTACTCTATTTTTCTTAAGGATATCTTCTTGGACATAAAGTTTGAGATTGTTTTTTCATGCCAATTCTCCCAGCCCCACTCCAATTCAAACACCTTGTGGGATTACAGAAGAGCAGGGCCACCAAGATGAATTTGTCATAGGTTAAAAATACTCACCCATCTGCAGAAAACGAGGGCTCTGCTGGCAAGGACAGGAGCCCGCACACACACAAAAAAAAACCTTGAAACAATTGTGGGGACGGGGCAAGGCCAGGCCCCCTGGAAGCCCTGGATGTTTAGTGCCCAAGGTCAAAGCCTCCCTAATATGCAATAGGGCACATCGGCTAACTGGATGTCCCTAGGTGTGGGAGGGGAAGGGGTGGAAAAGATGGGCATGCACAGCAGGTGGAGGTCAAGGTCATGGGGTGTGGAATAAAATTGACCTGGAGATCATTCTGCATCTTACAGACTCCCAAAGTTACAGACACAAGGCTTCCAGGGCTCCCGAGCCTGCTTTTAAGTAGTATAAGAGAGAGGTCCAACTCCCAAACAGGCAGCCCACTACGGTGCCTCAAGTTTACAGACTGTTACAAGCCCATCTTTATTTGGGGAAAAATAATCAACTTTTTTTTTTAATTCAGGCTTCCCAGGGAAAAGCACGAGGTGCTGGTGCTGCCTAGTAAAGTTCTGTACTATTTCTCCGTGGCCGCGTAGCGCCAGCACCATAACCAACACACTTTTTGTCTCCTCGCCCTCACAAAAAAACACCGAAGAGGCTAAAGCTATTCTGCTAAACGCTAAGTTCTTCTGAGGACAACTACCTGGATTACTCACATCTATATTCAGCACCCTCGACAAAGTCTGGCACACAACAGATGCCAAATCATTTATTCAATGACTACACGAAATGTTCTGATACGATCTCGGGCTTACAGGGGTTCAGAAAGGTACCCCAGAGCGATACATGGCAAAGTGCAACTCAGCACAGACATAAACAGCAAGTTCAGGTTGTTTTCTCAATTTATTTGATTTTTAAAGGTTTTACTTTCTGTATATAAGTGCTTTGCCTGCATAGATATAAGTGCATCACATACACGCAATGCCTTCAGGGTCCAGAAGAGGGCATCAGATCCCCTGGAACCGGAAGTACGGACAGTTGTTAGCTGCCATGTGGGTGCTGGGAACCTGGGTCCTCTGCAAAAGCAGCCAGTGCTCTTAATTGCTGAGCCATCTCTCCAGCCCTGGGGATTCAAGTTCTTAACTCCTCCATGATGAAAAGAGAAAGTTTTCTTATTTATTTTCCATTTATTATTCTATGCACTTTATGTGTTTTGAAATTGAATATGGAATCCTCTCCATGAAATTTTAATGTGTGATTGCTTTGTACAAAACAAAGTTGTTTTGCCATTTGTCTTATATTCAGCTACTCTGTGAAACTGTATTTGCTTTAAGATTGATTGACTGATTGATTAATTGATTGGCTGATTGGTTGGTTGATTTTGTGTGTATGCCACAGTGTACAGTTGGTGGTCAGAGGGAAACTCTGTGGATCATATCTCTCCTTCCACCATGTGAGCCCTGGGAGGGAACTCGGTTACCTGCTCGGCCATATATTTTAAATTTACTTCATATCTTACTGCACCAGCTGAGACTTTTAGAACAATGTTATAAGAGAAAATAGAACATGGTCTTGTTTTTATTCCTTTGTTGGTTTTAGTAACTTTTATCAAGAATATCTTCAGGGTTTCATAATTATACTGTGGGTTATTGATTTGATGCCATGATTCTTCATCATGAAGGAAATAATGATCAATGCTTAATCAATTCTTTAAGAATGAACATAGAGTTTTATTAAAGACCTTTCCCTGGGGCTGGAGAGATGGCTTAGTGGTTAAGAACACTGACTATTCTTACAGAAGACCCAGGTTCAACTCCTAGCATCCACATGGCAGCAAACAACTGTTCCTAACTCCAATTCCAGGGCATCCGACAGCCTCTTCTGTCCTCTGTGGGCATTGCATGACACAGGTGCACTTTCATACATGCAGGCATAACACTCAGACACATAAAATAAAAATAATAAAATATTTTTTAAAAAAAGACCTTTCCCTGCACTTACTAAGATGATGACATTTTTTTCTTATTTGGCCTGTTTATGTGTAGCACACTAATTAGAATGGAATCATGAAACAAAATCATGCCTTTACTTTTGCTACACTTTTCTTCTAGCACTTTTTATTTTGTTCTTTTAGGTTTTTGGAGTCAGGGACTCACTTGCAGTCCCGGCATGTCCCAAACTCATGGCATCCCACCTTCTCACTTCAGCCCTCTAGGTGTGGAGACGGCTGGCATGTACCACCATGACGGGCTTCTTCTTACACTTTGAATTACATAAATCTGACATTTAAATCAGATTATCAAGTGAGTATGACTGAGAATAACAGGTTGTGTGCGCTGATTGGATCTTGGTTGGGGGTTTTGTTGTTTATGGAGTTTTTCCCCTGTTAGGTACTGGACATTGAACCCAGGGCATCATGCACGCCAGGCAAGTACTCTATCACTTAGTTATATTCTCAGCCCTATTTTCACCTCTTATTTGAGTCAGAGTCTCACTAACCTTCCCATGCTTCTCTTGACCTCACTTTGTAGACCAGGCAAGCCTTGAACTCTGCCTCAGCCTCCTGAGTAGCTGAAATTACAAGCCTGCACCGGCAAGCCCACCTCTCCTTTTTAAAAGGAATGATAAATTATTTTATAAAAGTAGATAATGGATTATCATATAGTCACTAAAATTATGCTCATAAAGAATTTAAACACCAAAGAAATTTTCATATTATGATAAAATGGAAAAAAGAATCGAGATGCAAATTTGGGTATATATAAGATCTCAAGCAAAAAAATAAGAACAGAGAAAACTAAAATGATTTAAATTCTCCAGCAAATTTCTCTTATTAATGTCATCAAAAGAATTTTTTTTGATTTCCAATTATAGAATAAATATGTATTATTTTATAACAAATTTTAAAATGCATAGAATGAAACTTTTATATACTTTACATGTTATATATAATCAATCAAAATAAAGCATTTATAACATATATAAAAATATTTTACCTTTGGATTATATAGGAAAGAGAGAGAATGGGAGAACTGTGCCCAAGAGCTCAGTGGATAACAGGGTGACAGAAAGAAGAAAATCCTCAGTAAAGAAGGGAAAGGTGAGCAGAACTGATATTGGACCTCAATGGGTGTATTTTTATCACATTTTTCAGAAGGGCGTTTTAAGGCTTGTTTTAAATGATATGTAGATGTGTGTATTGTGTGTGAGTATGTACATGTGGGTGCCGGTGCCTTTGGAGTCCAGAAGAGGGCATTGGATCCCCTGGCCCTGGAGTTAAAGACAGCTGTTAGCTGTCATGTGGGTGCGGGGAACCAAACTTAGGTTTTCTGCAAGAGCAGCCAGTGCTCTTAACTGCTGAGCCATCTCTCTAGCCCTGAAGCTAGATGTTTTGATGCATTTATAAATTAACAATTTAAAACAAAACTGGAAATGGAAAACATTTAACATCTGACTCTTATACCTACCTACCCCTAAAACATCTCTATCAGAAGGTATTAAAAATAGGAGCCATACCTGGCACAAATGGCCAAGGTTTGTGTTATTGTTGTTGGTTAAAAAGGCAAATGAATGAATCTAATTGCATAAGGAGAGGAGTTATGGATAACAGAAAAGAAGAGCTTTTAAAGTCATTGAAGCTAAACCTTCAGAAAACTGAACAGAGGACAGGGATATTACAGATCATATATTTCCAAACTCATTAACCGCCTTGCTGAGATGATGTCATCAGCATTCCAGTGGTCTCTCCATCCCTGGAGCAGCATAGTCACTTGAGAGATGAAATCCAAAAACTCACTCACCATGCCACTGTAGGAATGACGTAGCAATATGGCATGTCCGTAGAGGAGTGTCCGGTGGCCACCACCTTGAGCCGTCTGTGAGGAGGGGAGAAAAGGTAGAGAACAGGAAAAGCACAAATGAGTGAACTTAACCCAGTCAACAAAGCGCTCTGTAGTCCTCAAGGGAAGGGTCAGTGGGAGAGAACAGAGCAAAGGTCTGTAAAAGCAAGGGGCTACGGAAGGAATCCTTAGGTGGGAAGGAAGCCGTGAAGGACACATCTACCATGAGGTAGCATCTCCACAAGCTCTGGGAGATGAACTAGACCAGAGAACGATGGTCATGATGACACCATTCACAGTTGGCCCTGTCTGTTGTGGTCTACACTCCTATTATAGCACAGTCACATTGGGCAGGAATCAGATCACCCTGGCTACCTCATATCCGGATGACTTGCTAAGTGCCAGACGCACAGTAAGCAACAGGTGAGTGCTAGTTCAATGAAGGAGTTCTTGCAAAAGTTAGACTTAATCATCCCACCAAGTTGCTTATAGGCATACGTCAAACCATTTCTACGGGATAGGAGCGTGGCCCTTAAGTGCAAACAAGCTTGGAGAACTTACTAAAATTCAGGTACTTAAGCCTCACCACTGACATTCTCATTCAAGAGGTCGGAGGCCAACACAGACACATCTCATTTGAAATATTTCCCATGATGTCACTGGCCAAAGACCACACTTAGAGACACACAAACACAGAAGGCCTTTAGCCACAATCCTTTCTGTCCCTGGTCCCCTGTCACCTTAGTCTCTAAACATACCCACTTTCCCTGAATTTGCCGTGCTGATCTGTCTTGAAATCCAAAGTTCACTCTACCTGTGTGTAGTCTTCCTTGCCTTAAAAACTAGGTTTTCGGGGCTGGAGAGATGGCTCAGCGGTTAAGAGCACTGACTGCTCTTGCAGAGGACCTGGGTTTGATTCCCAGCACCCACAGGGTGGCTATAAACCATCCTTAACTCCAGTTCCAGGGGAATCCAAGGCCCTCTTTTGACCTCTGCAGCAATGCATGACATGGGTACTCACATACATGCAGGCAATACACTCATACACAAAAAATTAAAATAATAAAATATTTTTTTTAAAAACTAGGTTCTCAAACTCAGTTGACTGGCCACCTCCTCCATGAAGCTGTGTCCAGATTCCACAGAATTAGCCCCTCCCCCTGTGCCTGCACACTGCCCTCCCACTTTCCCCCAAAGAACTGCCTCCTTGAGCTTTCTATGAACTGCCTCTTATATTGTTGATGAAAGCCATTTAACGGTCTTTCTTCACACCCTGCTCTGAGCAATCAACACATGTTGAGCAAATAACTGGGTTGGGGGAGGCACTGCAAGATGAGAGTGCATCTGGGCACATACACTGGTACAGAATGCTTAAGAAAGAGGGAAGGATAGTGTGACAGAGCTCTGTGTTAATGAATGTCTGCTCGCTAGTGGGGAACACCTCCCACCTAAACATGTACCCAAAAAACAAAGATCTCTGATGTAAGAGAGTTCCTATTACATAACAAAGTTATTTAGACAATTATTTCTCATTAGTGATTTTGTTCTTAACCAGAAAGTGCTGCTCAGATGTAAGACTTCAAATATTGGTCTCCAATACTGTAGTGCCCACCTGTAGCTAAGGGAGACAACCAGCCATTGTTCTAAAATGATGGCTAAATTTGTTTTCTACCCCTGTCTAGAAGCATTTGAGAGGGAACTGACACTGATTCTAGCCATTCCAACAGCTATCAAAGTGCCTGAAAACAAATCCTGAGTCCATTACTCTCGAGTCCAGCCTTGGCAGACAAAAGAAAAATGAGGAGGAACCCAGTGGAGGAATGCTTTTGGAAGCTCTCGTCAAGAAATCCCAATGGACTCTGATATGAACATTTGACTTTTTTCTGGTTCCCTGTCTAGAACTTGTAATGCTAACTACTCTTGCCTTTACTTCTCCTTCACATCTCCAAGGCACCAGTCAAGGACTTTCTTTTCTCTCTACAGTTAAGAGTTATGCAATTTGGGAATCTTTTAGATAGACCCACTGAAGGGGTACCCCAATTACCTCATCCTGCATCCCTGTTCAGCATGGAAGAGATAAGAATGGGAGGTAGGAATTGGCTAGGCAATTAGGGTAAAAAGACCCCAAAGAAAACTAGCCAGTTTATTGGCTAAAACTCACAATGTCCTTGGGTCTCTTAGCAACATACTCCGTACCAAAGGCCAAAAATGTCGAAAATATTTGGGAGATTTTATCTAATCCTTAAAAGATTTTAGGGTTACCTCTTCAGAGGGGAAATATTAGAGTAGCCAAAAGCCCCAATAAAAAATTAAAGAAGAAAGAGTACATGAAATTATCAGAAAAAAGTGATGGGGAGATATGGGAGGAGTTGGAGGGGAGGGAGTGGGCATGGATTTGACCAAAACACCTTATATACATGTATGAAATTCTCAATAAATTATTAATTTTTTAAAAAAAATTGACCTTTTTGAGACACGTTCTCACTCTGTAAGCCCTGGCTGGTACTTTCTGTCTGGTACCAGGCTAGCCTTTGACTCACAGAGATGCACCTGCCTCTGTCTCCTGACTGCTGGGATTAAAGGTGTGTGCTACGCCTGGCACAAAATTTGACTTCTTAAAAAATCAAGAAAAATGATTTTCCCCAGTTTTGTGGGGAGCTTAGTTTCATTTCTCCCTGAAATGACTAACAGGGTTAATGTTATAAAATAATGTAAAATAAATTCATAAAATGTAATTGGATAAAATGTCCAAACCTTCAAATGAAATCTGAGCAACACTGTTGTGTCTTCTAAAGAACATCCTCACCTAAAGTTCACAAATCATTTAACACCAGTTGAGTATCATTAGGCATTTCAAGCCTTTAGATTTCTTGGATATTGTCAGAAATGTCCAACTGGGGAGGCCATGTTATAAACAAAAGTTTTAATGCTAACACTTACATTTACACCCCACTTTACATTGACATCATAGAACTATAAAATCAGATAAGTAGTGATGGAGATCAACTATGGCAGTTTATAAACACACAACAATTGCCGTCTCTGTATTTTACTCAATATTTATTTTCTAACGCTTTTCTGACTGTTTCAAAAAGAAGTGTTTTCAATACATACTTGTTCATAAACGTGCCACTTATATTGTTGATTGAAGCTATTTAATTCATTAACTATATAACATCGAACATCTTAAGGACTGAAGTTCTTTGTACAAAAATGCGCTGCTAATCAATCGAGATATTTCTCAAAATTCCAAGCCTTTAAGGAATGAGAATTTTTGTATGGAAATAAATCGGGGCCGCAGGAGTTGTTCAGTGGTACAATGTTAGACTTGTTGCCTAACACATGCAAGTCCCTAGGTGTGATCCCAAGGCAGAAGAGAAAGGAGACCATGAGGAGAAAGAGAAACCAGAAGGAGGAGGAGGGAAAGAAGAGAGAGGGAGAGGGAGAGGGAAGGGAAACGGGGGAGGGAAGGAGGAAGGGGTCAGTCAGTCCATCAGTCCTTCCATCCTTCTGTCTGTCCCCTGGGAAAACTGATGAGGCTTTAGAGATCACCAGTTTGTTATTATCTAGCACCAGCAAGCAGAAGCAGGATAGCATCCTCCTGTTCTAAGTGGTTCAAAGATGCCTTTCTGGATGACAACTCTGAGCGAATCAGGATCAAAATTGAAAGTTTAATCATGCTCAGCATCTTTTTTCTACTAAGTGGCTCAATTTACTCTAATTGTGTACACATGCCCCTGCATCAGCAGATGCTAAGCTTTTCCCACCATTGAATGTGGTGGTCTCTGGCCTCCCAGTTAGTGGAAATGAGGGCCTAATTATTTCATTTAGGCATAACACCTAGAGCTAACTGGTGACCTCATCTTTCCATTCGAAACTGTTATGTGAATTAACTCCAGCAAAGGAGCAGGAGAAACTGCTTTGGTTGATGATGGTGTTTGTTTGTGGATCTGGTACTGTTTAAGGAGGGGTGGGATGAGGATAAAAGAATACAATAAGCACAGTAAATGCATATTTAGCAAGAAAAAATGGAATGTTCTAAGTCAAATTTCATCATACATTAATATTTGCAAGGAAAGGGTGTATTTTCACATTTTGAGACTGCTTAAAATACAAATACTTGTGTCATGATACATGTAATGCAGTGGTTAATATCCTCGCCTATCGTGTACTAACTGTTTTCTGCTGAAAAGTAAGATCTGGATCAGCTGCAGAGATGGCTCAGTGCTTAAGAACACTTGTAGCTCTTTCAGAGGACCAGAGGTCAATTCCCAGCAAACCATGTTGGGCGACTCACAACCTGTAGCTCCAGCTCCTGGGGGATCCGATGCCTCTGGCCTCCATGAACACCTGTCCTCATGTGCACATACCCACACACAAACACACATATACACACCATTCAAAATAAATCTCAAAAAAGTAAAAGCTGGAGTTACATGATTTATTTGATTTATTTATTTATTTTTATTTATTTTTTTTAGTTTTTTGAGACAGTCTCCCTGTAGCCCCAGCTGTCCTGGAACTCACTATGTAGACCAGGCTGGCCTCAATCGCACAGAGATCCACCTGCTTCTGCCTCCAGAGTGCTGGGATTAAAGGTGTGTACCACCATGCCTGGCTCTATATGACATTTTGAAAGAAGCTCCCCATCTTTGATGGGAGGCTTCAAAGAAATACTAGACACTGTCACCTTATATGCCGAGCCCCGTTCCTTACTGTTGGGGAACAGTGTCAACTTGAGGGTGAACATACACGGCACCTATCCTGAGGGTCTGTAATGGATCTGGAAGTCTTAACTATGAAATCCCATGGAACAGCCTGAGAGGACCCTGTTTGCTTGCTTTAAAGCAAGCTTTTCAGTCTACATCTAGAAGTCTCATCCATGGTTCTAGAAGTTTCTATCTTTTGGAATGATGTTTCCCTTGGGGATTACAAATTAAATTAAGCCTTTAGGAGCTGAATACAAATACGTGTCTTTGTTGTTTCTCAGGTTTTAGGATAGAGTACTAGGCTTCGTGTATATGACAGAAAAATGCAGTTGAAATGAAACCTTCAGTCACACTTCATACTTTTGTCCTCCAACCTCCGCCTCCCGCAATGTGACAGTGTGTTTCAATCTATTCCTATGTCTCCTTTTGTGAGGGTCTGCTTTTCTAAGTTAGCTGAGAAATGGAATGAGGCTGAATTATTTTCTTTCACTTCCAGGAAAATTTAAAGTACTTTATGGGTGCCTCTTCTAATTTCACAATGTAAGTTCCTATTACATTCATGCAAAGTGTCCCTGCACACAAAATAGTCAGCATCATCCACAGAGCGAGCATTCTAAAAAGACATCAGTGAATTGAATGGAAGACATCCCTCGTGGTGACTAACTAAATTTCATATGTTACTGTGCGACCCAAATATGTCAAAAGTTGCTTAAGTCATAAACTCTAAACACATGATTTATTTACTTACATTTAAATTTCTGGCATTTTATTTGATTAAAAAATTTAATGTAAGGAAATGTTGTGAACCCAAACGTAAAGCAGATTCATATGGTCATACCAAAACTGATTCAATATCACATATAACCATATTAAAACATATGAAATATTAGATGTAACCATCCTAAAACTCATAAAATATTATACATAATCATACTAAAACATATGAAATACTACATATAATGTACTAATATCTATGCTGTACTATATATAACCATACTAAACTTATGAATTATTACATACAATCATCCTAAAACTTACAAACTATTACATGTAACCATACTGAGATGTACAAACTGTTACATACACAGCAGAAGATCAAAGTCTCACCTTCATCATGAATTTCTGTAAGGACATAAGAAAGAGAGAGATAATATTAAATACAGATCATTTCAATGTCTCATTTTAAAAAGCATTCTTAGACACTTCGTTGTTCTAAATGGAGCTATATAAATGATTAACAGAAAATTCACTCTGTTGTTGCAGCAAAACTTAGTATTTGACTACAGGATAGAGGGAAGCAGAAGCAAGCGAAAGTCTTTGTAAGGATGCTATTCCATTTGTCCATTTGTCCTTCTGTTTTCTGTGAAAACACACTTCTCTATGGGAGTGCTTGACTTCACTCAGAGCACAGCTAAGTACCAAAAGGAGTTACTATCTTCCACTTATCCTAAGAAAGGGCTTAATTAAAATTTATTCATTCCATCTTTTTCTTACAAATTCATTGATACAAGCCAGGTAATTTGAGTAAAATTGGTGGCTAAGAAGAAACAAGTCAGGTGGATTTTAACTGAGGAGCTGAGCACCTGTTAAGAGTAACAGGAACAATCCCTTATCCGCTGCATACCATGAGAGGCGGATTTCAAAGAGAAGTCACAAAAGTGTCTCTCCTTTTCCTTCAAAAATGCCACAGTTTCTTCTCATAAATGATAACAGCCACAC
>NW_008341419.1:454623-458184 GCF_000622305.1 Nannospalax galili | reverse complement strand
CTCTGGTTCAGCATTTGGGATTAGCGCTGTGCCAGCCCTCATCAGAGACATTTACGGCAGCTGTCAGTGGGGTATGCAGAAGAGCAAAACCAGCTAAGAGTGACAGCAGCGTGTTCAGCCCTAAGTGGTACACATCACCCCCTGCAGGGCTCAAGAAACATCACAGAAGAGGAGGCAGAAAGAATGTAAGAGCCAGAGGCTAGGGAGATGTCCAGATACAACCTTTCCTCTATGCCTGGCATGGTCACAGCACTCATGAGCTCACCGCAGCTGTGGTTATCTTACACAAGACTGGGCCCATTAACATCTCATCACAGATGGAGCAGGACCCACGAGGCCCCGCTCTCCCTGTGGGACTATTATAGTTAAGGAGGGAGTGCCATCTTCTTCAGTGGTGTAGCTACATTAAAGTTCCCATGTGCCAGTAAATACCTGCTTACCCACTCTCCTGTGGGAAAGCGTCTCATTGGATTCAGTGGATCACAGACAAAAGAAGGAGGGGCTTGTTAGGAAAGGGATTCAGGGAGACAAGAGGGAGGACAAGAGACATAAATGTACAAAACTGACAAAAAAAATTTATTTTTTTTCATTTTTCAAAAAGTATCTTCTTGGGGCTGGAGAGATGGCTCAGCAGTTAAGAACACTAGTTGTTCTTGCAGAAGACCCAGGTTCGAATCCCAGCACCCACATGGCAGCTAACAGCTGTTTGTAAATCTAGTTCCAGAGGATCCGAGCCTCTTCTGTCCTCCTTGGGCATTGCATGACATGGGTGCACTTACCTACATACAGGCAATACGCACATATACATAAAAGAAAAATAATAAATAAAAAAAACATTTAAAAAAGTATCTTCTTTAACGGAGTGACACTAGGTAGGCTGACCAGGCTCCAGTGGATGAACTCACACTGAGGGACTGCTGGGTACACAAAATTGACTCAATAGGCCTTAACATATGTGACAGAATGCATGACATCTTGTGGGTGGGCTCTTCAGGGGTGCAGATAGAGGAAAGGGAGCTAAATATGATGAAGATGTATTGTATGAAATGCACAAAAATTCAGTAAAATATATACTGGAAAAAAAAGATTTTCATCCTTGGCTTAGAAAATGTAGGCTATTCAGTCACATTTTTGTAACTGATATGAATGTTAAGGAATAAGAAGAAACCTACTTTCCATCCCAAACAATCCAATCTAATGCCCACGTAGGATTTGTCAATAATGGAAAAATCACTCAGTGAAATGGGGGAAATCACTTTCAACTTCCATGCCTTAATTGGAAGAATTAAGAAAACAATAAAACATTTTGCACATGGTTTATCATCGACTGTTTTTCCATGAGATTTAATTGATCTTGTTTTCGGATGTTTCTTTAAAAAGTATTCTCTGTTTGATTTTGCCAGTTACTTACGTCGAACTGCTTGACAATGGCCACAGATTTTTTTTACAAAGCATTTCCTAGAATTTCTGGGGTCTGCTCTTCAGAATCTGCAAGTTGAATGTGATTGGAGGACGACACAGAGGAGGTTTGTGTGTGCAGTGGCATAGGACGAAAAGAGTAAATGAGCAAAGGCTAAACCATCCATCTGCAGAGCGAGCAGGAACAGCAGGTGTGACTGACACACGATTCTCCAAAGATAACCAAGAGCAGCGAAGGAGTCTATTTGCAGCGTTATCGAGATTAACTTTCTGTGTGAATCTCTCAGCTAATTTGGCCCAAATTCTAGCTCTTCTCAAAGCGACGGCAGTGTGAGAGATCCCAAAGGGGCCATTCACGGACACGGACGGGAACAGCGCACACCAGAACAAGCAGAGTGGACCTCAATCTAAGTGCCGCTTGGGTCTGATGGAAAGAAATAGCAAACGAATCACCAGGAAAAAGCCCTCTAAATAATATGCATGTCATGATGGGAGGAGGGAAAAGAAATGGAGTCGGAAGGACACGACAAGGTCACAGTGCTGAGATCATGTTTATGTGGACAACAAATATCATGAAGAGATTAACTGAATTTATTTCAGTCAAGAAAACTTCATTGGATGTGAGCTAAAATGTCAGTAGAGAAGCCTGGTCAGGGCCATGATCAGGGCGAGGTCAGAAGAGGCTGAGGTCTGACCCGATTTCTGTGCTGCAAGAAATTCTTGGATAGTGATCAATTTGCCCATAAACACAAAAGAGCCAGATCTGAGTTCTTTGGTGAAAAACTACATGAGGCAGCCCCAGGTCTCGCAGGTGGAATGATGCTCCCTCTAAACAGGAGCTGAAGTATGACTGCCCACACCATCACTAACATGACACCAGGGAAACTGTGCACTATGTAATAACATGTGTGGATGTATTATTTGTGGAAAAAGTCAACTATTGCTGTTATGATGAAAATCTTCTGTATGGACGATTAGCCTTCTAAGGTTTCCCTGCTGAAAACATCCACTGATACAGACATGTTGAGTGTAGGTATAGAAACTACCAGAACAGGGCTCAGCATTCACCCCATAAAGAGCAGGTGCCTACAGGACCCTCCCATAGATACACCCATCTGTCACTCTTGCTGGCTCCCAGGAAGATGCTCCGGGTCACCTACTGACATCTGGGTGAGCATACATATGGAGATATTTAAAACAAATACACCGTATTTCAGAGCAGATCTGTAGCAATGGTTGTATTTCCAACCTATGGATAACTCTGCACAGAGAATATTTAAATAAGCTGTCTTTCCTTCTGAGTGTAGTGGATTTGACAAAAAAATGTTTACATAGTTATTTACTTTGGATTCAGAAGGAAAATAAATGTTGCTGCTAAGCGACTAGAAGACCTGGCCCTTTATCTCAGTGGTTCGTGTATGTATCACCGGGCACAGGAATGCCTGAAATATGAACTAGACAGCTGTCTGGGGTTTTCCTCTTTTACAAACTTGTATTCATACAGAAGTCTTCTTGGCAAAAAACAAGAAAGTGACCCTTACAGAGGACACATGGGTCAAAATGAGCCGAAAATATACGAAGCCTGAGCCATATTCCAACTACCACCTTCATACAAATAATCATCCACCTCGGATGCAGAATGTTTTAAATGCTTTATAAAACCCTTTCAAGCATAAATGAATTTGACAAGATGGAGCATTCACATATCCTTCCACAACAGCCAGGTGTGGAATGCATTCTTGTAAAGAGTTAGGAACATTTGAAACGAGTTTGTATCTTAACGCCTACAACAGCAACATTATATTTTTATTATTATCTAGTTTAATTAAGTGAAAGACATCATTTGGGCTACAGACACTATTTCATACATGACAATTTCAGTCTGTTTCTTTCTTTTCTTATCCTTACTCATGATCTGAAATCCTATGCCTTTATCTAGGTTAGAAAAGGGCCGGGGTGGGACACATAGAAATAACAGTTAAATCTTTTTTAAGCCCAGGCTCAAAAACAGTATTCTCTTTGAAATGTGAAGAATGGCATCTTATAACTCAGTGGGCTTATGTTTAAAGGAGTGCAAAGATGCTCCAAAGAGATACTGGTGAAGGGAGAGGAGGACGAGGCAGAGGAGAGAGGGATGGGGGG
>NW_008341419.1:441846-454164 GCF_000622305.1 Nannospalax galili | reverse complement strand
GGGTGAAGAGGATAAGGAAGTGAGGGAGAGAAGGGAAAAGGAGAGGAGGAAAAGAGCAATGGAAGGAGAAAGAAGAGAGAATGTGGGAAGGAGGAGGAGGAGGAGGAGGGAATAAGGGGAAGGGGTTAGAGGGGAGGAGGAAGACACAGAAGGAACGGAGAGAAGGGGGAGGAGAGAGGTTGGACTTGGATGAAGCTACTTAGAATTATGGTTTAAGAAAAACCCATGAAGAAGCCATTTTAGTTTCACCTACACATTATATATACATGACGCGTGTAGAAATGTATATGGCTAAGTTTTATGGGGTTCCTAAAAGTTTTAATCTGGGGTTGTTTTATACATACATATATATGTATATATAAAGATGGGGCACTGATGTCAGAAACAGTGGCATGCATCATCACACTGTTAAACTCCACCCAGCCAGGTGTGCCAAGGGAACAGGGTGTGAATCCACCTGCCTACTTAGCAGACTGTTAGTAGGCTAGAGGGCAAAAGATGGCATCTACCAGGCTAAGAATCCTGCCTGCCCGTCCAAGGCTGTCCTCGATGCCTAGTGAAGGTGATGGTGCTGTTAGAGGCACCCCTGTCCCCAGGAGCTGTGGCACAGTAGACTAGGGATGCCCAGAGGCCAGGAGTCTGCCTATAGTGCCTGTGGGAAAACAGCTGAGACAGGAATGCATTGCCCACAGACAACCAGGGCAGAACCAACTTGGGACGGTCCCAGAAGACACCAGAAGCCCACAGCGGGGAGGTATCCACCTAGACCAGACAGAGGAGAGGCATCCAGTTGTAGTGGGAGAATCATGGGTCAGAGATTTCTGGTGATGGGAGCGTGTCAAAGATCCCCACCAAGCCCCAGATGAATGACGTTGGGATCAGAAAGCCTTCCAGACAACTTCCCCTCCTTCTTCCCACCTCACACGACAAGGACACAGAACAGAGGCCTGAGGGACTGGCAAGGTGCTGCTTCTGGCCTCAAGATACAGCCATGAGTAGACTGAGCCCCCACTGAGGCTAACCTGCAGGCCCAGGGGTTCACACTGAGGATAACGTACAGGAGACCCAGGGGTTCACCTGAGCTCCCCACTGAGGCTAACCTGCAGGAGACCCAGGGGTTCACCTGAGCTCCCCACTGAGGCTAACCTGCAGGAGACCCAGGGGTTCAATACAATAGGACATTGTGATGAGTAACTTGAGACTAATGTGTTGGGAAATGACCATGACACACTTCCTCTGTGAATACAAGGCCATGGGACCCATTCTAACCAGATACAAAGGACAGAGAAAAATGAGCCTCAGGGAGCCATGTGAGCAGACCCTGAGGGTGCAGGGGGTGGACACTTCCTCCAAGATAAGACATTCTGTCTTGCAGGGAAGCTCCTTAAAACTCAGGACATCAATAACTCAAAAGCTTCAGGAAGTTCCCAGTGAGCAGATGCACAGATGCACGAGGCCCCTCCCTCCCAAGGTTATATAAGGCAGAGGGACTGCTGAGCCGTTTTCAGATCAGCCAAGCTGCCTAGAAGGGAACTTTCCAGCCTGTTCAGCTGTCTTCAGGCTGTGCAGTGAGCTCTAGGTTCCCTGCTTGTGTGAGCTGCCACCCATGCTGAGGTGGACTTTGGTGACGTAGCTCTCTTTCAACTGTATCTGCTCTTGTAATGCCTCATGCATACTCCTGTGCTAACTCCAATAAGACTCACTGTTTCACTAAGTTGGGCTTTGGCGCTCTCCTTACTTTGGTGACTCTTTCGTTCCCTTCTGGAGTACATAGACCTTTGTTCACTCACAAAGGCACTGGGCATCGAACCCGGGTCCTCTGCAAGAGCAGACAATGCTCATAACCGATGAGCCATCTCTCCAGCCCAGAAACTGCTTCTTACATGATCTTTAAATGAATGCACATCTCAACGCCAGCATATTTAACCCTTACAAGAACACACATATTCATGAACAAGATTGAGACCACGGCTTACAGAGAGAAGGCTCAGGAGAAACGATCAAGCTGTCCAGGGGCAAAGCAAAGCCTCAGGATGTTTTTGTAATTCAATGATGTTTCCATGATCTTCTCAGAACTAAAAAGCAATCTCTCGCATAAAAATCGCATCATAAATTCAACTTTAAGGTGAGGAATTATTACAGAGAGAGGGAGACAAGTGAGATGGTGCAGCAGATCGAGGGCAGCCAAGTGTACGGAGGAAGAAGCACAAATGCTTTCAAACAATAGGGGACTTGATCTAGTTAGGAGCTTTCTTTGCACAGCCTATTTTCAAAAGAATTAAGAGTGGCTTGAGTGGACATTGGAGAAAACACCAGCCAGAGTGCGGTGGAGAAATGCTGCAGTGGAAATGAAGGGTATAAGTACCAAAAGAAACAGGGATGTGTTCTGGGACACTCGGATCAGAGGAGTGCGGATACACAAGGAGAGGCCATCACTGTTCTTAAGAAAAACAAGAGTCGATCAGGAATGTGGAGCTTGGATCTGAATTGTAACTCTCGCCATCGGGTAAGGTATGCAATTTATAAAAGCAAGCTGGGCATGTTCGCAGTCGTTGGAGTCATGGTGGATTTAAATTTTTTCCTGGGAATACAATATGGAAGTTATTGAAGAAAATACGGATGTTGTCACTGTGGAACTAGTGAATTTAATCAATGGCATTTTCTTGTTTATAAAGGGCTAGAAGGGGCAAAAGGGAACAAAGAATCACATGGGCATGCAGTTGTTTGGGGGTCTGAGGTGCTAAACTGCAGAAATGGCATCAAGAGAACCAGTCCGAAACCAAGATGGAGAAAGTCAGGGCCAAACCAAGGATAGATGATGATGAGAAAATACAGAAGCCACTTAAGTCCATCTCAAAGAACTTATCCTATCAAACTGCTAATGAAATCTCTGACTGCTTTGTAGAAAAAGTAGAAAGGAGCTATCAAACCTGCTAAGAGCTACCTGCATTTAAACCTTGGGGTATTAAGAAGATGGGCTCTGGATATCTTGATGGGTTGATCTAGACTGATCTGGATTGATCTTTCTCTCTGTGTCCCTCTTTTCTTTCCTTACAAGTGTCTCCTAACTGACGATGAATCTGAGTACCTCCATCACTGTATAACGTAGGCTGCTGACAGTATAAACCTCAAACTTCTCCTCCAGTCACCTGTGCCTATGTGACACAGCTATTCACCTCCACTTTCCAAGATAACAGGAGTATGGAAAAAAAGCCCTGGATCTTTCTATAACACAGGGAACAATATTCAGACTGAGCTGTAAGATTTTTGAGATGGAACCATCACTTTTTAAAGCAAAACATATTGAGTGTTAATAGCAAAAGGCTTCCAGTGGCCAGAAGCACATTGGCATTTATAGAATTAAAGCCAAGCACATAAAACTACACGTTTCTGGACGTGGAGAGTCCCTTGATAAAGTCCACTGCGGTGATGCTAACTCAGAACCATAAAAAGTTCTAGCTGAAGAAATTTAAAACGTGTTCATTAGAACGAAGCGGTTAGTTCAAACACTAAGAGAATAAGTCACACTAGGAAGCAAAATAAAAAAGATCAGGGGCCTAGCAGACATGCGCTTTTCAATCACAAGTTCTTGCAATGCATGGAAACACATACCCATTTTTCCACATCAACCTGCTGTGGAAAGAAAAAAACAAAACAAATTAAAACAAAAATAAAAGTAAATGCCTAACCATGTTTTAGGCTGTCATCTAAGTCAACTGAAATGTGGCCCCTGACCCAAAATCTACTTCCAATTTTAAAACATAAACAACAGTATTCAAACTTTTAATTAGCAACAATTCATCTTGATAAACATAGACAACCTCAATTAGTAATCAGAACATCACAGGTATTAGGCTAAAAAGCTAATAATCCAATATACCCAAAGGAAAAGCTGAACATTTATGGGATTCTCAGGCACAGCAGGCCTTCTTATTTTAGGAACCACACTTATGTAAAGTTCTCCTTCATTAAAAAGAACTATTTGGAGACACGGTGTCTCACCATCATTTCTCTCGTAACATTAGAAGCAGAATTTTTCTTACCTCATTATTTGGAGCATCACACAAAGCTCTGCAATACAACAAAGAGGCTTTGCCAAATAATTCTGATCTCATATGACACTCATTTTAAATTGTATCTATTAATGAATGTATGGTATTCTCATAACTATTTTGTGACTTCAAAAAATGTCTATGATTAGTGCATCCAAAGTATAAACAACAACCAAAAAAAATAGATAAAATCAGGTGTCAACAAAGTGCCTTCTAGAATGTTCTTGGATCCCATCATGGAGGGACACACTCAATTCCAAAGCTAAATCTCCACCACTCACTCCTAGAATAGAATTACATGGTTGGTGCCTTGTGAGAGCTGAAGTCTACTTCAGGACTCCCCGTGCGTAAATTAATTTGTTGTTGTTGTTTCTTTAAAAATCATTAATTGGGGCCTGGAGAGATGGCTCAGTGGCTAAGAGCACTGGGTGCTCTTGTAGAGGACCTGGGTTGGAGGTCCTAGCAGTAACATGGTGGCTCTCAACCATCCATAATTCTGGTTCCAGGGCACCCAACGCCCTCTTTTGGCCCCTGTGGGCACTGCATGCAGGAGTGCACTTATAGACATGCAGGCAAACATTCACAGACATAAGATAAAAATAAATCAACAAAAAAATAATTAAATAAAAAGTTAAAGCCATTTAAAAAGAACTCTTGGGCTATAGCTAAGTTTATCCATATCTTAGGTGAAAACTTTTGTAAGGCTGGATGCACAAAAATAAAATATTTGTTAAATGTTAAAAGGTAATATTAAGAATATCAACCTATAGCACAGTGGATGGTGTACATCTTTAATCCCAGAACTTGAGAGGCAGAGACCAGTGGTTCCCTGTGAGTTCCAAGACAGCCTGGCCTACATAGCCAGTTGTAGACCAGCCAAGGCTACATAGATAAACCCTGTCCCTGAAAAAGAATACCAACCTAAACCTAAACACACAGGTGGAATTTTCTGAAGCCCTTGTGAAATTCAAAAGTTTATTTAGAATGAAGCTTGCTGGCTTTCTTAGGAATTTGTTTAGTCCTTAAAATAGTCTGTTCTCAGCCTACCCGCTCCTTTACATTTAAAAACACACACTGTCAGTTAAGGACGAACACTTCCCCAGGGAGGTGGAGGGGGCGCTGGCATCCTTACACACTTCCTCCACCACATGAATTTCAAGTGCTCATCTTAAACAACAATCTATACCAATGGTGAAGCTGTTTCTTTAGATCTGGGCTAAAAGGAAGCAAATGGTAGGGGGCAAAGGTGACATGTTGGGTAACAGTGGAAAGTAGACTAGGGTTAGAAAGGCACAGCAAGTGGGGTATGGAGGAGGAGAGGGAGCAAAGGAAAAAAAAACTGTCATCCTGAAACCTACTTCTTTATATGCTAACAATGATAACAGCTCAGTTATCACATACCTGTCCAGTCTCCAAAGGATAAACTTTTCTATTTGTTTTCTTCCAAGATCATTTAAAGCAACAACAAAAAAGATTACCTTTCCATATTTATAAGGAAAATAAGAAATGTCACATTTTAATGATATTTATGATTATCAAAAATACATTATGCCATCCTGTTCACTCTTAAATGCTAGACGTTCACTCAGCACACAGGTCCACACACACCAGTGCAAAAACAAACACTGTGGGATTTATCAGAAGGAAGACTCAGTCACCCAAAGTCACCACCGTTCACCATTTTAAGCAACAGAAGTGCTTAATGATAAATGTTGCACATGAGAAACACAGTTCTTTAGTAGCAAGAGTTAGTGGGAATAATATAAAAAGACCCTCTATCCAAATACCCAAGAGGCTTAGCGACATGAGTGCTGGGTGGTGATGAGTCAGCTAGACACACAGGACAAGACAAATGGACCACTTATGACGAGTGACTTACATTCAGTAAAGTGACTACACATAAGCCAGGCAGAGCCATTTCATGACATGTCTCTTGTCTTTGTTAATGCCTCACCCTGCCTCCCTCTTCAGCATGGAAGAAGCCGGAGCTGTCTGCATCCCTATTCCCTATTGGCAATCCAGGTAACCCCTTCAGAGGATGGTGTGATAAGAATAGGAGGTAGGAATTTGCTAGGCAGTTAGGGTAAAAACCCCAAAGAAAAGTAGCCAGTTTCTTGGCTAAAAGTCACAATGTCCTTGGGCCTGTTAGCAACATACTCTGTTCCAAAGGCCAAAAATGTCAAAAGTATTTGGGAGCTTGTATCTAATCCTTAAAAGATTTTAGGGTTACCTCTTCAGAGGGAGGAATGTTGGAGGGGAGGGACTGGGAATGGATTTGATCAAAACAAATTGAAATTCTCAATAAAGTTTTTGTAAAAGTTAAAAAAAAAGAAGTATGGCTTAAGTTGAAATCTATGTGAATGCAGTTTCTAGAGCATCTGAAAGAACTTTAGATTCACTGTATATTTGTAATATTAACCTATTAAACATCTGAATTGATTAAAAGAAAAAGTCACTTATTAAAGTCCTGCAAATAGTAAGGAGAAAATGATTTACATGGGTCTAATTAAAAAATTCACACTCACACACACATGCACAAAAAAAAATCACCAAAAACTTGACTAATTTTAGAATCTAAACAATCGCCAAATTCATAAAACATACAAGGCAAATGAACATTTTCCCAATCCCTTGTCTGATTATGTGAGGGAAAACTGCCCCTTGTTTCCTTTTTTGAGACAGGGTCTCGTGTAGCTCAGGGTAGTCTTGAAGTATCGGAGGATGACCTTCAACTTCTGATCCTCCTGACTCCACCTATGACGTGCTGGGATTATAGGAGAGCATCATTATGATTGGTTTGTGCAGTGCTGGGATTGAACCCAGGGCTCTGTGCATGCTAGGCAAGCACTCTACCTACTGAGCTATAACCCCGGGCCCTGATTATGTGGGAGTTTTAGGAAATATACTGAAATTCTATTATGCTAGAGAAAATAAATACTACAATACTTAAGGAAATTATATGAGATGTTTTATCATATGAACACTCATGAGAAAGGGAAACCTCATTTTTAGAACAAAAACAAAATTTCCCTTAAGAGAGTCATGTAAATGCCAACTTGATTAAACAGACTATAATCCAATACAAAAGCAAGTAGTTCTAAATTATATGAAAGGGATATAATCCATATGCTATCTCTCTTCCACATTTGTCTTTTTAATTACAAATTCAGGGCACAAAAGCATGGAATATTCCATAACCTAAAATGTTTCGGTTTGCTTCTTCCAAATTGTCTAACTTTTTTGTTTAAGATGGCATTGCATAAAATTGAATGAGTTTTTAACCTTTAAAAAAGATCTCCATTTCATTTTAAAATATACTGTTTCTTACAGAAAGACTCATTGTTTATACTGAGTCCAATATTGTATAACTGTATTAATTCAACAGCAAACCTAAAAATTTACAGCCACTTTTGAACGAGCTGTATCCTTGCTCTGGAGTGTGTTACTGAATATGTGAAGCTGTAATGAAATGCTTCTTCTAATCATGTGGTTATTAAATTAAAACTTTTTTTTAAAAAAAAGATGGCATTCCATAGCTGTTTCCTCCAAATTCAAACATTTCCTTCCTAACAGAGGAGGGAGGGTCTTCAGACTCAGAAAGCTAGTGAAACTTACAAGACTCAGAAAGTCACAAGGTTCTGTAAGACTCAGAAAGCTCAGAAAGGTACACGGATCACAAGGCCTCTCCCCACGTAGACTGCCTGGAAGAGGAGCTTCTCTTGTGGAGCTGCCTGCAGATTGGGCAGTGAGCTGGAGGGATGGAGCCTTCCAGAGTCATCACCAACTCCAGGGTCAGGGTTGTCAGAGACGCAGCGACGTTTGGGTCACCCATGTTCCTGGAAGTAATCTCAGTAAACTGTGGCTCACCAAGCTACAGTTGAATAGTTTCCTTGGTCTGTTACTGGCACCCTGTCTGGGATGAACAGACACATGTTCATTTCCCCCCAGGACATGCCACACAACAGGTGGAGAATTCCATCATAATTATATCTGGAGATCACACAAAAGCCACTCCTCACCTACCTAGCACATCACAAGTCGCAGCAAATGCCTGAAACCACACACAGTAACAAGCCTACATTCACCTGCTCTGCCCTCTGTGCCCTAAGACTACACCAAGAGCTGTCCTTCCACATGCCACGCCTGGTGCTCCCTTTGCACAGCAGCCTTGTACCTGGGATCCTGGCACAGTGTTCTATGTGTGCTACACATATGTCTGTTAATACGGTCTTCTATTGTCCTTTTAAAGACTGTTTTACTTTTCTTTTTTCATTTATTTTTATTTTATGTGCATGAGTGTTTTGTCTGCTAGTATGTAAGTGCACCTGTGCAATGCCTGTGGATGCTAAAAGATGGCATCAGATCCCCTGGAATGGGAGCTATGGATGTCATGTGGGTGCTGAGACCTGAACCCGGGTCCTCTTCAAGAGCAGTCAGTGCTCTTAAATGCTGAGCCATCTCTCCAGCCCCTAAAGACTTATTTGTATTTTTGTTCATGTGTATGTCTGTGTGTGTGTGTGTGTGTGTGTGTGTGTGTGTGTGTGTGTGTTACATGTGTGTTTGAAGGGTTGGAACATCTTGACCCTTCCTTTCACTTGACCCAAAACAATATCTGAGTGTGTGTGTGTGTGTGTGTGTGTGTGTGTGTGTGTGTGTGTGTGTTACATATGTGCAGGTGTCTGTGGAGGCCAGAGGAGAACCAAACTAATGTTCTCTGCAGGAGGAGCCAGAACTCGCTATTTTTCCCATATAGCCTTCTCTCCAAACTCGCTATTCAAATGTCCTCACAGATCAATTTCCCCACTTACAGTACCAGTTACAGAGACCATCATGGCCTGTCACTGACTGTTGATTGGTTAAGTTGCTTATTAAATGTGAAAGCTCTATCATTAGATTCGTCTGTATTGTTCTAATAAATTCACTGCTTCCTTGTAATGAAACGTCCATCTTTATTTCTAGACTGTTTATTACCCTAAATTCTTTTTCAAATAGTAACATAAATGTGCCAGCCAGCTTCCTTTTTCTTTCTAGACAGGATGGAGGGTCTCACTATGTTGCCCAGCCTGGAATTCATATGTAGACCAAGCCAGCCTCCAACTCACAGAAATCTGCCTGCCTCTGCCTCATTAGTACTGGGGTTAAAGACATGCACCACCATGCCCGGCCCAGCCTCTTTTTGAGGAAACTTTGCCAGTAATTGGTAAATGACATGTAACTAATCATTGACATTGTTGAATCCAGTCTGGCAACCATGGATTTGTGGAGGGAAGACACAGGACTGGGCACCCTTGCATGCTCAGACACGTCCTTACCCCTCAGGAATTTCAGTTGGAGCGCTCTATTCACATACATCTTTATTCCTGAACTACATTAACCATCTTATTTGTATTCTGTCTCCTTTCCTTCCCAAAATCACTTTCTAGGTATAACTTAAAGGGTTAGAGGTATGCCTCAGTGGTAGGGCACCAGCTGGGAGCAAGGCCCTGTGTTTGATCCCCAGCAACCACACCTCCCACCCAGAAAGGAAGGAAGGAAATGGGTAGGGGGAGAGAGGGAGAGAGGGAGGGAGGGAGGGGGGAGGGAAAAGAGGAGAGGGGACAGGAAGAAGGGTGGGAAGAAGAGAGGAAGGACTAGGAGGGAGAAGAGAGAGAGTGAAGCACAATTTATATTACACAACCGCCTATGTAAGGCGCAGATTTCAATGCTTTCTACTGTATTTAAAACTCTGCGGTCCAGCACCATGATCTAAGTCCAAAACAGGGTTAGTGGCAAACGCTCTTATTTCTTTTCTCTCAGTTCCCCTTCCCTGTGTTAGTCAAGTGTTTCGATACTCTATTTTCCCCTAAAGGCTGCAGACCACACTAAGTCTTGCAGTTAGTGTTCTAGAGATTACTTACACATCCACGGTACTTAACACTCTGGTACAAATCAGTACCTTCACCACGTTCTGGCAACTGCACACTTCCCAGAGTTTGTGTGGTATTTTCATGCATATTAATAGCATGTGTATCTTTTAAAAGAAATATTTTATTTATGGAGCTAGAGAAATGGCTCAGCGGTTAGGGGCACTGGCTGCTCTTGCAGAGGACCCAGGTTTGATTCCCAGCACACACATGGCAGCGATCAACCATCCACAGCTCCAGTTCCGGAGGCATTCCAAGCCCTCCTCTGACCTCCACAGTCATAGTACAACGTGGGTGCTCTTAGCCGCTGAGCCATCTCCCCAGCCCCACAGCAAGTATGTCTTAAATCCCACATTTCTGAATGGGCTAGACCCACTCAGTGAACCTCTTTTGTGCCTAAAATTCTGGCTCCACAATTTCTAACCATCTTGGAAGTTTCCAATGTCTCTGAACTTATTTCTTAGGTAAGTTAGTATCTTTTATTATAGTTAATGAATTCTAAGTTAATCTTCTTTAAATGTTCCTAAAGAACATTTTTGAGATTTTCTTTTGAATTTTCACTCCTACCATAAGAGTGTTCGTCAACTGCAATCTGGGAAGAAAATTATTGATTTTTTTCCACCAAATTTTTCATACTAGGTCTGACCCAAATAAGAATAGATACAAAACAAATTAAAACAAACATTATTTTTAATTTTTAATTTTCTTTCCCCCAAAGTTGGTATGTATGTTGTACATGTCAATTCTTTGGTACCTAATAATTTAATAAAGGGCCAAACTGCCATTCAACACAGTACTAAAAGAAATCAATATGATTAGACAATGCTGTAGACACTAGGAACTGAACTCAGGTCCTTTGTGGTTTTATATATACATATATATATAATTTACAATAATAAATGTTATTTTATATATTTATGTATTATATATTATTTTAAAATTAGTTTTTATTAAATTATTGTGTATCTCATACAGAACATCTCAAACAATTTTAATCATTTTATGCCCCTGTCCCCACCAGCAACCTCCCATAGCCCCACCCACTGGAGCCCATATACTCTGTCATCCCTGTTAAGGCCCACTGGGTTGTCAGTGTCCCCATACGTACCCCAGTGCTAGTCCATCCACTGAGGTCTAAGAGTCCCTTACTTTAGGAAGATCAGCTCTTCCTCACCCAGCAGTAATCAGTTGCCAATATTTTTTCAGCTAAGATTGGGGTCTGCTGTTCATTTCCCCATTTCTATGCTAGGTTTTTGTCTGCCTGAATTTGCATGGGACTTGTGCATGATGACACCGTTGCCATAGAATCATATCAGCAGGGTCCCAGGAGCTTGTAGGACTCTGTTTCCATACAGTCCTGCATCTCCTTCCTGGGTCTCTCAATCTTTCTGCCCCTCTTCCATGATGGTCCCTGAGCCCTGGGTGGGTGAAGTTTAATACAGGATGCCTGTCCAAGGACCAGCATTCAGCAGACTCTTGATCTCTATGCTTTGACGATTGTGACCTTTTGTGTTCCTGGCCCTCTGTTGCATGAGGGAGCTTCATTAATGAGAATTGAGACATTCATTAGTGTCCTCCTCTTTATCCATGTTCTATGTTCCATAAGCCTTAGGTGTAGTTGCATTACAGATGTGTCCCTTAGGCCTGGACAATTCATAGACAATGTCCGTGTGTGACCAGTTATGGTACTTGGTAATAGTCTCCGACTGGTACAAAATAAACTTCTTTGATGGATGGTGACTGGGATATTTGTCTGTAAATATAAGGATACATATTTTGCACATAGTAAGAAATTACATTAGTCTAGGGATGTGACAGTCTTGGGGTTTTCTCTAAGATCTATGACCTCTCCAGCCATGTGTTTTTGGTTATGTTTATAGTACCACACTTGGGTTTCCTCCTATTGAGTGAATGGTCTTTTAGTCCAACTTGGTAGCTTTTGATTGCCTCCAAGATAAAAGAGCCACTATTGCACCAATGTCATATGTTGTGCCAGCTATTGATGTAGTTATTCGGTCTTGAATTTGGTGTTGGACCATTGATTGATGTTTCCCCTTGGCACTTTTATAAGCTATGAGAGCTTTCCTTCAAGGGAAGTGGCTTCCAGGTCAGTTCCAGTTCCATTGCTCCAAATCCTGGGTCTGAAGTATGTTCTATCTTCAGCAATAGGGTCTTATCTTCAAGTTCTGGGAAGCACTCAATGTCTGTGGCAATAGCCTGTGTAATTTGGGGGATCTTTTGGACCACCATAGCCAAATAACTCAAAGGAAAGTTTCTCTTTTTTGGCACTGTTTCTTGCTATGTAGCCTTTAGCTGTACACTTGAATTCATGTAGAGATATTGTATATGTAATTTGTCCTTCG
>NW_008341419.1:440728-440914 GCF_000622305.1 Nannospalax galili | reverse complement strand
AGATTAAATGGGCCAACATAATTTCATAAGAGTCCATATGTATAGCTAAACACTACATAACAAGCAACAACTCCAGACAGGAGATACCTTCTTTTGAGTTGATGGCTAGGGTGGCCAAAGGGATTCCCAGATAGTAACCCAGCATAGAACTCGGAAAATGAACAGCAGACTCCAATCTTATCCAAA
>NW_008341419.1:439685-440608 GCF_000622305.1 Nannospalax galili | reverse complement strand
AATTCTTGTCCACAAAACCAGCCCTTCAGAGAGTTCTGGAAACAATACAAAGAGCTGAAGAAAGGAATGACTACACCCAAGGGGTTGCAGAAAGAAATCCAACGAAGATATAACTGTGGAAAAGTACAGATACATCAAGAATGTAAATAGAAATAAAAATGACAGGATTCAATACTCATCTTTTATTAATAACTTTAAATATTATAAGATTAAAAACGCATGTGCATCTTAGTGTCGATTGTATGAAAAATGAATTTTTCTGTATGAAACTGTATTTTAATAATGGAGATCTTTTTTAAAGTTTAAAACCTCATTTAATTTTATGTCTTATAGGGGTTATACGGAGTACAACATTGTATAACTGTATCAATTCAACTGTAAACCTAAAAATTTATAGCCAATCTTGAAACAGATGTATCTTAGTTCTGGAAATTGTTATTGAATATGTCAATGCTGTTGTCATGAAATGCTTCTTCTAAATATATGGTTATTATATAAATAATTTAAAAAAGAAAATGTGTATATACATGTACACACAATGGAGTTTTACTCAACAATAAAGGATGAAATTATAAAAAAAAAAGCTACTGATTCCCTCTGGTTTTTTTAAAACTATCTCTCTCTCTCTCTCTCTCTCTCTCTCTCTCTCTCTCTGTCTAACCCTCTGCCATGGTTTCCCATTTAAAGTGTCCCCATTTCTCCCTTGATAATACCCATCTCTTATGGTCCCACCTCTCTTGAGCTCCTTCTCTCTCTCCCTTTTCCCCCAAGGTTCCTTGTGTAACCTTCCTCTTCCCTCCCCTTAAAATAACCCCATTTTTATCCATATCTCCCTTAGTAACATCTGTTTCCTACTGTTCTTCTCTCTCAGGTTCCTTCTTTCCCTTTACCTGCCTGGTTCCTTTTCATTATCCTGCCTCCTG
>NW_008341419.1:405027-439351 GCF_000622305.1 Nannospalax galili | reverse complement strand
GGTATAACTGGGTCAAATGGTAGGTTCATTTGTAGTTTTTTAAGAGTTCTCCACACTGCTTTCCATAGGGGCTGAACCAGTTTGCAGCCCCACCATCAGTGGATGAGTGTTCCCCTTTCTCCACATCCTCTTCAACATTTGGTATCGTGTGTTCTCTTGATCTTAGCTGGTCTGACTGGGGTAAGGTGAAATGTTAAAGTGGTTTAATTTGCATTTTCCTAATTACCAATGATGTTGAACACCTTTTAAGATGCTTCTTAGCCATCTTTACTTCTTCTTTTGAGAACTCTGTACAGCTCCTTAGCCCATTGGGTTACTTCCTTTCTTGAGTCTTTGTTTTTTGAGTTCGTTATATATTCTGGATGTTAAACCTCTGTCAGATGTGTCGCTGGTGAAGATTTTCTCCCATTCTGTGGGTTTTCTCTTCACTTCCTTGGTTGCTTCTTTTGATGTACAGAAGCTTTTTAGTTTAATGAGGTCCCATTTGTTGATTCTTGCCCTTGTTTCCTGAACAATTGATGTCTGGTTTAGAAAATCCTTTCCTATACCTATATCTTGTAGGTTATTGCCAATGTTTTCTTCTAACAGTTTCAGGGTTTCAGGCTTCACACTGAGGTCTTTGATCCATTTGGAGTTGACATTGGTGCAAGGTGAAAGATAGGGAATTAGTTTCATTCTTCTGCAGAAGCACAAAAGACCCCCATAGCCACAGCAACCCTGAGTACAAAGACCAATGCTGAGGGGATTGCTATACCTGATTTCAAACTGTATTACAGAGCTATAGTCATAGAAACAACATGGTACTGGCAGAAAAATAGGCCCATAGACTAATGGAACAAAATTGAAAAGTCAAATATGAGTACATGCAATTTCAGCCACCTGATATTTGACAAAGGGGCCAAGAACATTCACTGGAGGAAAGACAGCATGTTCAGCAAATGGTGCTGGCAAAACTCAGGTCCTTTTTAAGAACAGCAAGTGCTTTTAACCACTGACATCTTAATATATATTTTCAAATGACAGAATTACAGATTCCTTCCACCTCAAACCAAGGTCTCTCTGAAGTGTTTCCAGGAACAGGCCAAGTAATTTCAAAATGGAAATACAATACTAAACTAGGACAGGTAGACAGAGCATTTATACTGGAGATTATAAATGGTCAAATGGCATCTCTGCCCGAGGGACCATTGATGATGATGTGTATTTGTAAATTGCATGAGACTGCAAAATCCTTTCTGATGCCAGTTTGAGGAAGAAAATTTACCATAAATTTAATTAAGCAAATGAGGTCACGAAAGTAAGTCCAATAATTCAGTGAATTCTATACATTAACCCACCTTCTGTCTTTATTCTACTGTGGCATTGACTGTGCAGAACACTCCCACCTTTTCATATCTGTCAGTGAAGATCTAGATGACTCAAGTCAGCCAGGAATCCTGGACCCTCACACATGACCTAATTCAACAAAAAGTGCTTGCAGTTTTTATTCATCAGTTTAATTCTCTTCCCTTAAAATTTAAATCAGGCGACAGAGCACTATGATATTGCTTCCTAAGTTATTAATTCTATAGAAGAGGAACCGTTCCTTTACTCTTATTCAAATGATTTCTGTATTTGTCCAAACCTGCAGGGAAATGTGCATGCTTTAAACTCAAAATTACCAGCACTTCCTCTGTCAAAGCACAGAGTACGTCACAGTGGCTCTTACAGAAGCTTTTGTGTCAACAAGTCCGCATGATTGGCCCTAAGAAAGAGTATAGCTGCTCTCTGCCACATAGGCAATTCCTCAGAATTGCTAAGTACAATTAAAAAAACACGAGGGATTTCATTTAAAACGATAACACATCAAGAACAATGTGAACAATGTGTGGAGGAAAAGTGTAAAGAACTGGGACTGGCTTCATTGAGCAACAGTTCATTTCTAAAGTGTGCAATCATTAGATCAGTTATTACCGTTGGGGACAACAGTAGCTGTACTTGGGTGATGGGAGGCTTAGCTTTGAGTCTCAAACCTGGGACTGGATGTGAACTTAATGTAAGACTGACAATGCACAATAAACAGAAGGAAGGGAATCACTAGTCATGCATAATGATGGGGTTTATTGTTTAACTATTGGAAAAAATCCTAAATATTAATCTTAAGAAAGTCTAGAATATTAATAAGTTTCATGTAATAATTCACCCTTCAACTGTGGCTCTATTTACTATGAAGAAAGAAAGGTACAAAGAGGTAGATAGTGGTTGAAAAAGCAACTCCAACCTTCCACGGTCCCTCACCTTCTTCATTTGCAACTCGGGCCTGGCAGACCCAGGAGGAATTGTACATGCTTGTCCCTACATGAAAGACCCAGTATGTAAAGGCCACATACAACATCCTGGAACACAAACACTAAGAACACAAAGGGAAAAAAAAATCAGGTAGATTTCAGCGATTATGGAGGAAGGAGGATGGGTGTGTGAAGCGTGGGGGACTCTGGGAGCAGCTGAGTTCTCATGAATGAGTCTGTAAAGGTGGAAATAGAGCACATTTGGTCCTCAAAGCCCAAAGAACCCACAGCCTAAGTGAGAGAGAAGTCTAACGTACAGTATGGGCTTAAATCAATAGTGATGACCCACAGTGCTTGACAGTTATCAGTAGGCTGAGTCTAGATGTCAAAAGTGGAGAAAGCTGGTGAGGGAGGCAGGCTGTGTGGGCACTGCCACACCAGAACTCTCAGTACCTCTACGCTTGCTGCCAACCCAGAAATGAAAACAGTTCAGCTGTATGATATGTGTACTATGTATGTGAGTGCTTGTGTGTGCATGCACAGGTGTGCATATGGATGCATGTCCATCTGTACATGTGGAGGCCAGAGGTCAACAGCAGTTATTTTATCACTCTCTACCTTAATTTTAGAATTAATTTTGTGTGTGTGTGTATTTGCCTGAATGTGAGTATATGCTCCACATGTGAGTCTGGTTCCCATGGAGGTCAGAAGAGGGCATCAGATCCCCTGGAACTGGAGTTACAGACAGTTGTGAGTGGTCATGTGGGTGCTGAGAACCAAACTTGGGTCCTTGGCAAGAGCAGCCAGTGCTCTAACCACTTAGCAATCTTGCCAGCCCTTCTACCTTATTTTTAATGTGTATTTTAATTGATCTTTTGTGTACTTCACACAAAAGATCTTAATCTTCTTGATACCCCCTCCTTCATCTGCAGCCCCCTACCCCCCCCCCGATTTTATGTATTCTGTCATATATGTTAAGGTCTATCGAGTCAAGTTAGTGTACCCAGACATCACTCAGTGCAAGTTTATCCACTGAGGTCTAGTCAGCTGTCTAGACTCTCTCCCTTTAAGAAGATCAGCTCTTCCTCACCTAGCAGTAATCAGCTGCCAATAGTTCTTTGGATAAGGTTGGGTCTACTGCCCATTTCCCCAGTTCTGTGCTGGACTTTTGTCTGCTTGAGTTTACATGGGTCTTGAGCATGCTGACACCATTGCGGTAGGCTCATATGAGCAGGTCCCAGGGACCATTGCAGAAGAGGGGGCAGAAAGAGTCCACCTTATTTTTTGGAGATACGGTCTCTTACTGAACCTGGAGCTCACTGATTGGTTAAACTGGCTGGTCTGTAAGCTCTGCAGAACCTTGTGTCCCTGACCCTCAAAAGCTAAGGTTAGAGGCACACCACCGTGCCTGGATTTTATAAAGGTGCATGGCAGGCACTTTACCAATTACACCATCTCTCCAGCCCTACATTTTAGACATTTAAAAACATTTTCCTAAGAAAAATGTATTTAAATTTTTTAAATTTAGTTTTATTTTACGTTCTGAGTGTATTGCTTGCAAGTAGGTAAATGCACTCATGTCATGCAGTGCCCAAGGAGGTCAGAAGGGGGCATCAGATTCCCTGGAACTGGAGTAATGGCTGGTTGTTAGCCACCATGTGGGTGCTGGGAACTGAACCTGAGTCCTCTGGGAAGAGCAGCCAGGGTTCTTAACCACTGAGCCATCTCTCCAGTCCCCAAGGAAATGTATTTGATCTATGCCAAAAGTTGTGCTGTCCAACGTCCTACACGAGTGTGAAAGACAGCACACTTTTTTTCAGATGAAGTGATGCTTTTGATGGATGCATCTCTCCTGTGAGACTCACTTTTTCCAGAACTGTGGGGCTCAATGAAGTAAAACCCCACCATGTAGTCCCTCGGGTCAGAAATATTTATCGACTACCTGCTACAAGTCTACTTTGTCCTGGACATTAGTGGCCTGTCGTGTGAAAACAAGAGACAAAATGCCCTGCCCTGTTGGCTGACACTCTAACATAGGCAGACATCTAGCTGATAGGCAGTCAATGTGTCAGCCATTAATTCTGAGTACGTCAGAAGGCAATGGCTTTGGAGACAACTCAAAAGTAGAAAGTGTGTTAATTGTGTTTTGTTATTTGTTTTAGGAGAGGAGGTTATAGAAGTAAATTAATGATGTGGTGAAAATATCCCATCCCAAGAAAGTTTGTTTAAAAAGAAAAACAAAGTTATAACTTGAAAAGAATAAAAACAAGACCGTGGTTAACATGATACGGTTCGAATTTCTTCAAGTCACTGAAATTCCTCACAGAAATTTACCCTGTTGTTCATTTCTTCATAGTTAGAAGTGAAAAAGTATTTTATATTGTAAGCATACAAAAAAAGTCTGAGAAAAATGTCCAAATTGAATGATACTAATCAAATCAAATAATCCATACTTTCAGGATTCATAATCTAAGAGAGCACATAACTGTTCAGCTGTGATCAAATTGTATGCTGATTAAATTCATCTCTGTATTGAGTTTGATGCTGGAGTCCATGAACCATGTCAGTCAAATGCACAGAATCCAGGAGTAGCTTTTCCATAGACACAGGAGAAAACAGCTACAAATAAAAGACATACATTTCAACCCAGACAGACTTCCATATTCTATATAGGACAGCTAAATAGGTGTGGCTCTACTTTTAGCTGTAAGCCCTTTAGGAAATTATAATTACATTTTACTGTTAACATAGCATCAATTCTGCAAGTAAAGGGAAGGCACATGTTCACACACAGGCTGTAGACAAGATGGTGGCTGAATGTCGTGTTAATTGAGACAATGCTCAAGCATCTTGGATCCCTTCCTGAACTAGTCTTTATGTTTCACTAGGGAGGGAGGCTTCATAACAGGAATGTGACAGAGCCCAGGCTCTCAAGATAGAAGTTATAGCAAACATTCAAGAATGGTGATTTTTTTATCTTTAAAAAAAAAGTAAGTGACATATTGCCTGCCATGTAATAGCACCAGCCCAGTAAACACGTCATGGCTTTGAGGATGTCCTGGAGGGGGTCATAGGAGGCTCCCCTCTGAACTCTGAAGTACAAAGGAAAATAGGGAATGCGTATGATGGTTATTGTTAACTGTCAACTTGACTAGATCCAGAATCTTCTAGGAGACAATGCTCCAGGCTCACCTGTGAGGGATTAGTTAGAGCACTGCTAGCTTGTGGCCATGTCATGGGGGATCATCTTGATTAGCTTAACTGAGGTGGGAAGACCCATCCACTGTGGGTGATACCATCCCCTGGGGGCAGTACAGGTGAACATGCAGCCATGCCCAGCTTGGGGGCTAGAGACTCAAAATCAGGTCCTCATGTTTGCACAGCACAAGCTGCCCACTGAGTTGTCCCCACAGTACCATGAAATGTATTATTATTATTGATTGTTATTATTATTTTGAGATAGGGTCTCCCTGTAGCCCCAGCTGTCCTGGAGCTCATTATGTAGACCAGGCTGGCCTTGAACTTACAGAGATCCACCTGCCTCTGCCTCCAGAGTGTTGGGACTAAAGGCATGCACCACCATCTGTGAGTTCAAAGCCAGCCTGGTCTACATAGTGAGTTCCAGACTAGCTGAGGCTACAGGGAGACCTTGTCTCAAAAAGACCAAAAAAATTATATATAAAAATGTATTTTTTAAGGTAAATTTCATTTATTTCCAGGGAGTCATTAGCCTGACCTTCTCTAAGACTGACTTTCAAAAATTTACACAATATAGTTTACATCACATGGATCACAAGATTCTCCAATGTCTTTTTGTTTCTTCCACACTCCCACAATCCACTTGAGGAGTGAAAAATCAATGGAAAGAAAACACCATGACACAACTCAGCCACAGTGGATGGACACAACACCTAGGTCATTTAGTTTTTGGTCATTGTCTTATCTGCCCAAGAACTTAACAAATATGTCTTTTAGATAGAATGCTACTGAGCAGATAGCAAAATACTAAGGGTATGATATAAAAGAAGTATTGAGAACTGTGACGAAATATACAAAACCTTCAAAAATAAAACCTATGCAGCTGAGTGTGGTAGCTTATGTCTATAATCCCAGCACACACATGGCAGTCTGAGGCAGGAGGATTCCAAGTTCAAGGCCAGCCTAGAGTACAGAATGAGGCCATATTACAGACCACCCTCTTCCACAAAAATAACTAACTAAATAAATAAAGCCTTTGGGGTGTAATGCAAGTGAAGCTAGAGCTTGTATGACTGTGAGATGGGTGAAAATGAATAAGCAGGGCTTTGCAGGAAGTGTTAAGTCCTGTTCGATCAAAGCTATCTGACTGTCACCTGATCTCATCTGTGTCATCAAACGAGCTTCCATGCGGCCCTCAGCCAAATGATTCCTGGAACCTTGACACATGGCAGTACACTGCTGGCTTTGGAGGCAAAGGAGGGACCACCAGAGGAGACTGCGGCTAAGCAGCATCAAGGATGGTTCTTTCCAGAGCCCTAGGTTAAGCGCAGACCCTGTAACGGTTAACATTCATCACCCACTTGATTGGACTTGGAATCACCTAGGAGTACACGTCTGGCTACATCTGTTAGAGGGTTTACAGAGAGTTTACCTGAAGAAGGAAGACCCACCCTGAATACAATCTACACCATCTCATGGACTGGGGTCCTGGACTGAAGAAAACAGAGAAAGTCAGATGGGCACCAGCATTCCTCTCTCTCTCTGCTTCCTGACTAGGAATCAATGTGAGCAGCTGCCTCCCACGCTTCCCATCATGCCTTCCCACCATGATGGACTGCACCCTCAAACTATGAGGCAAAATAAACCTCCCCTAAGGTGCTTCTCTGAGGTGTCTTGTCATAGCAAGGAGAAAACATATACCTGTCAACACCTATCTCTATTATCAGCGCATAGGGACTGATGCAATAAATTTGTGAGTTCTAGAACTGTAAGACAGATAATAAACATAATGTTTTAGATCATTGGTGGTCATTTGTTTTAATAAAGGAAACTACAGCTAAAATCTTTCGGTATTACTGTGGTGGGTGGATTGATGGTAATAATTTATATGTTTTTATATATGGTCCAAAACTTATAGCTGCCTTCTGGGGATGGAGGTGGCTATGGAGGGAGCTGTTCAGCCCTACTCAAGGCAGAACTCATGGAAATGAAACACAAATACCCCGAGTGCCCCTCCCCCAGCCATGCTGGCCTTGTCCTATGTACGTCACTGGTATCTCTCACAGCTCCATAAGGGAAATGCTATTATTCTGTCCCACTTTATAAATAAGGAGATCGTAGCACAGGGAGGTTAAACGATTCACTTTACCTGACCAGGACCTGAACGGGGGGAGGGAGTTACGGTGTGATGGAATCTGGGCTCTTGGCTGGGGAGCACCCAGCTGCATGACTCCATCTTTTGCACTTGCACATGTACAAAATCATCTTCAGTGTAATTACTTGTCAGAAATTGGTGCCTTGGTGTTTGATAAATGTACTTTCATAAAACCTCATTTACGGTGCTTCAATTAAAAAATTATTTTTATGAACCTCATGTACTTATGTATCTAGTTAGCAATGATACACTTTTGAATGTCTCAGAGGACAGCACAGGAGGAGACAGAGATTTTGAAGAGACTGACATGTGCATTAATATTTCATACTTTGCAACTCCCACTTTTCATGGAAAATACTGAACTTATTCAAATCTGATACATATCTCTATCAACAATTAATCCACTGTAGCATTTTGTCCTTTTACGACACTGTATTATTTAGAAATAAGAAATATTCCCATAGTTTCATATAAATTAACAAGTCATTTTAGTAAGCGCTGCACCAGATATGGTGGCTCACAGCCACAGTCCAGCTCTTGGAAGTCTAAGGCAGGAGGATTGCTATGAGGGTCTGGTATACAGAATGAGATTTTTTTCACCCTCAGGTCAGGAAAAAAAAAAAAGAATACTGCTGGAAATATCATGCATTGTCTACCTAAGTCCTAAAGCATAGCCTGATGAGATAGAATTGTTCCTGAGAACAAGCCTAAAATGATCTTCTATTAATAGTTTTCATATAAATTCTAAATGTTTGGGGGCCAAGTTTAAAAGTTAAGAGAAAATTCAAAGAAAAAAAGAAATTCTATACACTTAATATATTCTTCATTGTAACTCTGTAAGTGTTTTTCTAACCTTCAAGTCAATCATAAACATTGATGGAACAACTCAAGCTGTTCATATTTAGAGCCATAGAGCCCCTATATGATATGTTATCTTACAAATGTTAAATAAGTTGGCATTAAATAAATGAATGACTGGAATTGAATTCACTCGAGTCAATTCAACATGATTTCTTCACAATAGCTTATCATATTGTGAATTTTATTGATTTGTAAAAGCATCCTTCATAATTCATTACTAATATCCATACTTTGATGCATGTATCATAAATTAAAATGACTAGATGATGCAAATTGCAGTGTACTTCCCCACCCAGAAGCAGGGCATGTGGGCAAGCACTGGTTAATTTCCATTCTATCTTCCTGAATTAAACTGCAGTACTTTAGTAATCCAAAGAACAGTCAAATGCCCATAAACCAAAGTCAAAGGGGACAGGGTTCTAGAGAATATATTAAAGCAAAAAACAAAGGATAGGCAACACCATGTTTAGAAAAAAAAAAGAAACGAGGCTTCTGGGAGCTTGCCCATATGAACTTGCAGCAATGGTGACATCATGCACAAGACCCATGCTGACTCAATCAGACAGAAACCAGCATAGAACTGAGGAAGTGGCAGGAGGCCCCAATATTAGCTGAGGAACTATTGGCAACTGATCACTGTCTAAGGGAGTGACTCTAGATAGGTTGAATAGACCTCAGTAGATGAACTTGCACCCAGGGATATTGGTACAAATGCTTGACTGGATAGGCCTTAACATATATGACAGAATGCATGAAATCCAGTGGGAAAGGTAGAGGGGTAGGGGGTCTAAATTTGATTAAGATCTATTATGAAATATATAAAAACTCAATAAAAATATACACTAAAAAAAAATCTATGTTCCTAAGTGGGATATACAAACATGTTTTATACTTATGTTGCCAAACAAAAGAGATATCTCTCTGCAAATGGCTAATACTACAAATATTGTTTTAAAAAGAATTTTCAGGGTCTGGAGAGAGGGCTCAGCAGTTAAGAACACTGGTTGTTTTTGCAGAAGACCCCGGTTCAAATCCCAGCACCCACATGGCAGCTAACAACTGTCAGTAACTCCAGTTCCAGGGGATCCGACAGCCTCTTCTGTCTTCCATGGACATTGCACAACATGGGTGCACTTACCTACATGCAGGCAATACATGCATATACATAAAATAAAAATAATAAAATTTAAACAAAAAGAATTTTCAGTACAGTTCATGGGCTCTCCAAAGCAAGCTCTTTCCACAGTTTTGCAACACTTCACTAGGTGTGTGTGTGTGCGCATGTGTGTGTGTGTTCATGTGTAATAGATGCTTAGATTCAATGCCATCTTTGAAAATAAAGGTCTATAGCAAAACATGTTTGTCAAATTTTTTGTGACTTAACTAATACAACATCAACACCAAGAGCAAAAGTTGAACAAAAATATTAAACATTTTTAGACTAGAAAAGCAAATAGAATTATTTACTGTATTTTAATGTGATGAGGTCATCATTTAGATGCTAAACTCCATGTGGCAGACCTAGCCATTGGGATGGAAGGGAGCATGGGATTTCCCAAGACTCCAGAGAAGGAAGGAAGTCACCAAGATGGGAGGAAAGGTAGTCAGGAATTCATTCCAGGACAATAAATATATTAAAAATATAAATAAATTCCCCCAATCCTATTTTAACTAATTTCCTATGTGCATGGGATATTTAGAGCTTGCCTAGTTCAACCTCATGATTTAAAGAGAGATAAAGGATCTTTCCAAAGTTGTTAAATTTACATAAAGAAGGTTTGCAATATAAAAACTAAATTTAGGGCAATTGAGATGAGCTTTTTTCTCCCTGCGAATATGGGCAAACTAGTGATACACATTTTTTTAGAACAAAAGCAAAAAAAAATTTCCTGTAAAGACAGATTCTCATTTCAAAGTTGGTATGCTTCTGTGATACTTAAAAGCCAGAAGAGGGTACTCTAGATAGAAATTCACTACTTGAACTGAGGAACTTTACTTTTCTTAATTTAAACCTACCCTAAAAGAATAGAAAGAATAAAAATTTACAAAAGAGAAGTTTTAAAAGAAACTCCATGTCTGTTAAGATTGTCATTTTATACTTTGTAATAACCAAAAATTATTTTTAAATATTAAAATACATGTAGCATATTTGGAGTATGGCAAAACACTTTTCAGTGTAATGTCTTATAAAAAAATCATTAAAATTTATCTTCCATACATATTTGATAGAACTTAATGAACAAACTAATTAAAGGCCTAAGGTGTGTTTAAAAACATTAAGGCTGAAAAATTAATGTTATATCATAGTTTATTGATTCATTTATATGGAACCTGGGGACATGACTTTTTAATTGTTTTATTTATCTGAACTGGTAAAAAAAGTTCAATAATATATAGTCAATAATGGTAAAATAATATTTTTAGTTGCATTCTTGGAAATATAGAGTACGAAACAGCACAGTGATTGGAATGGCAAAAAAAAGGTGCAAAATAATTGACAATTATCCACTTGCTTGTCTCTAAACTTTAATGAATTGGTTGGGAGCAGGTGATAGGCAGAAAGCAGCAATCATGAGTCTCCTGGAAAAAAATTATTAAAATACTCCAATAGGCTTTCAAAGAAAAATGTCTCCATTAGAAGACAGAATAGGTATTCAATTTCCAGAAGAATATGATCTGCTGTTTGCAAAATTTCAATTCACTGAATCTGTAGCACCACAATTTCATTATTTAAAATACATAACAATGCCATGAAATTTTATTAGCCACAAAGATGCTTAGAACGTGTCACTTGGTTAGAGGCTTTTAAAGATGGTCTAAGGGCCAACGACAAATAGCCAGGCATAAAACGAGTCATCTAACAATCGTAGCTGGGGAGTGTGAGGAGACACACAAGGGCCCACAGAAAGACAGCTTTAAAACAGATATACGCACAAAGTGAACAGAGGTGGGATTTTTTTTTACGTGACATTCTAAATCTGTTGGATAAAATCAAACCTACAGAAATCACACACAGAACCACAAGGGAAGTTCCACAAACCTGTGAGAGCAACTGCTCATTAAAACACTACAAAGCTACATAAAGTGAGTACTTGCCCCTTCCGACTTCTCCACCGTGTTGGCCAGCATCTCCTGCAGAGCACGCACTGAGAGGGACTGCTCCAGCACGAAGGTGCAGATGGACAGGTCCGGGGGGACATTCTGTGTGGAGACAGAGGGAGACATCTTCATCAAGCATGGGACCAGGTGACCTGCCGGAGCTCCATGTCCCTTCACACTTGTCACCTCCCACATCATCTCCTGAAGGCAGGGTGCACTGCCCTTACTATTCACATTTAATGTCTTGTGAGTGAGCGAGTGCACATGCATGTGTGTGTGCATGTGTATGGAGGTCAGAGGTCAACTTAGGTTGTCATTCCTCAGGTGCTATCCACATTATTACTTTTTTAATTTATTTTATGTGTATGAATGCTTTGCCTGAATGTATGTAACTAAGTGGACCCATGTATGCAATGCCCTTGAAGGCCAGGGCATCAGATCCCCTGGAACTGGAGTCAAAGCCGCCATTATGTGTTAGGAACTGAACCAGGGTCCTCTGCAAGAGCAACCAGTGCTCTTAAACACCAAGCCATCTTTCCAGCCCCCATCCATCTTTTTAAAATAAAATCACTTGACTTTAATCAACTCAAAAATAAAAGCATCACAGAGCTGGTTTGAGGAAGCCCCAAACAGTTGCCCAGTCCTCAACTCTACGGAGCTTCTACGCAGTTAAAACGGTCATTCTGAAGCAGTGAGGCTTTGAGTAAGGTATTATACTTTGACTATCAATACAGAATTTTATGGTTCTTCCTACTTCAATATGCAAAACGTTGGATTCACTTACCCACCATGAATAAAGAAAACAATGCTCGAGTTGAAACAAGAGAAAAACAAACTAGCTTTGCAACCTCTTTCCGCCTTTTCTTTTTGGAGACATTGGCCTAGAGTTCACCAAATAGTATTGGCTGGTTGGTCCATGAGACGCAAGGATCCTTTTGTCTCTGCATCCCCAACACTGGGGTTACAGGTGTGCATCGCCATATCTGGCTTTTCTTTTTACATGAATCTGGGCAGCAGAGCAGGTTGTTGTGCTGGCGCAGCAGGAAGTTTGGCAACTGAGAGCTACCTCCTCATCCTCCAGCTAAGACATTTCTAAGCACATGGAAAACAGTAACTGTTATTTGTAGAGTACCTACTCTGATACACATGACACTTGGGGCTTTATACAGAACTCCTATAGCCATAAAGCAAAGATTAATACGACAATGACAGTGATAAGAGAAAGGGAAAAGCTACTTTTCCAAAGCCACGGAGTTAGAGCTCTCAAGTCAATTTTAGAGGCCAGACTTCTCCAGCTCTCAAGTGTTCCTTTCTAGCTCACCAACCTGCCTGCTGACTAACAAGGCCTTTAAAGGCCAGAGAAATAACATTTACTGCACATTGATACAGTACTCAAGCAAATAGAGAAATGAATTGGTATAAAATATTCATTGACACAGGCTCCTCATGTACAAGATAAAAATCTATTTTCCTGGAGTTGGTGTCACATTTTGCCACTAACTTGGGGTATGGGGATTTGCCTCCCATTTTGCATCTATGTGACCTGATTTAATTTACTGTTTTTACATTTCTAGTTTACTTTTATTTCTGTGTCTATGGGGAGGCGGGTATGTACATGTGAATGCAACTGCCTGTAGAAGCCAGAAGAGGGCATCAGGTCCCCCGGAGCTGGAGGTACCGGCTGCTCTAAGTCACCTGATGTAGATGCTGAGCACCAAACTCAGGTCCTCTGCAAGAGCAGCCGGTGCTCTAAACCGTGGGGCAAAGCTCCAGCGCCTGCTTTGCTTTCTCACTGTTTGTTCCTTCCCCGTCTTTCCTCAGAGTTCGACTCCACTCGGTACTTCATAAATTCTGAAGGTCTCAAAAAGTTACTGCTAAGGAAGGAGAAGTAAGGGCAGAGATGGGCGAGTTAGCACTGTGCAGCGCTGACCATGAACACTTTGCTGGAGACAAACGCGCTCTAAGACTCAGATAGAACAACTGCACATGGGCAGATGCTCAAGGGAGGCTTATGTAGCAGAATGCATTATGAGCACCCTAAAACCAAATGCAAATGGAAAGAATATTGGGAGGATACAGATGCACACACACACATATATATACACACACATAGACACACATATACACACACCTACACATATACACACATATATACACATATACTACACACATGCACCACACATACAAACACATACACACATATTACACATGTGCACCACACATACAAATACATACACATACACACACATATATACATACACACATACACACACATATATACACACCTACACATAAAATGCACATGCATACATGTACACACACACATATATATATACATCACACACATATACACACATATAAAACACACACATATACACATACACACACATATATATACACACATACACCACACATATATATACACACACATATACACACATATAAAGCACAAATATACACATACATACACATATATACACACATACACCACATACACATATACACACATACACTATGCACACATAACAACACACACACACACCACACACATGGGTACACATGTATGTATACGTTTTGGTTGGTGCTGGGAATGAAACCCACAACTTTGCATATATAAGCACTGTACAGATGAGCCATATCTCAGTCCTTGTTTTTCTGAGACAGGGTCTCAGAAGGTAGTGCAGGTTGATATTGAACTCACAGTCCTAGGAGGATAAATTTGATAAAAATCATGATTTATAATATGTACGTGCTTATTAAACCACTATTGTTGAAATTAATTTTTAATCATTAGTAAAGAATGGTGCTATATAGATTTCTAGATTTAACAGTAAATGAGGCACATGAGCTATATAATATAATCTGTCCACATGGCTTATTCATATCCCACAAGCCTTTCGGGGTTCCATGAACTACTTTCTTTTTCTTCTTTTTATTGTCAGTGTATATCAATTGTGGCATTTTTCACACATGTGTGTAATGTATTTGGATCATAATCACATCATTCACTCTGTTTCTCACTCCACGGGTCCCCTTCTTCCCAGCTTGACCCCACCTCCTGACTTGTCTGTTTTCTGTGACCCACTGGCTTTCACTAGCTTGCTTGCATCAGCAGGATGCAACTTACTGAAGCTCGGGCAATTCACTTACCTTGGCTACACTGCCCAAGAAAACGACTCCCCTCCCCCAGCAACCACTGACTGTCAGGAGTTCCTTAGGGAGGGGTAGGGCCTACGTAGGCCATAGGTGCTATGAATCCAAGGGTACAACAGCCATGTTGCACCTGGAAGACAGCATCTTGTAGCTCTCCTCCCTTTCCTGGGCGCTCACATTCTTCTTACCCCTCCTCCATAGTGTTTCCTGAGCCTTAGAGCAGGAGCTATCCATGTCCCATCTAGGGCAGAGCATGCAGCAGTCACTCTCGGCCCTTGGACCAGTGACAAGCCTCTGTGGTAGTCACTGCCTACTGCAAAGACCAGTTTCTCTGACCAAAGCTGGCATAGCACTAAGCTCTAGGCATAAACATGATTATTTAGAAGGCAATTTGACAGGCCACATCCTGTCCATTTAGTAAAACAATAGCAGCAGGTTCCCCACTGGGGCCTATGACCTCCGCAGGTTTGACTAGGTTTACAGTACCAGACGGGAGCGTCTTCCTGTGGAGCACGATTGCACAGTGGGCCCATCTTGCCAAACAAGCCATGGCTGTAGCTCACAAGGTTCCACTGCTGGTAAAACTGTCGATGAACTTTTCTCCCCTACCAACCTGCACAGCATCTTCTGGCGCTATGAAAGTTAGCCAGCAGGGAGGAAGCTTTTAGCTCAGTTCCAGTTTGATTTCTCTATGTCCTGCGACCAAAGCACAGCATGCCTTCAAGGGGGTCTTACAGTCTAGTTCTGGGGGGCAGGAGAGCAGGATCAATAGCCTATGTTATTTGGGGGTTGTCAGCGGCCTCTCTGACTGACAGCAATAGGGAGGTATCCCACACCAGACACTGTGATTTTCACGTAATGACCTATGGCTTTCGGTAGAGTTGCTCTATTTTTTAATGAACCTTTGCTTTCAACATTCCTATGTGGACTTCTGTGCCCTCAACCTGCTCACTTTCCATTCTTCCTCCCAGGGTCTCAGCCAGGAGTCAGGGATGCTCTGGAAGCTGGACAGGGCTGGTGCTTTTCCTTCTAGAGTCAGTTGGTCAGGGCCTTGCTACATACAACCTGCAGGGTAAAGTCTAAAAGCCAAGAAAAATACCCTGAGAACTTTCAAAATGAATGCTTTTGAATTTCTAAGCTATAACTATGCAGATTATAACATCTCCTCCTTACACCAGGAGAGGGGCAATTTGTCCATGGATGTACTTAATTCATTTGTAGCCATGAGAAATGGATATGAATCAAAAAACAGATAGTCCTGGAAGGGTGCTGTGTTATTAAACAGAGTGATAGACTGATGTGAAGAGACACTGCCTTGATGCACATTGTATGTCATGTAACCCTGACTTGCTGCACACTGTGTAGCAAATAACACTGACCTTTGCTGTGGTATAAATGCTCCCATCAATGTTTCTGAGTTTGCAAATCAGCTCAGAAAGCCCAAACTAATTAGCTTACAGACAAGAGGATTTCCATACAGCTTCTCCTGTTTCCTTCACCTTAGCAAACCCACCCCCTACACTCTCCTCTCTCCAATCTTCCCATCCTCAAAGAGTTGGAATAGTATTTCCCCAAATGGATGGACAATACAATTCCCAGAAGATATGAGTTACTCAGTAACAATCACGGTACAAAACACAGGACACTTCCCTATGAGTCATTAGCCCAGGGAAGCCCCAGAGGCCCCAAAACATCACAGGCTACTGCCCTGGCTCTTGGTTTCCCGCCATAACGTGATGGTGAGACTCTGTTGCTGAAGATATCACTCACTTTGGATTCAGGGCATAGAGAAATCAACCTTGAATTGGCTAGGACATTCTCCCTGATGGCTAGCTCATATAGTGTCAGAGGTGCTCTGCCATCCACTAGGATAGAAAGGACATCAGTGGTCTCACGCAGTGCTGGACCCCTGCGGCTACACTGCCAGAGCCAGAGTCCTGACCTCACTCCTTACCCCGGTAGCTTTTCTAATCTTCAGTTTCCTTCCCTGAACAAGAGGACAGTAATGTGCCATCATGAGCTTGTGCTGGCTTCAAATAAGACTGTATTGTGAAGTGTATCCGTCATGAACACGTCCAGAACTGGCAATAACTGAATCATTACTATTGGTCTTGAACACAGTGAATTCTGTCCATTTGGGGCATTTTAAAGAGCCACTCATTTCTTAAAATCAGTTCTTACAGGGACTCTATTTCAGACAAACAGTTTTAAAACCCAAATCCAAACTTACACACCTGTCCCAACCATCCCTCTGGTATGTTCCAGAAAATGCCCTTTCCAGTTCAGCGTCTACATTCTGAGTATATTTAAATTGGTCCATGTCTCACTTGAGCCAACACTGTTTAAGTATAGATCACTAGAATAGCTTACATTTTTCTAAAGATCCTTGAAAATCCCATGTGTTTGAAATGCATTCATCAAGCCAAAATTTATTTCTCCACAGCAACTGGCCTGCTGCATGAAGTTTATCCAATGGTGGGACTTTTCAGAGAGACAAAAGACAAGAAGACAGCAGTCCTCGGAGACAAGTCTCAGCCCACTTTCTCCTGAGCCCCCCCTCGTTTCTCTTTCTCTCTCCCTCCCTCCCTTCCCTTTCTTTCCTCTCCATCAGCCTTTACCTGTCGTCTCCCTTCCTCTAACCCTCCGCTCTCTACCCCTCTCTTTTATCGTCCTTTAGTCCTCCTCTCCCCCCCATCTGCCTTCTCCTTCCTTGTCCCCCTCTTTCTCTCCAGCCTCTCTTTTTCTTTCCTCCTATACATTCATGTATAGGAATAAGAAAATGAAACATTGTTTACCCCACTCAAGAAACAATGTAAGTCCAGTTTTAAAAATTATCTATGTGTATGAGTGTATTGCCTGCATGTAGGTAAGTGCACTCATGTCCTGCAATGCCTGCAGAAGTCAGAAGAGGGTGCTGGAACCCCTGGGACTGGAGATACAGATGGTTGTTAGCTGCCATGTGGGTGCTGGGAATCAAACCTGGGTCCTCTGCAAGAGCAGCCAGTGCTCTTAACCACTGAGTCATTTCTCCAGCCAAATTAAATCCATTTTGCTAGTACTGTCCATTTTATCCCCAAGACAAAGGCCCTGGTTATTCTAGGCAGGAGAATCCTTATCAATCAACACTTGATGCCATTTAAAGTAAACTAGTAAAAGTGTCCCTCACTTTGTGTATCTATTCCTTCAAAGTCATGAAGCCAGACCCACAATAACATTGATGTGGAGCCTTGGTTCCACTTCCCAAAATAAAGCTGAATCACCAGAAAACAGAGGTTCTAACTCATTAACCAAAGACCAACTAAATGACCCCAAGTACAAAGAGCCCAACACTGGGCAGAGCTAATAAAGAATGTAAAACATGCAGAGCGTCTATGCCGACACACAAGTTCCAACACACAAGCTACTATCCTTTGGGCTTTTTTTTTAATCTTATGTGTATGCGTGTATTGTCTGCATATAGGTAAGTGCACCCGTGTCGTACAATGCCCACGGAGGTCAGAAGAGGGCGTTGGATCCCCTGGGACTGGAGTTACGGACAGTTGTTAGCTGCCATGTGGGTGCTGGGATTTGAACCCAGGTCTTCTGCAAGAACAACCAGTGTTTTTAATCACTGAGCCATCTCTCCAGCCCCTGTCCTTTGGGTTTTTGTTTTAACTCAGATCTCACTACTAAGGAAGTTGATTTCACAAAGTTTTTATTAGATTTTTATTTATTTACTTATTTATTGCATGTGCGTGCTCACCCATCTGCCAAGGCATGCATTTGGAGGTCAAAGGACAACTCTCTCCTTCCACCATGTGGGTCCCGGGGATCAAATTCAGTTGTCAGGCTTGGCAGCAGGTACCTTTACCCCCTGAACCATCTTGCTGGGCTGAACGCTGACATTTAGAACTTCAGTTTGAAAGAACTTTCCTCCACCTATGAGCCTGCTCCCAACCATAAGAGAAATGCTTCTAAGCTTGGGGAACCGGCCTGCTATCTCAGGGACTTAGGAGGCTCAAAATTTCAAGGCCTACCTGAACTCCAGAGTGAGTTCAAGGTCAGCTTGAACTGGTCTCATTGGGTAACTGAATGAGACCCTGTCTCAAAGTAAAAGGTTAAAAGAAGGTTAGGGACGGAGCTCAGTGATAGAGTGCTTGCCTAGTATGTACAAAGTCCTAAGCTCAGTCCCTAGTACTTCAAAATAACAGAAGAAAAATAGAGGGAAATGCTTCCATGGTGACCCAGGATACAGCAGAATCCTTTTAAAGCCCAACATCAAAGCTGTGTGCGCAGCTATCTGCCTCTTCCACAGTGCACACCACCTATGCTTGGGCAAAATTAAATCAGAAAAAGCAATTCAGTATGTCCAAATGTGTCTAAATGTCTCCCCAGAATGTGCCTGACACAAGTCTAGGGGAGGCTAATGGCACTTTTTACACTGAGACATTACAGTTTCACCAAGATATGTACCTTGTAAAAAGTGACACATCTTAAGCTCACAGATGGCCGTGTGCCTGTTCTCTATAAGATACGACCGGTCATTAACCTCTCAGCCGGGAAAGCAGCACCTAGTTTTAGGAGCGAATTCTCTAGAATGGCCACAAAACAGCATCTGTCTTGTTGGCTGTGTGACATCAGTGAGCTTGCCAGCTGAGGTAGCCATCAAATCATCTGGCTTCCAGAAGGGCATCTGCCAATTCACTTCAAACCCAGTGAAACACTTTACTCCCTAAATGAACTGAGACCAGTAAGTGAGGACGATCTGAACAGCATCAAGCCATCCTCCCATTGATACTATGTAAAAAACACACTCTAGGGGTTGTAGAGATGGCTCAATGGTTAAGAGCAATGGCTGCTCTTGCAGAGGACCCAGGTTCAATTCCCAGCACCCACATGGTGGCTGACAACTGTCTGTAACTCCAATTTCAGGGGATCCAATGCCCTCTTCTGACCTCTACAGGCATTTCATGAATTGGCTGCACATACCTAAATGCAGGTATTACATGCATACATGTAAAATAAAATTTTGACAACTGTCTGTAACTCCAATTTCAGGGGATCCAATGCCCTCTTCTGACGTCTACAGGCATTTCATGAATTGGCTGCACATACCTAAATACAGGTATTACATGCATACATGTAAAATAAAATTTAAAAAAAAAAACAGACTAACAAACTATTCTATTTTAACTTCCTGGCTACGCTGATCTGTGTTGACATCCTGATACCGTTGACTCTGCTTTTCCTTTCCGTCTGTCTGAAATACTCATTTCCAGCTCTCAACACTTCTATACTTTCAAATCTCACACAAAATCATATTTATAATTTTTCCTCACAGAGAATTCAAACATTGAACATTTGAAACTTCTCTAGTTCTAACTAATTATACTCCTGTTTACCTCCAAGAATGAATAAATATTCGGCTTTTTGGCTTACAGTCTTTCCAAGCCTTCTTGTGTCCTGTGCTGCAGTGGAACACAGTCCCCTCAGCCTGTTGGCCGTTTCATCAGAGCATCTGGGATGACTTAAGAGAGACCCCAGGATTAGACCTGTTGACTCTTGTCATTCGGTCACAGAACAAGGTGTGGAGAGGATCAACGGACCCTCAACTGAGACTCCAGTCACTCCTTCCCAAACTCCCAGCTAGCTATGATTCAGCCCTACATGGATGGACCATGCAGTGGTTGAGCACACAGGCTGTGGGAGATTAACTGGAGGGGAGGCTCCATCTCTCCAGCTGTGGGCAAGTCATCATCGGCACTGGGGTAGACTTTCCAGCTGCGGCCACTTTGGGCTCACCTATACTTCATCCGTGCTCTGTAAGCTGGTTCAATAAACTCATTGGTTCTCCAAGTTGGACTTTGGAGGAATCATACTTTGGTCTGTTGTTGATGTGCCGCAGGAGGTGGAAGGGCAGACATTTATGTCTCCCCAGAAAGAGTTCCTACAATATATGTGTTTTCACTGTTAACTTGAGCCAATCTAGAATCACCTGTGAAGACCCTCCATGGGGGATTCTCTAGAGCAGGTTGACCAGTGGGAGTGTCTGTTGGGGATTGTCTTGATTACATTAACTGATATGGAGAGACCTGCCCACTGTGGATGGCACCATTGCCTGGGCAGGGGACCCTGGATCACATATGTATTGTGTTTCAAACTCTTGCTACCCTGATGTCTCCACAGCAACGGGCTGTAGCCCAGAATGGAGCCTAATAAACCCTTTCCCCCTTGAGTTGCATTTGTCAGAGTATTTTATCACAGCAACAGGAAATGAAACAAAGTATGTATTTGTATATATGTGTGCGTGCTGATATAGACACATAGACTATAGTCAGGTGTGGTGGCTTATACCTGTAATCCCAGCACTTGGAAGGAGGAAGCTGATAGCTATAGATGTGTCCCTAGATCCACACATGGGTCTGTGTGCATAGAAACAGGGAGAGACAGGAGAGGGAGAAGATGAAGGAAGGGAAGGGAGGGCTTGGACTATAAGTCATAAGGCTATAATTTACAAATACACCTGGCTACAACTTTCTGTCAGTAAATACCCATCTAATTCATCCATCATGACCGCTCCAGCTATCTGCATGTGCCATGGTCCCAGAGGTCCAGCTCAAATGTCATTTTCATGGCAACATTATTGTCAACATGTACCCGCGAGCACCAGCATCATGCTAACAGTGACCTGACACAGGAAAAGAGCTCAGTGCTTGATGAAATGACCTTTAACTCTAATTTCACCTGTTTCCAGAAAAGTAAACCAATATATGGCTAGGGACAGGGGCGGGGGGTGGGGGTCCAAGTCTTGCACAGATTTTTCTCATTTTGGTTTTAAGAGTCCTAGGTTCTGTTAGGAAGATAAAATAACTTTTATACCACCTTTCAGTTGTGCTCCAAGTGACTTTCAGGGGAAAGAGCAAGGGCTTGAAATTCAGGTCTGATGGGTGACAGCCAATCAGGATGGGAAAGGTATCATGCCTCATGTCAGGGACTGAAAGCACCTACTTCAGAGGGTCATTGCGGCACTCAGACTTTAAAAATCAATGCCTGATAAGCTGAAAAGAAATGTCAATAAAATATAATTTTATCTCTCCAATTTAAGAAAAGCCTTAATTAAAACAAAAGCTCAGAATCTCAGAGGTATAAATTAAGAGAAAAGCTGCTGGTTGGCCAAGACGTGTGCAGACAGCGGTAGCCTGCTTTAAGGCAGAGCAGATGGCTGCGGCTGAGGCAGGTTGGGTTGTGCTCTGCCCCCATCTGTGGAGCAGCTTTTGGCAAGATCACAGGACTGTGGAGGGGGAGCGTCTCAGCAAATCAGAGGGACGGGAGAGTATTGTAATAAAGTTGTTTCTGTTAATATACTAACTGGGCACGTGGACTAGGCAAGATTTTACCCACCAGCTAGGGAATAAAATCCTTCTACATGTTTAGATATATTTCCTGGTAACAATATACCTATGATGTAAACAGTGGTCTCTATGACACGGTAGGAGGGAAATATCAGCCCAAAAACATGGAAAATTTCCATTCCCATTGTCCTTTCTGGATGCTTTAAAACTCCAGTCACAATATTCTACCATGTTTCCAGCTTGGAAACACTATTTCCTGGTTTGCACTTTTCCATGGATGTTCATAGTTCGGAACATTTTTTGTCCTATTTCTTTAAAAAAAAAATCTTGTATGCCTACAAACACGTTCATCTGCATACCTGTGTGTGAATATGTGCTCATGAAGGTGGAGGCATGAAGTCCATGTCAGGTGTCCTCTGTCACTCTCTGCCTTATTTTTTTTCAATTTTTAAAATTTATTATTTTTATTTTATGTGTATGCATGTATTGCCTGTGTGTAGGTAAGTGCACCCGAGTCATGCAATGCCCATGGAGGACAGAAGAGGCTGTCAGATCCCCTGGGACTGGAGTTACGGACAGTTGTTAGCTGCCATGTGGATGCTGGGATTCGAACCCGGGTCTTCTGCAAGAACAGCCAGTGTTCTTAACCGCTGAGCCATCTCTCCAGCCCCTCTGCCTTATTTTTTGAGACAGGGTCTCTCACCAAGAGTTCACTCATCAGCTAGACCAGAAGGTCTCCTATTTCCTCACCTCAAGTGTTAGGGATTATGAACTCACACCAAATCACCCAGCTTTTTACATGGGTGCTGGGGATCCGAACTCAGGTCCTCCATCTTTCACAGCAAGCATTCCACCCACCAAGCCACGTCCTCAGCACCTTTGTCCTCTCTTCCCCTTCATCCCGCCAAGCACCAGAGGTTAGCATGACTGCCCTTGCAAAGGAAAGACGGTGTCAATGAATTCTGTTGTGTCACCTCTTAGAAGGACAAGGATATTGCACGCTAATTAATGAGACTGGTGCAGTTGACTGTCCCCCAGCACTCAGCATGGTCAGAGAAACTGAATGCAGTGAACTTGGCATTCTGGACCACGGTACAGTCCAGGTGGGAGAAGAAGCATTAGCAGGTTTAAATGAGTGGTGATTAGGACAGTGCCACCTCAAAGGCCACAGCTGAGCCAGTTTAGCACTTCATTATGAAAATCCCTGGTGATTGAGTGGAGGTTACAGGTTCGCTCCTCAGCATCTATTTTTCGTACCCACAACATCCAAGGATTTGGACATCTCCATAATACAACACCTTCCAAATCGAATAACATGTGGATAGGAAAGTTTGTCTTTTCTTGGCTAAATTATTTTCTTAAAAACCAAAGACAATACAAAACTAGAAGTTCACTACTGTGACCTTCTATCCCATGATGTCTCGCTCACTTTAATATCACACAGCATGCACTACTGTCTCACAATCTGCTCACATTTGACTTGAGCAGGGGTCAGGACGGATGAGCATCCATGAAATTGTAAAGCGCAAGGCACACACAGGAAACCAAAGAAGTTTCTGCTGCAATTAAGCCTCAAGATAGTGGGGGGAGGGCTGGGGATGTGGCTCAGTTGGTAGAGTGCTTGCCCAGCATGATGAAGCCCTGGGTTCCACCCACATCGCCATATAAAGCAAGTGTGGTAGTGTGTTATAACCCCAGCACTAACGTACTGGAGGCAAGAACATCAGGAGTTCAAGGTCATGCGAGTCCATTCAGCTACAGAGTTAAGGCCAGCCTGGGCTACACAAAACCCTGTCTTTAAAATAAAAAATACAGTTATATCAGGTTTTTGTTACCACTTACTATAGATGAAAGCAAATTTTACTAATGAGATGGCTATGCATATTCTTTTAAAAATATTTTTATTGAATTTTTGTGATTTTATATAATACATCTTGATTGTATTTAGATCCCCCATCTGCACCCCCCTACTGCCCCCCACCCAATTTATACATAATATATATATAATATATATATATACAATTTATATACATAATAAGGCTGACAGAGTCTAATTCATGTCTCCAAATGTCCTTTGGTGTGGGGCCAGTCCCTAGAGCCTGAAATGGACTAAAAGTCACACTCTTGAGAGAGACTGTCTCTGCCCCTCCCAGCCGACATCAGCTGCTGAGAGTTCCTCAGGGTAGGGTTGGGGTTTCTTACCCACTTGCCCACGTCTAGGATGGGATTCTGTATGGGCTGAGCTTGTGTGGGCCTTGTGCGTGCTACCAGGCCTTTTAAAATGAGAAGCCAAATGACACAGGCAGGACAATCAGACCCCCCACACACACAGCCCCTTGCTTCTAGCACCGCCAAGCCAACCCCTGCAGGCAAACCAACTTCCACCCCATCAGCACCACTTTTTAAATGGTAAGCAGCGCTGTTTCCTTAAGGTTTTTTAAAAATTTTTACTTACGTGTATATGTGTGTCTATGTGAGTGTGTGCATCTGTGTACAGGTGTCCTCAGAGTCTAGACGACGATGTTTGATACCCTAGAGTTGGAGTCACAGGGTGCTGGGAACTGAACTTGGGTCACCCTGAAGAGCAACAAGCGTTCTTAGCCAATGAGCCACCTCTCCAGCCGTACGCTATTATTTATGATCACAAAGAGGAGACACAGCAGAGCTTCTGGACTGGGCCACAGACCTGCACTCTGTGAGTCTGCCTGCTTTTCTGAATTCGCTCCTCTCTCCTTTTCTTTATGTCTCTTTCTAAGCTCTGAAGCTCCCTTCCCCTCCCCACCCAGATGATGCTAGTCTGCCACATGCCTGACCGCCATGCCAGCTCTACAAATGGCTTCATGGCTTTGTTTCTGTCTCCCCTCCATGCTCCTGCTCAGAACAGCTGCTGAGATTTATAGGCTTGTCTGCCATCAGGTTTTTTTGTTAAATTCTAATAAAACTTCCCTAAAGCTTCAAACAAACAGGAGATATAATCTCCACAAAATCTCTATATATCAACTTTCTGGATTCTAGATAGACCACATACCTAACTGCATTTAAAACTCATAATTTCCAGTTATTTAGATGTATATTAGAATGGGCCCTAAGCGGAGAAATCTGCTATTTAAAATGTTATAGGGCCAGCAAGATAGCACAGTTAGCAGATGAGGGCTTCCAAGTCTAACAACTTGAGTTCTATCCCCAGTACTCACATGGTGGAAAGAGAACTAATTCTATCAGGCTGCCTTCTGACGTCCGTACACCTGGCATATGTGTTCCCACACACATGCACACATACAAATCAAGAAACAATGTAATTTAAAAATTTGTAAGTTATACTTCCACCGCTGAAGTCATAAAGTTTAGAAGTGTCAGAGTAAATAAATATATGAATAAATGAGTGACTAAGCTAAGGAACAAAGGAATTATTTAATTATCAATTAATTAATAATTAATGGGAATGTTAGACTGGTTGCTATGGTTCCAATGCTCATAATTACCACTTGCTGCTCAAAGTAGGTTTTTTTAATGACCGCATACGTAGCAAGCATCTGGCCTTGTCAGGTTACATAGAGATTAGAAAACCACAAATAGCACAGGGCACTGAAGCTGTCAGACATTAGGATCAGAGAGACCTCGGCTTTGCTCACACCAACGTCCCACAGAACCACAGAGCGTGAAAAAACCTCAGCAGTGTCTCCTATAGGAATTTTGGATGATTGGCGATGAAGCCTTGGGGACATTTTGAGAGATTTATACGAACCCACTTACAGGTTCATTGCCTCAAAGACAGCCTAGGATGGAAATAATTTTTGCAGTAACCGGGTCTACACAGCCATCTGGAATGTGCTCTTTGGCAAAGAGCCGCAGCCATTTATTTCATACTCTGGGTAGGAAAGGGGTAAGAGCTCACATCAGCATATCAATGGAGGGCAGCCAGCAGATTCTGCTTTTCTAGAACTGCATGGAAAACCGGGAGGAGGAAAAAAAAAATGGAGTAACAAGGAGCTATGGCTTCCAAAGCAAGTTATGATGATGAAATGTCTTCAATGTTCTTTAACTATGCAACAAGATACAGATTTATCCAGGCGTGACTGTATAGACACATCCACCCCACTTCTCGAAGGTGTCTTATTCTCATTCTATAAAAGCATGCTAGATTATTTCCATCTAAACGAAAATGACAAAAAGCTAAACCAATTATTCAGTGTTGGCCTCAACAAATCTGGTCAGAATCAGTTTAGAAACTACATGTGCAAATTCAGAAAGTAGAAAATTTGTAGACTCAGAATGGCATTCAACACTTTGGAGTTCTCCCCAGGAACCCTGGTGGCATGGAACTTCCCTGTGAAACATAATCCTGCAGGGACTGGGGAGGCAGCTCAGGTGGTGGACTGCTCTCCCTCCCTACAAGAAGCCCTGGGTTCAATCTCCAGCACCACGTAAAACCAGACATATTGCTTTACAACTATAATCCCAGCATTTAGGCGGTGGAAGCGAGGAGATCAGATGTTCCCAGTCATCCTTGGCTACACGCATCCTTGTCTCAGAAGTATAATAATAGGCAAAGTGTGGCAGTGGCACAAGCCTTTTCCCCAGAACTCAGGAGGCAGAGGCAGGCAGATCTCTGTGTTCAAAACTAGCCTGGTCTACATAGTAAGTTCCAGGCCAGCTGGGCTACCTAGTGAGACCCTGTCTCAAAAAGAAACCCCAAAACTACAACAACAAGAAAACAAAAAATAATAACAACATGGGTACAACTGTGGAATTCACAATGACTCTGTGTGTGTGTGTGTGTGTGTGTGTGTGTGTGTGTGTGTACATGTGAATGTTGAGGCTAGAGGACAGCTTTGGCTGTCATTTTTCACACACTGGGCACTATACATTTTTTGTTGTTTTGTTTGTTTTTGAGATAGGGTCTCCCCGTGGCCTGGAACTCAATAAGTAGGAGAGACTGGCTGGCCAGGGACCTCCACCTCCCCAGTACTCAGATTATAAGTGCACACACCCTGTGCCAGGCCTTCATTTCTTTTAACATGAGTTCTGTGGATGGAACTCAGCTCCTAGTGCTTACAAGCAAAGCCCTTTGCTGACCACAATCTCTCCCCAGTATCTGACATCACTTCTTAGAGTATTTTCGGTGTGCTCTGTCCAAATCCTCACCACAACTGTACATGCTGCTTTAGATATGAGTAAATGCAAACTCAGGAAACTGGACACCATGACCGGAGGCCTCATCCCTGGCAGGTCATTTCAACCTGTCTCTGGGCTGCCTTTATCTTCCTGTTCTTTTGAGAGAGGCTTGGTGATGGACAGCACAAACCTCAACGTGACAATGAGTCAAATCGAGTGAATGAAATCAGAGCCATTTTAGGAGCTCGTGACCTGGGACAAGCCCTCTGGAAAAGTTACAAGCGTGTCAGGCCTCAAAGGGTGGGTGTTTCTGTGGGCTGTGCACAGGACTATCTGGATACCCGGGGCTCTCCCCTTGCCTGCTACAGGTGAGAGTCATCACTGCTGCAGAAGGGACAGTCTTTTCTGGCTGAAGAATCTTGATGAGAGGTTACAGAGCAGAATCACAGTGGAGCTAACTCAGAGCAGGCAGGTTAGGTTACGTGGCTCTGACCTGTTACACAGAATTGAACCTGGAGCTATGTCTGTGAGACTTGACTCTTTGACTTACCATCGACTTAAGTTAACTTTGACCTAACTCTGAACAACTCTGGAGTCCTATTAATCCATCTAAACTAGAAACCTGGGGTTGAACTTGGCCATCTCAAGTACAGTTTGGTTAACTGAACATTTCACCTCACCTAGCATATAATTTGTCTCAGAAAAGGCCAATAAGTAACAAGAAGAAACCAAAGGATATTTGAGAGTCATGGTACTTGGAGACAGATGCAGAATGCAAGACATCCTTGAAGTAACATAGTCACACACCACACCACACACACACACACACACACACACACACACACACCAGTCAATTGAGGATCCATAAAAATGATTTATGGGGAATTCCTCCCTCTGACTGAGGGGAGAGGTTGGTATACCCACTGCCTAAATATTAAACTGGGCAAAGATAACAAAATAGAAACAAAACAAAACGAAACAAAACTCTTTCAGAGTCCTGTGAATACACTTGAGGCATACAAAAACGTGGGAATCATTTCTGCTTACAAAACTGCAGAACTCAGTGAGAAGTTTGTCTGATACCTAACCCCTCAACACACACACACACACTGGCATACCACCTCCTACTCAGTTGATAAGGAGGTTTTATAAGACTGTGGTGCCCATGAGGCCATGAGGACCACTTTATCCAATGGCTGCCACTCCACTTGGAGCACAGCACAAACACGGATCATCTGTGAGGGCGACACAGTGTACCGAGAAGCCATGTGTCATTGGTTTGACTCAGTGCATCCTGACTAAAGTCACAACACGTGTGCAAAACACACAGCTGGTTTGCAGAGGCAACATCTGTGAGGACTTGAAGAGGCCATCATCTGTGCATTTCCCTATACATACTAAATGTTATTACGAGATATGAATGCCTTCCAACTCAAAATGCCTGAGCATAATCTCTGAATGAACTCTGAGCCATGCACAAACATGGTCTCACCTAGGAAACTCATTTTAAAATAAAAACAAGAATTTAGAAATTTTTGACCAGGGACATTAGTGTCCAAAAATCACAAAATTAATCCAGAAATTTTACTCACCAGTGAAAAACACAAACAAAATCAACAACCTTCAGTAGGAAAATATCAATTTGGAAGTTGCTGTATTATATAAAATGTACAGCTCTAACTAAAAATCATGTTACAGACAAAAAGAAAGGTATGATCTCCAGTATAGTGCAAAAAAAAATCATCACCAGATGGACTAGAACCCGTGTCCAGTCTGCAAAGAGGAAGGTCAACTAAGAGGAAACGTCTCATTCATGCTTCCAAGTGAAGCCAGACATGGTCGAGCAGGACCTTTGAAGACGTGAGCTCTAGGCTTACTGTCACTTCCTGCTACCATGCCTCCCTCATAATTAGGATCCTTTCTTCTGGACCGTAAGCCAAATAAACTCTGCCTTCTACCCATTGCCTTGGTCATGGTGTTTGATCACAGCAACAGAAAAGCAACTGATACAATATGTTTAAAGAATGAAAGTGATGCTGATGTATGGCTCAGTGATACAATTCTTGTCTAGCATGCATGAAGCCCTGGATTTATTCTCAGCGTAAAAAGAGAGAGGGAGAGAGGGAAGAAGTGGGAGGAGGTAAGAAAGGAAACAGATGCAGAGCCAGTGGAGGGAAAAGAGAAATGAAGCAGGACGAGAGGGAGGGAGGGAGGGAGGGAGGCTAGCTCACAGAATTAAAGCATGATACATATACCAGACATATAAAAATACCAACAAAGGGCTGGAGAAAGAGACTCAGCAGTTAAGAGCACTGGCTGTTCTTGCAGAGGACCAGAGTTCAGTTCCAGCGCCCATATCAGGCAACCTACAACCACCTGTTCCTCCAGCTCCAGGGGGTCTGATACCCTCTTCAGCCCTCTGCAGGTACGTGCACACACATAAGCACACATGCACATGTACACATGGACATACGCGCGAGCACACACACACACGGGAATCATTTAAAAGTATAAAAATAATGACAAAATGGCAAATGTAATCCAAAATATCAACACTTACATTAACCATGTGTGTTCTAAAAATCTTAATCAAAATGTAGAGAATTTTTTCCAATAGGATTTTTAAGAACCATGTCCTAGGGCTGGTTGGTGAGATGGCTCAGTGGTTAAGAGCACTGGCTGCTCTTGCAGAGGAGCCAGGTTCGATTCCTAGCACCCAAATGGCAGCTAACAACCATCCATAACTCCAGTTCTAGAGGAGTCTAACACCCTCTTCTGACCTCCATGGGCACTGCATGACAGGAGTACACTTACATACATGCAAGCAATACACTCATACACACAAAAAATAAAAATAATAAATAAAAATAATTTAAAACCATGACATAACTATATGCTCCTTATAAGAAACATTCCACAGATTCAAAGTCACAAATAGGTATGTATTAAAACAGTCTAAGTACAAAACATATGTATCATAAAACATTAATCATGAGAGAACTGAAAAACTGTAGTACCCAAAATCAAGTAGGTTTTAAAAAATATTATTATTAAGTCAAGAAAAGAGAGACAAGAAAAAAATAAAGACAACTAGATTGGAAAAGAAATGAACCTGAATTTACACCTGATCACGCACATCGGAAGGCCCAGGAAATTCAAACACACACAAAAGAAGCAAACAGCCCTGACAAATAAGGTCAGATCAATACACAAAACTCAGCTTCTATATTTCTAATAAAATCTGAAATGGAACTGGGAAAAAATGTCATTAGCAACAGAATCAGAGGAAAATTAGCTACTATTTTGGTAGTTAAGAAATTAAACATCTGCACCTATGCCTGAACTTTCACTCAGCCCATCAGCTAAAAGTCAAAAGACTTGCAGGACTCACGCTGCCCATGTTGTGCTGTGTTGAATGGATCTGAGCATTACTGAGTAAGCTCTGACGCATTTTGCTTTGTGCTTGTCAGCTAATAGCAATTTGCTGTTTGCCTTGTACAACTACGTTATGCTTTAACATTAAAGGTTTTCACTGTGAAATGGACAATACCAACCATGGCGATTAAAAAAATTCTTCATTTTACTTCCACTTACCTTAAAGCAAAGCATTAACCTTTGAGTAGAGACTTTAGACAGGCATTCTTGCCAAAGTGGTAAGAGTAATCTAAATTTAGAATGTTCCTACTCTTATGGCTTAGGTAAGTTTTAAGTGTGTCCCTCCTGACACACGCACCACAAAGATTCATGTGCTGGGACTTTGAGGCTGCGTATTAAAGGGAAACAAAAGCTGGGTTTGATAAGTAATAGGATATAGAAGGTAATTCAGGAACTGGATGTTAATCGAGAATTTTATACCTAAAATGATAGAAATATCGTGTTGCCATTGATAGAATCAAGGATCACAGGAGAAGACGTTGTAAAGATGAAGAGACATCAGACATGCTAAAGCTAAGAGAGGCCCATCTGGTCCAGGAGGAAAGGATGTGACTGCCTCACACACTGAGCAATAACACCCTCGGTGATACTAATTGAAGGATAACTGCTGTTGTGGAACTCTGTCACCATCTTGAAGCAGAGCAGCTGGGAAATCAGCAGGACGCACTCTCAAGATCAGGCCTGTTAACTTCCTTCTTAGGAGAGACAGCCGGGGTCAACAAACCTTACCTGAGACGCCAGCCCCTCCTGCCTGCCCAGCCCCAGAGCTTGTAATCCTCCTCCAACGGTGTGTGTTATTAGGAACTGCCAGATTATGAGGTGAAGGGAGGCTGATGGAGATGGGGGGGTCCAGTGATGCAGTTACCAGAAGCCCTCACTCAATGCTGGGGTGGGATTTGGGGTGCTGCAGTTCCCCATGTCATCCAAGCTCTTGTAAGGAACCACAGTGAATGTATTGGCCCAGTCAGATGACTTAGATGGTGTACTGCTTAGTTGTAAATGTCAGTTTGCCACAACCTAGAATCTGCTGGGAAGAAAGTTTCAATTGAGGAATTTCCCAGATCAGGTTGGCCTGTGGACATGTCTGCGGGGGATTCTCTTGGTTGTTGATTGATGTTGTGACACAGCCCACTGTGGGTGGTGCCATTCCCTAGGCAGGTGGTCCTAGACTGTGTACATGAAGACAGCAGCAACCAAGGATCCACTCATTTCTCTGTGCTCTGAACTGCGGATGTGATGAGAATGAGCTTGAGTTCTCACCTTAACTTCCTTGTATGATGGACAGCAGCAACCAAGGATCCACTCATTTCTCTGTGCTCTGAACTGCGGATGTGACGAGAATGAGCTTGAGTTCTCACCTTAACTTCCTTGTATGATGGACTGTAACCTGGACCTGTAAGCCAAGTAAACCCTGCCTCCCCTCCTGCTCAGGTGTTTCATTATAGCAACAGAATGAAACTAGGACAGGATCATTTCTTCTCAGTCTGTTATTGCCCTCTCTATCTGGGATGAAAAGGAACAGAATGCCCAGGAAAAGTCATACAAATGCCATATTCCTATTGTCGGTCAACATTTACTCCCTGAGATCCCAAAGGAAGCATTGACATTAGGAGATTCGTGAAGCAGCTGGACAGGATAAAACAAAGAAGTGAAAAGAAGCAAGTAGATGCTAGGAGATGGCTCAGTCAGTCAATACTCACACCACAAGCACAGGGACCTGAGTTTGAGCCCCAGAACCCATATTAAAAACCCAGCCCGGCATCATGTATCCATAATCCCAGAGCTGGGACGCAGAGACAGGTGAGAGTCTGGAGCTCACTGGCCAGCTGGCTTAATAAATCAGGTCAGTGAGAGACCCTGTCTCAAAAATAAGGTGTAGAGTGAATGAGGGAGGTACCTGACGTTGACCTGTAGCTTCCATACATGTGTATGGGCATCCATATGCTCACAGACACACAAAACATGTTACACACACACACACACACACACACACACACAGGAAGGAAGAAAAGGCAGCAGGCAGTGCTGGCAATCTCGAGAAACACACGCCTTCAAAGCTCCAAGTTCAAGAGCAGGGTGAAACTCGGTGAAGAGGCCAGGGATTCTGAGTCTGACGACTAAGATCTCACCAGGCACAGTTAAGAAAAGGAACTTCAGTTGAAGTAATAAGATTCTATTTCAGCAGTTCTATAAAAGATGAGGCTTTCTGTATCTCAGCAATGACAGATGGAGTGGCAGTTTAAGAAACTGAGTACTGAGGTGGAAATTGGAAAGTTTACCGAGTTAATTTGTTACCATAATGTCCTCAGTGACCAGCGTGTATGTGACCTCTACACCCAAGGCTCAAGGAACATTCGGAAGACAGGGAGGAAAGAATGTAAGAGCCAGAGGGACAGGACACCTGCTGCTAGTTAACGCGTTCTGGACACAATAGGGAAGCCGCACCAGTGAACTGTCCACAGCATGGTAACCTAACAAGATCTGCATAGTGACAAAACCAATTGACATGCCAATGTGGATAGGGAAATTATACGATCTCCAACAACCAACCACCTGTAACTCCAATTTTCGGGCTCTGGTGCCCTCTTCTGATCTCCATGGGCACTGCATGACACAGCGGCACTTACATGCAGGCAGTACACTCGCGCATACAAAATAATAAAACTAATAAAATATCTTTTTTTAAAAAGAAAGTGGGCTGAGCACTGACCAAGGGAGCAAGCCAGTAAGCAGTGTTCCTCCATGGTCTGTGCTTCAGCTCCTGCCTCCAGGTTCCAACCCTGAGTTCCTGTCCTGACTTCCCTCAGTGGTGAACTGTGACCTGGGAGATGTAAGACAAAATAAACCTTTTCCTCCCCAAGTTGGGTTTGGTCAGTGTTTTTATCACAGCAACACAAAGTAACTAAGATGTGTGTGTGTGTGTGTGTGTGTGTGTGTGTGTGTAATGATAATCAAAAAGAGGACAAGAAATTATGAGGGAGAAGGGGACACATGGGATGAGTTGGAGGGTGACTTAGAGGGATGGAAATAATGCAAGTCCATACAATACTCATGTATGGATGTCTCAAAAAAATAAACACACCATACACACACACACACACACACACACACACACACACACACACACAAGGTTACTGAGGGCCAGAAAGATGGTTCAGTGGGTAAAGTCACTTGCTCACTTGCTGACAAGCCTGATGACCTAAGGTCCAGCCCTGGAACTCACAGAGTGGAAGGAAAGAACCAACTCCTGAAAGTTGCCCTCTGACCTCCATATATGTGCTGTGACACATGAGCTACACATATACAATAAATTAAATGAACAAATACATGTAATTTTAATTTTCTATGTTTAGTGAAGGGCAAGGCATGTCAGTAATACACTAGATGCATGTTTTAAAGATTTATTGTGTATATTTATTGTGTGTGTGTGCATGCGCATGTGCACATGTGAACACCCACAGAGGCCAGAAGTGGGCATCAGATCCCTTGAAGCTGGAATTACAGACAGCTGTAAGCTGTTTGACCTGGGTGCTGTGAACAAAATTCAGGTAAGTCCTCTGTAAGAGAAGCAAGTGCACTTGACCTTTGAGCAATCTCTCCAGACCCACTGCATGTATTCTTAATTAAAGTAGCAATCTAAAAAAGTAAGATATAATGTCTATATTTGAAATGAACTCATGCAAAATCCCTTAACCTCTGATATAAAATCA
>NW_008341419.1:402160-404348 GCF_000622305.1 Nannospalax galili | reverse complement strand
ACCACAGTGCCAAACTCTTAGGAGGGGACCACAACTCTGGTTCATAGGAGGGGATGACAGGTCCTGGTCACAAGGAGTAGTGGAGGTGACCACAGCTCCAGGTTCACAGGGGGCAGGAAAGGGGGGGAGGAATGGACCACAGTCTCAGCCTCACAGGAAGAGACCAGAGCTGCACAATTCCAGGTTCACAGGAGGGGACCACAGATCCAGACCACTGGAAGGGATCACAGTGCCAAGCTCATGGGAGGGGACCACAGCTCCAGGTTCATGGGAGGGGACCACAGCTCCAGCCCATAGGAAGGGATCACAGCTTCAGTAACATGAGAAGGGAGCACAGCTTCAGGTACACGGGACCACTGCCACCATCTTGGCTTACCAGCCATTTTCTTTCTTATTTGCCAAGCCCTTTCTCGCCTTGCCTGGTGATCAGCCCTCATCCTCCCACAGCTCCAGGTTCATGGGAGGGGACCACAGCTCCAGCCCATAGGAAGGGATCACAGCTTCAGTAACATGAGAAGGGAGCACAGCTTCAGGTACACGGGACCACTGCCACCATCTTGGCTTACCAGCCATTTTCTTTCTTATTTGCCAAGCCCTTTCTCGCCTTGCCTGGTGATCAGCCCTCATCCTCCTTTGGGTTGGTCACCTGGGTGATGATGGCCTGGCGACCATGGATGCACAGCTCCATGGCCACCCACAAGACCAGCCTCTGGTGAGGGAGGTGAACTAGTGCACAGAGGGTTAGGAACTTGCAGCCTCCTGGATGCACTGGCCATCCTCCCTGTGCTCTGAGAGAGAGGAGACAGGGCTCAGCCAGGCCTTCATTCTTAGTCCTCCTCTCTGACCTACTTTCTAAAATCCTTTCTGTCTCTGGACTCTTTTTACTTACTATGAATGAAGGACTCCCCCCTCCCCCCATATGGCCACTTATCACCAACAAGTGAGGCTTCACCCAATATTGCTACTTACCGCTGATAAATGTGTTTCCCCAACATTGCTACAGGCCTACAGGGACTTTTGCTCAAACACTGCCTGAAACCTAAGGTCCACGCTCCTTCCCTGACCTCTGGTCTTCTAGCCCACACCTAGCTTATGACTGTCAAGCTAAACTGACCTCTCTACCTTTCACAGATTTAATTCTGCTGTCATTTGTCCAGATTCTGCCCATCCATCCCAAACACAAATCTCCAGGACCAACCACCCCATGCAGAAAACACTACCTGATCATCCAAATGGCCTTGAATCACACACATCTACACACAGCCTGCCACTCCAGTTATTGCTACACACCCTGCTGACAGATGCGTTACACATTTTGTCATGTTATTCACTGTCACCTGTTTCAAAGACAACCTGCTAAAGAAAAAATACAGTTTGGGGTTTACTACAGCAATCAGCTCACTTCAGGAGAAAAGATACTTTACCTAAGACCTAAGAAATACTTTAAGCTGAATTATTTTAAAACATCAACTGCTATACAGCTAATAGAGATATAACTTTCCAAAGGCCAGCACGTTGAGGTAATGTAAGAACTGCAATATTTTAGTGATGGTCTCAAAATTCTTACTTATACTCATCTTTTTAAAAAGTTGTCACCTTCACAGAGGTAAGTGTTAAACTTAAAACTAAAGTATACTACAGAGCTATATTCATAAAAACAGCATGGGTCTCACACAAAAACAGACACATAGATCAATAGAATATCATTAAAGCTCCAAACCTGAGTACACACCATTTCAGCTACCTGATATTTGACAAAGGTGCCAAGAACACACAATGGAGGAAAGACAACACCTTCAACAAATGGTGCTGGCAAAACTGGATCTCCACCTGTAGAAGAATGAAACTAGACCCTTATCTTTCGCCCTGCACAAAAGTCAACTCCAAATGGACCAAAGACTTCAATGTGAAACTGGAAACTCTGAAACTATTGGAAGAAAATATTGGCAGTAACTTACAGGATATAGGTGAAGGAAAGGATTTTCTAAATCACACAGAAGTTGCTCAGGAATTATGGTCAGCAACCACAAATGGGACCTCATTGAACTTAAAGGCTTCTGTACAGCAAAAGAAACAATTAAAAAAGTGAAGAGAAAACCCACAGAATGGGAAAAAAAGTCTTCACCAGTGACACATCTGATAGAGGTTTATCGTCCAGAATACATAAAGAACTGAAAAAAAAAAAAAG
>NW_008341419.1:359945-402132 GCF_000622305.1 Nannospalax galili | reverse complement strand
ACGCAAATTAAAACCACCCTAAGGTATCACCTTACCCCAACCAGACTGGCTAGGATCAAGAGAACAAAAGATAACAAATGCTGGCATGGATGTGGAGAAAGGGGAACGCTCATTCACTGCTGGTGGGATTGCAAACTTGTGCAACCTCTATGGAAAACAGTGTGGAGAACTCTTTAAAAACTAAAAACGAACCTACCATTTGACCCAGTTATACCATTCCTTGGATATTGCAGAGACACTTGTACATCCATGTTTGTTGCTGCTCTTTTCACAATAACTAAGAGATGGAAGCAACCTAAGTGTCCCTCAACTGACAAGTGGTTAACAAAAATGTGGTATATTTACACAATGGAGTTCTATTCAGCAGTAAAGAAAGATGAAATAATGAAATTTGCAGGTAAATGGATGGATCTAGAAACTGTTATACTAAGGGAAGCAACACAGACCCAGAAAAAGAAATGACATATGTTCTCCCTCATATGTGGCTCCTGGCACCAAATCCTTTCAAATTCCAGGTCCTTTTAATCAGAAAATGCTGTACAGCAGTCCCTTCTGCATGAAATAACTACCATCATCACGACTTCAGCTGAGCCTGATCGCTAAACATAGTCACAATTGGGCTTGTTGACAGTTGTGCTCATTCATTAAAGTAGAGCCCAGCAGGGTCACTGGACCCTCACCTGAGTATCCAGCCACTCTTCCCAGCCAACTAGTCCAGCCTTGGAAGACAAAAGAAAAATGAGGGAGAACCCAATAGAGGGATACTATTGGAGGCCCTTGTCAAGAAACTCCAGTGGACTCTCATATGAAAATTTGAAAGTCGCCCTGACAGTTAGCTTTAACTGTCAACTTGATACAATCTGGAATCACCTGGGACGGGAGTCTCCAGGAAGAACTGCCTACACCAGGTTGGCCGGTGAGCATGTCTGTGGGGGGTTGTCTTGATTGCCTTGATTGAAGTGGGAAGACCTGCCCATTCCATGGGTTTAGGGCCCATAGTTTAAGTGTAAAAAGCAGGCTGAGGAAGAAGTCAGCAAACATGCACTTATCTTTCTCCGCTCTTGAGTGTGGGTGGGACCAGTGCTCCAAGCTCCTGCCTTGACTTTCCTGAAACGAGGGACTGTGACCTGGAATTAGGTTGAACAACCCCTTTCTCCCGTAAGCTGCATTTGTCAGGGTATTTATCACAGTAACAGAAATAAAATGAGAACAGCCTCCCAACCCAGCCATTCTGTTAAGACGAGATTTTCCTTAAACACAAATCTCTTACCCCTTCCAGAAGATTCACCCCCAAAACCAATACCATTTTGCTTACAATACAAGGATGAACTGACTGGATTATTGACTTGTCTAATAACTAGGCATATCTAGCTACAGAAAAAGCATTTCCTTGGACTTGGCTTATGAGTCAGTTCTCGAGCGGTCCTCCAGATGTGTCTGAGTCATCGCCGAGGCTCCTAGGAAAGGGTGCTGAGAAACTCCACACTCACTATGATTGCAAGACTGTCAAACTGACATGACTGACAGGAAAAAGTAAGGACTATGTATATTTAGCATCATAAATTCATGGACTATCCAAGTAATATGAATACAACATTTTCTATTAAAAAAATGTAAAAGCACTAACCTAGGGCTATTTCCCTATGAACACATGGAGGAGTATTTTTAAATTATTAATACAGTGCATTCTTTGGCACATTAATATAGGGAGAGTCAGTAGTTTGGGATGGGAAGGACACTGCCAGTGTAGTCTTTGAATTTGGTTTCAGGTAAGTATATCATCCTATTAGCCTTTCAAATCTACATTCAAAAACTCCTATATGCAGCTGGGGCATTATGGCACACACCTTTAATCCCAGCACTTGGGAGCAGAGGCAGGTGGATCTCTATGAGACTGAGGCCTGCCTGGTCTATATAGTGAGTTCCAGGCCAGCTCGGGCTACAGGGAGACCCTGTCTCAAAACAAAACAAAAAAACCTCTTATGTCTTATGAAATTAATTCCATGAGAATGAAGGATAAAAACTATGAAATAGCTAAAGAAAAAACTTTTAGTTATGACACAGAAAAGACCTTTATTTTTGGCCAGGTAATTCTCATTATATGTATCATAATGTCTCCAATGCAAGAAACTTTTTGAGGTAAGTCCCGAAGGAAGAGATCCCTGGGAAAAACCAGTCTACCGTTTTACCCAAATTTGAGATTATCCTTGCATTAGCCTTTGCTTATCATCAGCTGAAACAAGGTGCAAGAGCTTCTATTTGGAGGGAAGATAATATTTTTTCATACAATTTCTGTGTTACATCATTAAACATATGCTTTATTTTTTAAAACAAAATCAACTTATATGCAGCTTTAAAATTGTTCTGAAATGCAGTTATGTATTTCAGTGAAAGTATACATTAAAAGAACTAAAGAAACAGGATTTCTTTAAACTAATAGACAACTTGGATGTCATTAAACACCATTTCCAAAGGGCAACACTAAAATTTTAATCTATTCATGGATGAAGAAGTAAATATACTTACATCTTCTAAGATTATTTTTCTCTCTTTTTCCATCTTCATTTAGTTTTTACACATAAATTGGACCAGCAACATCCAACAATACCCACTAAAATATTTATTAGCAATTCAGTGGACTTGCCATCTACTCATCTCATTAGTGAGCAACTCAAAATATGGCTCATTTCAGATATTCAGGATTGGTTCCTTTGACCTAGCAGAGGATGAAGCCCAACCCTCCTACTTTACACTGCACTGAGTTTTTAGTATACTACTTAATAAAAAAAATCAAATCAGCCTTTTGATATTATTCATGAATTTTGCATGGGGCATTAATAATTCATAGTACAACTAATATTAATGATGTCTTGATAATGTACTATGGATTCATTAGTTCTCAGCAACTACTGGAACAAATTTTCACATAATCCTTTGAAAGGAAGACAGATGGGATTCATTTCCATATTAAACTAACAAATAGTGCAGTCTTCAAAAGGCTACAGTCCTGGGACTCCAACTAAGAAAAACCCAGAAGATGACTAAATGCATTTTATTTTTCAGTGTAGCACACGTAAGCACTAAAACCAAAGCAATGTGTTAGAAGGAAAACTCAAATCGACATACACGGGATTCTGTGTGCATGAAAATGTATACCTAATAGCCATGTACCCAAAACAACAAATACTCTAACAGAGAAATAGGCAAAGTATACAAACAGATGGTTCACACGCACACAGGGCACTGGAAAGACAGCTGGCCACACCAGTGATGGAGAAGTCACCTCCTCCCACAAGCCCTCCACCTTCCAGGTGAGTGGCTCTGCTTGACCTCAGTGCCAGTGCAATAAAGAAATGGGGACATGAACACACAATGACTCCTAGGAAGGAGGACAACATGACAGGGAAGATCAAAAGTTCTAAAAATTTCAACTATAGAAACACTGTAGTGAGGGAATATTGAGCAGAGTCTATAGGTGCTGCCTAATGGATGCTCACTGTAGTCATTGATGACGATGATGATGATGCCTAATAGATTCTCACTGTAGTCAATGATGATGATGATGATGATGATGCCTAATAGATCCTCACTGTAGTCAATGATGACGATGATGATGATGATGCCTAATAGATCCTCACTGTAGTCAATGATGACGATGATGATGATGATGCCTAATAGATTCTCACTGTAGTCAATGATGACGATGATGATGATGATGCCTAATAGATTCTCACTGTAGTCAATGATGACGATGATGATGATGATGCCTAATAGATTCTCACTGTAGTCAATGATGACGATGATGATGATGATGCCTAATAGATTCTCACTGTAGTCAATGATGACGATGATGATGATGATGCCTAATAGATTCTCACTGTAGTCAATGATGACGATGATGATGATGATGCCTAATAGATTCTCACTGTAGTCAATGATGACGATGATGATGATGATGCCTAATAGATTCTCACTGTAGTCAATGATGACGATGATGATGATGATGCCTAATAGATTCTCACTGTAGTCAATGATGACGATGATGATGATGATGCCTAATAGATTCTCACTGTAGTCAATGATGACGATGATGATGATGATGCCTAATAGATTCTCACTGTAGTCAATGATGACGATGATGATGATGATGCCTAATAGATTCTCACTGTAGTCAATGATGACGATGATGATGATGATGCCTAATAGATTCTCACTGTAGTCAATGATGACGATGATGATGATGATGCCTAATAGATTCTCACTGTAGTCAATGATGACGATGATGATGATGATGCCTAATAGATTCTCACTGTAGTCAATGATGACGATGATGATGATGATGCCTAATAGATTCTCACTGTAGTCAATGATGACGATGATGATGATGATGCCTAATAGATTCTCACTGTAGTCAATGATGACGATGATGATGATGATGCCTAATAGATTCTCACTGTAGTCAATGATGACGATGATGATGATGATGCCTAATAGATTCTCACTGTAGTCAATGATGACGATGATGATGATGATGCCTAATAGATTCTCACTGTAGTCAATGATGACGATGATGATGATGATGCCTAATAGATTCTCACTGTAGTCAATGATGACGATGATGATGATGATGCCTAATAGATGCTCACTGTAGTCAATGATGATGATAATGATGATGCCTAATAGATCCTCACTGTAGTCAGTGATGATAATGCCTAATAGATGCTCACTGTGGTTAATGATGGTGATGATGATGATAATTCCTAATAGATGCTCACTGTAATCAATGATGATGACAATGATGATGATGACGATGATGATAATGCCTAATAGATCCTCAATGTGGTTAATGATGGTGATGATGATGATGCTGCCTTACAGATGCTCACTATAGTTGATGATGATGATGATAATGCCTAATAGATGCTCACTGTAATCAATGATGATGACAATGATGATGATGATACCTAATAGATACTCACTGTGGTCAATGGTGATGATGATGATGAAGCTTAATAGATGCTCACTGTAGTCGATGATGATGATGATGATGACTAATAGATCCTCACTGTAGTCAATGATGATGATGATGATGATGATGCCTAATAGATGCTCACTCTAGTCGATGATGATGATGATGATGACGACGACAGGGGCTGGAGAGATGGCTCTGCAGTTAATAGCACTTGAGGCTCTTGCACAGGACTGGAGTTCAGTTCCCACCACTCATGTGGGGTGGCTCACAGAACTCTGTAACTCCAGTTCCAGGTGATCTGATACCTTCTTTGGCCTCTGTGCACCTATACTTGTGTACATCTCCCCCCATCCAGATAAACACACATACACATAATTTTAAAAGTAAATTTTAATTTTTTAAAGAAAAACAAATAGGGAAAGTGCTGGGATTTAAGTATTTTATTTAGATTTTATTTAAATTTCTTATTTTTATTTTATGTCTATGAGTGTACTGCCTGCATGTGTATAAGTGCACCTGTGTCATGCAATGCCCTCGGAGGACAGAAGAGGGCATCAGATCCTCTGGAACTGGAATTACAGATGGTTGTTAGCAGCCATGTGGCTGCTGGGAACCAAACCCTGGTCCTCTGCAAAACCAGCCAGTGCTCTTAACCGCTGAGTCATCTCTCCAGACCCCAAGGGCTGGGATTTTAACTGAAGCCATTCTGGCTTTGGTTTTGACACCCCTGAGAAATTTCCATCCAATTCTCTAGGCCAAACTGTTTTCCTATTTATTTCCTAAACCCGAAGCAATCAAAGTAATTTGTGGATAAACTGTGAAGGAGCTGTTTAGCTCAGTCTGTACTGAGGCGATCACCCTGTACAAATCATGGTCACTTCTTCACCAATCACAGGAACTGGTTGTAGAGGAGACTTGAAAACACTGAGGGCTTCCATGGGCTTCTCACATGCTCTTGGAATTCCTGCACTTGTGGTCTGAGTCCCTGAGGTAGAAATTACTAGGTACCTTTTGACAGTCTTTAGTTTAACACTAAGTCATGTTAGCATGTTTCCTACAGCTATGGTTTGAACCCGAAGCCTCCCTCACAGACTCGTGTTTTGAATACCTGATCCCTAGCTGGTAGTGCTATTCTGGAAGGCCATGGAAACTTTAGGAGATGGGGACTGCCTAGCAGAAGTGGGTCATATGAGTGGGCTTCTGCTTTGAATCTTTTAGATTTATCTTTATTTTTAATAATGTATATTCGTGCATGTGTCTATGTAGGTGTATGTGCATGAGAGTGCAGTTGCCTGTAGAGGCCAGAAGAGGGTGTCAGATCTCAAGGAGCTGGAGCTGTAGGCAGTTTTGAACTGCCCAGTGTGGGTGCTGGGAATAGAACCCAGGTCTTTTGCAAGAGCAATACGCACACTCAGCTATCTCTCAGGCCACTGGGCTCTTGACTATGATAGCCCAGGCCCTGATTCCAGCCTCATTCTCTGCTTCCCTAGTCCACTGTGATGTGAGCAGTCTCTGCTTCACACTCCCACCTCTGTGAACTAAGCTGCTCTGCCATACCTTCCCTATCATGGCTCCGAAACCACAAGTCAAAATGAATCCTTCCTCCCGCAAGTTGTTTTGGTCAGAGTGATCACAGAGCTGTAAGAGTAATCAATGCATTTATCATAACTAAATATTCAGCTATTAAGTTGGTGGTAAAACCTCCAACTTTTCATTCAGTATTTATTCATTTGACAGCACATAAACTTATGATTCAATAAAATAAAAAACCTTTTAAGTGGAATTTTGAGGCCTGGTATTTATGTGTATGTGTATGTGTGCATATTTGCATATGTGAAGGCGCACATGTGTGTGCAGGTTCATTTTTCCATGCATGCATGTGTGGAGGCCAGAGGTCAAGGTGAGGTGTCTCCCTCCATCACTCTCCACTTACTTTCTTTGAGACAGGGTCTCTCACTGAACCTGGAGTCACCAGTTGCCTAGAATGCCTGGCCAGCGGCCCCTTGGGATCTTCCTGCCTCTGCCTCCAAGCCCTGGGGTCACAGGTGTGCACTGCCATATCCTGGTTCCACACAGGTTCTGTGGATGTGAACTCAAGACACCATGCTTGGTCAGCAAACACTTTACCCACAGATCCATGTCCCCGAAGTTTGACAGAGTCTAACAGGACTGCCAGCTACGTAGACTCACTTCACCTGACAGGGAGGTTCTCCTGAATTTTGCTCCAAGATCCTCAGCCTCCCAGTGTGTTGTCAAGAGGCTTCTGTAAGTCAAACAAGGAGGGAAAATCTTGGCCTTGAATCTGGGTTTCTGAAAGTCAAGTTCAGCATTTTGTCTCCCACAGTGTGCAGACAGGAATGTCCCATCGACCCCACTTTTCAACTTGAGAAATGATAGGTAACAACTTAGCCAAGGAAACTGTTTTTCAAGTGCAGTTGCAGGTTGAGCCTTTGACATGTACACCCCATCTTATAATGATGATGGCAATTGAATTTGTGAGCACCTCCAGGGATCCAAAGTTTTGGCATGATTAAAAGCCATTAGTTTGGGTTACAGTGCAGTAGCACCATACACTATGAAAACATGTCCCTCCAAAAGCCCCTAGGAGGTCAGCAGGCACTTGACACCCATAATAAAAGCTAAGAAGAACCTAGTGAACTTTTCATCGGCCAACTCTAGCACTCACCACCCAGTGACACTTCTCTTGGATCCAGCCCTTCCTAGCCTGTGACTTTGAACTAATGCAGGTGGGAAAAGAGGCGAAGGTATCACAGAACACCTTTCTGACCCCAAAGTCCGGCACAGCCACGCCAAGAGCCTTCTACGGGAGAGTTCTGAGAACAGATTCCGATTCACATGTTTGTGCATTCCCCCGCTTCACCGTGAACTCAACCCTATACTTCTGTGCTCAGAAGGGGTGACCATCTTCAGCTCTGGTTCTTCCCTAGTAGAAAGTCACTGCAGGGACATACACGTACACTGCTCAGTGAGTCCCCCACCTTCCCAGAGCTGAGGATGGAACCAGATTGAGTTCTCCTGCATAAAACAAAAAATATTTGTTACAGATTCATTTTCCCATTGCTTGTGTATCCCAGGCATACTGCTGCTGAAGGGTTCAACTCATGCACGGATGTGCTTGGTGGAACTCTTCTAGGCTGAAGTTATGAACTTTAGTGTGAGTCTTGGACTGTCTTCGTTTCACAAGAGCAATGCAGGTTTGGGTCCAAGCTTGGAGTGCACCTTAACTTACATTTTTAATGCTACGGATGCTTCTTTTGTCTTTATTCTCCTGGTGGAGCTAAGAGTTCTTATTACCCTGGGCATGTCCTTATTGTTCCGGTGAGGGGACTTCAACTACCCACTGGGCATGTACCTCAGGGGCAGAGCACTTGCCTAGAATGTGTATCTCTAACACAGGGCTCCTATCACAGTGATAGTACATTTAATTTAATGGAGCTCTTAATTTATGGCTCACTCATTTATTACTAATCATGTTTCATTCATCACAGATAAAAATGTGAGATAGTCAATATAAGCAATCAACTCCTTAAGTAAAGAACAAAGCAATGTGGCCTGGGGAGATGGGTGGGTTGGTAAAGCGCTTGCCTTTCAAGAACAAGAAACCTGAGTTTGATCCTCAGAAGCTCAGGAGATGGAGGCAACAGTGTCTCTGGCTCACTGGCAGCTGGCCTGGCCTGGCCTATTTAAGAGCTCCAGGCCAGCGAGAGACCCTGTCTCAAAATAAAAGGTGAACAGCACCTGAAGAATGACACCTGATGTTGTCCTCTGGCCTCTACATGCATACACACACACACACACACACACACACACACACTCACACTCACCAAAAAATAAAACCAAAGAAACATGATCTATTAAATGGATATAATGCATTGATACTCTTAGTCAAGACTCAGAGTTTTATTCCATCCAAAAATGCTTTCTCATATGCTTGATCATATGTATGATTTCTCCTTGGGAATTGATTAATGTACATACTAGGCAAGATCTGGGGTTATTGGGAGACAGGCTGTCACTGCTCTGTTTCTTACACCCCATGTCAAGCTCATGCAAACCTCATTTCCTTTTGAAGGACTGACATGCCCTCTATGTGGCATTATAGCTTATGTGTTTTCTGTCTCATCATTAGAGATGTTGACCACACACAACCTCATGCATGCTCAAGGGCCTAACTTAAGTGTCACTGGACAAAAGCCAAAGACTAAACAAGGCCACCCACTGTAGGTTCCATAAGCCTCTTCCTCTGGACCTTAGATGTCACTGAAGATGTGTAAACACACTGCCAGGCCTCAGCAGTGTCAAAGCTCATGAACAGAAGGTTATCCGTAACCCTAACCTCACCAAGCGCTCAATAAATGAGCACTGCATGAATTAGTAAACAAGTTATTCAAAATTCACAGGACATACTTAAAATTTAAAGATAGACATAAGTGTAAAATTCCCAACAAGTCTTTCCTAATTAAAACCAGTATATTTTCAAAGTATCTAAGACAAAATCTATTATCTCTAGAAAAAAAAAAAAAACATCCATGCCATATACACCACTTACTGGTTATTTTGGCTCTTTGAGAGAAAGAAGCTCTTCTATAAAGCTATCTGAACTATTTTTAAGAATCTATTTGGGCTAGGGAGATGGCTCAGTGGGTAAAAGTGCTTGCACACAAGTGTGAGGACCTCAAGTTGGATCCCAAGGGCCCAGGTAAACCCAGACATAGTAAGACACATCTGTAACCTGAGCATTCCTTCAGGGAGATGGGAGGCAGAAACACCTTTAAATCTTAAAGACCAGCTAGCCTGGTACACACAGTGGCCAACAAGAGGTGCTGTCTCAAACAAGATAGAAGGGGAGGACCAGCATCCAAAGCTTCCTCTGACTTCCACATGCATGTCATGGCATGCACATGCCTGGACTTACACATGTGAACAAGCACTCATACCCATGAACATAAACACACATGTACACACATATCATATATATATATATATACACAATGAAAAGTAATCTGTTGATATTTAATTTTCCATAATAATGAAAAATGGAATGGTATTCAAATGACTAATAAAATAAATATTAATGAATAGCAAAAAATGACTGCTCCCATTCGTTGGGTGCTTAAAGAGAATACTAAGTACATTTCTGAACCTCACCTAATCCTAGTATTGATAACATAAGGCTGTTCCCACACATCAACACATGAGGAAAAGAAGCAGGCATACTGGGCTCAGTTGCCCTTGGCCACATGCCTTACAAGTACCATAGAGGTGTAAGTAGCATCTTGGTATTGTGGATGCTATTAAAGTAATGCTCTTTGCCAACCAAGGAAAACTCTGAGCTTTGTGCTGTCGGGATCCATTCCCGGGGTTTATTTTTTCCTCTTGCTTTTACTACCCTTGAGTATCTATTAAGAGATACTATCTATAGGACACACAGCTCCAAACCAACACATTCCAGTTCCGACATCCCAACATGTTTCTCTCTGCAAATGGCTAGCCTGTGACCATACCAACCCAGTGTGGACACTGACATTCTCTGTATCTCTCCACTGTCTGTGTGAGCTTATGCAGAAGCACTATTGTCATAGCTTGTTATTACATGTATGTTTCCTCCAAAATTGCATTCTTTAGCATTCAGCCTTCTCTCATACCCGTATATTTCACCAGAGACTTCAAACCCCTCATTACACTGAGATTTGGACATCTACTGTGATGTTGGTGTGAATGACTCCCTATTATATTTTCTAACTGCTTTTTCATGGAATATAGGAGTGGTACCCAATACGCCCAGACACTTTGTTAAGTGATCTCGTTAGTTCTAATAACTCACCTGCAGACTCTTTCAACCATACTGTGGATTTGTGCATCATCTAGATATAACTATAATTTGGCTTAATTTTTTTTAAATTTGGGCCCAACATTTCTACTTACTAAATGTATGACACTGGTTAAGTGACTAGGATTCACCTCATACTTTATCAAATTTATATTGGGGCCAGATGGACTTTCAAAGCCTTTGTCTGAATTATAAATTCTCTAAACACTATTACACATATAGTTCACTACATTGTATGCTGTACTGCCTTTATCTAGTTTGAGTTTTTAAAATGAGTGTGTGTGATATGTGTGTGTGTGTGTGTGTGTGTGTGTGTGTGAGTGAGTGTGTGTGTGCCACATGTGTCCACATGTGTGCAGATGGCTGTGGAAGCCAGAAGAGGATGTTGGATCTGCTGGAGTTGGAGTTACAGGTGGCTGTGAGCCACCAGATGTCAGTGCTGAGAACTGAATTCTACAAGGGCATTGCTAACCACTGAGCCACCTCTGCAGTCTGGTACTCAGCTCTTTTCTTAATCACAGTTCATGTTCAACATTTTCAGTCCAAGTGACAGAAACAGACTTCTTACTGGGGACACCTGATTCCCCAAGTCCCTTGTAGCCACAGCAGAACATTAAATTTAAACAGCTGTATCAGAAGTAAAGCTAGTTCCCTATGCTCCCTTCTCCTCCACCGCAGTCACTGAAGTCCCGTAGATGTGGTGTGTCAGCCACCTGGGCCTTCTGGGTGGCTGTCTGGAGCAGAGACTGACTGGCATCGGACACGCAGTGTGTGTGTGTGTGTATGTGTGTGTGTGTGTGTGAGAGAGAGAGAGAGAGAGAGAGAGAGAGAGAGAGAGAGAGAGTGTCAGCCTTCCTGATGTGGGAAGCCACTGAGATTTGGAAGTTAGCTTTTATCTTCTGAAGGCATCAGAGTCTGTCCTGATTGACCTAAGATGGCAAACGCTGCATTTTGGTTGCTACCGATTGGGGTGGAAACCTGTATTATAAAAACACAGAGGGGCCGTGTCTAGGAAAATTGGAAAGAACTGTTGACATGGGAGACTGAGTCAACACTGGTGATCCTGTGATACTAAGAAATCTGTGTTTGGTCTCTGGCCTTTTCCTGTGACAGAATTCCTAAGGCTCTTGCAAATAGGTGACTAGGGAATCTTTGGTGACAGCACCTCTATCTTTGATTGCTGCTTCCTGACACAGAGCCCCTTAACCTCTCTTGGAATTTCTTGGAGACAAGAAACACATTTTGCTCAAATAAGGTGAGCCTTAGTAGGTTCTATGGTTGCCATGGAAACAAACCATGTGACTAAGGGATAGAGATTTCGACATATTCCTTCCCCCTCACCTCTTTAAAGGGGTAAGGGATGAAAGTCGAACTGATCATCAGTGGAAGATGATATAACCAGTCAGGGCTACATAATCGAGGCTCCATCAAAATGAACAGAACAGAAGAGGGTGTACCTGAAGGAGACTACACCCACAGGCCCTGCTTCCTGCACCGTATTCATCTGTGTGCTCTGTTGTATCTTTCCTAATAAAGGTGCAAATATCAGGGAAGCCCTAAATGGAACAACAACACACTCCCAGGACGCCAAGCCTCAGGGAGCCCTGTGGGAGAAGAGACAGAAGAATGTAAGAGCCAGAGGATTGGGGTATATCGGAAAAAGACATCTTCTCGACTTGACATAGCCATTGCATTAATGAACACACTGCAGCTAGCTGCACAAGACCCATGCAAGATTTGGTCCATCAACATTTCATCATGGATGGGGGGAGAGCTAATGAGGCCCCTCCCCAGAGACCATTGGTTGCTGGGGGAGGGGTGTCGTTTTCTTCAATGGTGTAGCCAATGTTAAGTTCCTCATGCTCTGGTCAATAATAGTTTCAACAGGAGAGGGAGGGTGAGGGGGTGAGATGGGGAACTGGAAGAAGACAGACTAACACTCTGTATACATTCTTAGAACTATCAAAGAATAAAAACAAAAAAATTTTCAAATAAATAAAGTGACTACTTGATTTCTGAGAACCATGCTAGTTTATAGAAAGAGCCCTGGTAAACCTCAGTTTATAACCCATGAGTCGGATGGATAGGTGATAACCCGCTGGCCTCTGGCATCTTACACCCCCACTGTGAGACTGAGCTCTCAACCTGGGGGATCTGAAGCCATCCCCGGGTGAACAGAGTGAAACAGTTAAAACACAGGATGCTGAATTAGTGTCAGGGGAGAAATGCCGTGAAAGGCGAGCCTCCATCCACCTGGTATCAAAAAGCATGTATGAGAGTGAGGAGAAAACAGTGTTTATTTTGTTCTTTGCCTCTGAACCCTGAATCCTGATCACGGGTTCTGTGCAAATCGGGGTTTTTAATTACAAGCCTGGGAGTAGACTTCAGTTCCTGGTAGCCAAAGCAAGACATGAGCTCAAAGTGCAACGGATAGGACTCAAGGCTGCGGTGCAAGTCGACTGCCAAACTCTAGCTCTCCCCAGTCTACTTCTTTTCCTCAACATGTTTCTTTAACACTAAGCTCTGAATTACAGTGAAATTCCAGGGAAGCCACATCTTTCAGAGGCTTTGAAGGTCTAACCTTGAAAATGTAAATCTAATAAGACAGAAACATATTCATAGCACCAGAGCCTCCTAGATTAATTATTTGAGTGTTTAGTGCACTAAAAATATTCTGGCTGCAAATCAAGCAGCGTTTTCTATAGTTTTTTGCAAATGGACTACTTCAGAAATAAAATATATGCAAATTCTGGAGCTACAGAGACGACTCATCAGCTAAGAGTTTGCTGCTCTTGTGGGAGACCTGAGTTCAGTTCCCAGCACCTATGTGGGGCAGCTCACAACCACCTGTAATTCAAGTCCCAGGGAATCTGACACCACCTTCTGGCCCCTGTTGGTACTTCACGCATGCATGCACGCACATAAATAAAAATAATTGCATTTGCGTGTGTGTACTAATTCTGTAATCAACAGCTATGTCCTAATAGCCAGCTATAAAATAAATCCTTGCACACAGTTGAAGCAAGCGCCCAGCCTTGATTTCATTCTGTTATCCTGCAGAAAGGTAATAATTTATACTGTAGTTAATGTTCACCATTTATGTTCATTTATTCAGATTTTATTATGCACATATTCTAATGGTGTTACAGAGTCATTTTGCACATATTAACATGACATAAACGGTACCACGAGGCACATCTATATACATTTTGCTTTCACTTTTGAGTTGCTTATTATTGACATGTGCTTACATTTAGCTGTTTATAGTATAACGTAATTTAATTAATACTTAGAGATATTTAATGGTTGTTTGGTTTGTGTTTCAAATGGATCGACTTCCTCTAGTAATTTTATATTCATAGTAAAACTCGGGAGGAGGCGGAGAGCAGCCCCGGGTATTCTCTGGCCCTACCACCTGCATCTTTGTCAACACCAGCATCAACAGAAGAGCCCCATGGACTAAGTCTTCTGTGAGCTTCCTGGTCTTCTCCCACTCTACTGCCACTCAGCAACCTTATATCTTCCTATCGTCTCACAATTTTATTTTTCTAGACATCGAATAGTTGGCATAGTGTGGCCGTTTTCGCACTGCTCCCTTTCACTCATGGTGTGCACTGAGGTCCCTCCATGCCTTTGCCGGGATTCATGGCTCATTTCTTTTTAGTGCTAAATCCTACCCCACTAACTGGATGTACCAACATTTATCTGCTCTCTTGCTGAAAGTTATGCTGCGTTCTTCCAAGTTTGGGGCATATGAACAAAACTGCTATAAACATCCACGTGCAGGTGTCTGCAGGACCATGAGTTTCAACTCATTTGTCCAAGGAAATCATAAAGTTAATGTATATTTAATTTTCATTACATTTTGCTCATTTTATATGCTTGAGTGTTTTATCTGCACATACGTAACTGCATCACGGAATATGTAAGTCAACACTCTGAGTGCAGTGCCCACAGAGACCAGGAGAGCTTTAGATCCCTTGCAACTGGAGTTACAGGTGGTTGTGAGCTGCCCTGTGAGTGCTGAGAAGAAACCTGGATCCTCTGGAGGAGCAACCCGTGCTCTTAAATGCTGAGCCATCTCTCCAGCCTGTGAATGTAGATTTAATGGGTGGTAATTAAATTAAATTAGAGGACACACTGTCCTCTAATACACCTCCCCTACTTGCCTCCCCAGTAATGAACAACAGTTCTCACTGCTCCAAGGCCTCTCCAACATTTGATGTCAGTCCTCAGACTTGTGTCCTTCTGATAGATCTGCAGTAGTCTTTTGTTTTTTTCTATTGCAAATTTTATTTGACTATGTGTGTGCATGTTCTCACGAGCACATATTTAACAGTTGGTCCAGGACAGATATGTGTCCTGAAGCAAACAAGATGGGTCTAAGACATAAACATTTGTAAGTGAATGTGGAATATTCAGTCCTATGCAACATCTATATCACATCCTCGCCCCACAAGGCTCTGGGAACGTTGCACAAGAGAATACAGGGCAGACTGCAGGAGCTAGACCTTGGGGCAGACCGCTGTGAAGCAGAGTCTTTTGGACAAGGCAGGGCCACTGCACTCACACATGTGAGATCTGCACAAGATCAAGCCGGTCGGCATCGAGCATGGAGGAGGGAAGGGCTCACGAGGTTCCACCCCTGGTGGACAGATCACGTTCCATGGGATGGTCCCACAGCCATGTGCATATGGCAGCATTAGTCAGACTCAGTAGGTTGAAAAGAAAAAAAGGACATGAAGTTGGGAGAGGGACTCAGTGGAGGAGGTTTAGAGAAGCTGCGGAGGGGTAGAAGGATGGGTATCATCAGAATGCATTGTACACAGGTATGGAATTCTTATAGAGTAAATCCATATTTTCCAAAGAGGTTGCATGGATTTACACTACTATAAGAAACGTACAGGGAGCCCACCGGTCCAGACCTTTGCCACAAGGTTACACTGACACTTTGCAAACTTCTGCCAGTGTGACACATGGTCAGCGCAAAGTGACTCTCCTTTTCACGGTGTTATCCCCAACACTGGTGAGCACCTTTCAGAATATTTAGATGCAGTAGGAGTTTCCTCCTCTGTGAAACACTTTAAATGAGGTTGAGTGTTTTTTCTACTTAGATGCCTTTTCTTTCTTACGGAAGAAAACTCGTGGAAGATTTTTATATATTCTGCATAATAAAATCGTACTCGTTTTATGTGCGTGGTTTAAAAGCCTGTTTCCTCACCGTGAGCTTTGCTGCTGTTGTTTGCTTTATGAATTATGCTGTTTCTTGAGGTCCAGAAGTCTTTTGTTTTGTGAAATAAAAGTTTTGTTTGGCTTTGATGTTTGTGATTCTTGGGACTTTTAAATAATCAATTTTGTCTATGATGCAGAAGCACTAAAATTTACCACTTAAAGCGCACAACTGGGTGAGTTTTAGGACAAAAGTGGAAAACGGGCACCATTTAACTCCCACCACCATCACCAAGTGCAACATCTCCAACGATTTTATGGAATAAAAGCATCTGCCACAGTAAACCCCCAACTGCCACCCATCTGCCTTATCACCCGAGCTGTTCTGTTTTCCAATTTCATACATGTTCCTTCTGTGTTTCTACTTAATGCTTTTGCACTGCACTAATTAATGGCTCTTGGATTAGGGACATAGCTCAGTGCTAAGAATCCATGCCTTGCAAACTCGAGGCCCTGAGTTACAGCACCCCAGTAACTACGACATAGATTAATAGTTCGCTCTTTTTCACAACAAATATTCCTTTGTTGGCTGATGGTAGTTTTGGTCACTTCTAATGTAAGTCTATTAGAAGTAAAACTATTCCGAATATATATGTGGAAGATTGAGTAGAAACAGATAAATAGCTCTTGGATAGATAAGCAAGTAGTCGACCGCTAGCCTGTGTCACAAATTTAATTTTATCAGGAACAACCAAACTATTGTTCAAAATGACTGCTCCATTTTGCACTGAAGTATAAATTCATGGTTTCATTACTGTGAAGCAATGTTTGCAATTAAAATTCTTTTATGCAAAGATGTTAGAAAGTTGGGATGGAAGTATAAATTCATGGTTTCATTACTGTGAAGCAATGTTTGCAATTAAAATATTTTTATGCAAAGATGTTAGAAAGCTGGGATGGGGGCTGGAAAGGTGGCTCAGCGGTTAAGAGCACTGGCTGCTCTTGCAGAAGACCTGGGTTCAACTCCCAGCACCTACTCGGCAGCTAACAACCATCTGTAACTCCAGTTCCAGGGGAATCCAACACCCTCTTCTGACATCCCTGGGCATTGCATGGCAATGGTACACCAGCCTACATGTAAGCAATTGATTCATACACATAAAATAAAAATAATATTTAAAAAAAAAAGATGTTGGACTGGAGAGATGACTCAGCATTTGAGAGCACTGGATGCTCTTGCAGGTTTAGCACTCACATGGCGGCTAACAATCGTGGGTAACTCCAGTTCCAGGGGAACCCTACGCCCTCTCTGACCTCTGTGGGCATTGCATGACACAGGTGCACTCACATACATGCAGGCAATACACTCATACACATAAAATAAAAATAATAAATAAAATGTTTTTAAAAAGATGTTAGCAGTATAGATAACAGTTGGTTAGCCAGTATAGGCACAAAAAAGCAAAACCTTAGCATTTTAATCTATATGAACTCTGCCAGTAATTACTTACTTTCAGGGTTTTTCTGTGATGCCTTTGAATCTTTACATTTTGTATAAGCATGACAACAAAGATTCATCCTTTATATGAAGTAGTAAATTAAACATCGTTGGAAGAGCACTACACCAAGCCCACTGTCAATCTGCACCAGATTGAGCATTATCATGATCATAAATGTGAATACTTACTCAAGCGACTTTGAAGACACTGATTCTGCAACACAGGAAGACGATCTCTGTGCACTCTTGGGGAGTACAGGAAGATTTTTAAAAGCCAGATGAACTGGTAAACTGCCAGAGTAGATATATCGATATTGTTATTGGTCTAAAGCATGAAAGGCAGTTAAAACTGATATGCATTTACTGAGTGTCTTCCATCAAAAGTGTGTTGGTTTCTGAGCTCTGACACACACGAGAGGCTGTCATTTCTGCAAGGGTTTTTCCAGATAGAGAAAGCCTGAGGCCAGGGGTCACATGATACAGCAGTGAGGACACAGTGGAATGAATCCACTTTGCTTGGCAGGCAGAGAAGGTGGGGGGAACAGAGAGAGAACCTGAACAAACGAGTCTATAAGAAGAAGGTAGGTGGAGAGGAGATAATGGATAGGAGAGGGTTAGGAGAGGGAAGTGGGCAGAGGGGCAGCTGGAAGTGGGTTCCTTCAGGAGAAGTGTGTACAAGGCTTTTCCAGGGAGAAAGAAAACAGAGCATATTAAAAGTTGGGAGTTTTGTCAGGAAAATTGGGCTGGACCATTGATACCACTGTGGAAGTTGATGAGTATCTCAAGGTCCAAGTCAGAAGCCCAGGAAAATGCAACACGCTGTTCAAAAACTGTCTGTAGCTCTCTTTCAAACTAGCATGTTGTTGACATGGAGTCCTGAGGCCCATCTACCTCTCAATAGAACACTTTGGAGTTGCTATTCACAAAGAATGCATCCTTCTGTGACAGCGACACACTCTTTTTGTGATCTATACAGTTCAGATTTTATCTATTTGATCCTTTGCAAATTTGATCAAAAACACAAACAACCATCATTCATCAAAGAAATCCATTAAACCCTGTGTGTCCACCTTCATAAAACTCAACGAGTATTTCTCACTGCAAGCATTCTCTCCCTCAGCCTTAGCATGGGGTGAGAATATTTAAGCGACACAAACTTTTCCTTCTGTCATACTTGTGAGTGTTCCTCTCACAGCATTCATTCTAGCTTTTTCTTTAGGAATACAACATTTTCTATTTATTTGACCACCACTGCCCTGGGCCAGATGAGACTGACTGCTTGTTTCTGTGCAGCTCATGAACTACAATTTCTTTGAATGCTTGCGATTTTTTGCAAAATATACATACACATATACATATATGTGTACATATGTGTACATATATAGGCAATATCTTAGGATACATAAAAAGTGTGTAAGGAAGAGTACATCTTATGATCTCTAGATGGGCTGACTAGACTCCAGTGGATGAATTTGCACCGAAGGACATCTGGGTACAAATGCTTGGCTAGATAGGACTTAACAAGAATGGCAGAGTACATGAGGTCTGGTGAGGGGTGTGGGCGTGGATGAGGGAGGGTCTAAATTGATTAACAAATGTTGTATGAAATGTACAAAAGCTCAATATTTTTTTTTAATATGTAAGGGGCTGAGGAGTTTCTCAGTGCTTTCTATGCATGCATGAGGATCTGCATTTGGATCCCAAGAGCCAGGTTTAAAAAACCAGGTGCAGTGCCATGTGCCTGTAACCTTAACACTGGGAAAACAAGCAGATCCTTGGAACTTGGAGATGCCAGACAGGCAGCCTAGCCAATCAGTGAGCTCCAGTTCAGTGAAAGACCCTGTATCAAAAACTAAGATTGAACCACCGGGTGTGGTGTCACACATCTTTAATGTCAGCACTCAGGAGGCAGAGGCAGGTGTATCTCTGAGGTCTACATAGTGAGTTCCAGGCCACTACAGGGAGATCTTATCTCAAAAAAAGACCAATAAAATTAAATTAAATTAAAAACGCCAAGATAGAAGATGACACCCAACCTCAACTTCTGGTCTCCTTGTGCATGCACACACACATGCATACACCCCCCACACAGACACCCACATGTGTACAAAAACACAAACATATATACATAAAATACTGTCAGATTCACATTTCGGTGCCCATCTGTACAAGTTTAGGCTCACTGCCAAGCTTATCTGTTTACATACCATCTACGGCTGCTTTGAGGCTGAATGTCAGAACTGAGTAGAAAAACATGACCTGAAGCATCTAAAACATTTACTATCTGGCTTTTTCCAGGAAAAGCTGCCAAGCCCTATGTTCCAGCTTCACTTGCTGTACCATGTCTGCTGCAGTTACACCACACTCTCAGATCTAGAGTGGGGCTGTGTAAGCCCGTAGTATGATGGTCAGCTGTTTGCAAGCGTTCTTGAAACTCAGCCTCATAATATGGCAGTTCGGGGCTAGGGAGGTGGCTTGGCAGCTAAGAGCTTGCCATGAAAGTTTAAGGCCCAAGTTCAGAACCCTAGGCCCCACATAAATGTTGGGTGGGCATAGCAGCCCTCCTGTAATTCCAGCCTCAGAGGGTGGAGGCACAGAGCCCCTAGAGCAAGTTGTTTAGTGGGACTAGCCTTCTCCCTGAGCTCTGGGTTTGATTAGGAGACCCTATCTCAATGAATAAGGTAGAAGAGTGATGGAGGATGACTCCCTCCCTACATCAACATCCAGCTTCCACATGCATACACGTGTACACACCAACACACGTGCAAAACCACGCATATGCACATGCTCACCACACACATGATACATAGACAGGGAGGCAGTTTCTCTTTTTATGTCTCTCTGTACTCTGGTGTTAGGACAGAAACACTGTGATCAATTCCAAAGCCCACCTGGGCTTGCAGCAGGGCTGTTTCTAACATAGATAGAGGTTAGACACCTCTATTAGACAGAAGCAAAGCTTCCAGTCCATAACACACCATCCTTGCCTTCCTGCTGTGCAAAGCCCACACCAGCAGGTGGAGGAGGAGCTCGTTGATGGGCCTGCAAACAGGACACTGGTCACTCACGTCACTGGCAGCACAGTCCCTGGGTCTGCAGCAAAGACCAGATGCTTTAACCCACCCAATCTCTTTCCAGTGCCCGAAGGGATTTCATTTGCAAGAGGCAAGTTCCGGGGAATCTTTCCTACAACTGGTCTTATCTCCTCTCCACTTAGTGGACATCTCTCCCAGGTTATGGGTTAAAATGTTTCTAAGTCTTCAATGTTTTCTTAAGTTTCTTTTATTTTCTTTTTTGTGTGTCTTGCAAGAAACATGCTGAGAAATTGGAGCTCTTTTTTGAAAAAGAAAAAGGAAACAAGAATTCTTTTTAAAAAGATTTATTTAATTTTTAATTATGTGTGTTGGGGGGTAATGTACATGTGAATGCAGGTTCCAGAATGGGGCACTTGGTCCCCTGGAGCTAGAGTTACAGATGGTTGTGAGCTGCCTGGTGTGGGTGCTGGGAACTCAGGTCCTCTGTAAGAGCAAGTGATCTTACTGCTGAGTCATCTCTCCAACCCAAGGCATCTTTAAAGCCTTTAAAAGATCATCAGAATGAATCTTTGGCTTACAAGGCAATACACTGGTGTCATGTTATCTAAATATCCCATAAAATGATTCCTACTTTGAGAATTTCAGTTAGGCCAACTTATTCTTCAATGATGTCCTTTTTGTATCTATTCTTTCCTAACTGACCAGCAGAACCAATAGATGTTTAAAATTCTAGTGAGAATAATTCACATGTAATTTAAAAATTAGAATAACACACAGCTCCACTCTGGCCTGACATAATAATCTGCTCTCCAAATCAGATATTGTGTTAAAAGCCTCCTGTTCTTAAATATAAATATAAAATATAAAATCCCTTATTCTATAGACATTAAATATCCATATGCCATTAAGATGCTTGTGGGTGTGCACATGCACATGTGTGTGCCTAGAGGACAACCTTAGCGTGTCATCCTCAGAAGCCAACCACCTCGCTTTTTAAAGTGGGATCTCTCTCACTGGCCTACAGTTCATCAAGTGGGTTGAGCTAGCTGGCCGGCAGGCTCCAGGGACCTGCTGATCTATGCCTCCCCATCTCTGGGCTGAAGTGTGTGCCGCCACACCCAGCTTTTTTCCCATGGGTTCTGGGGACCCAGCCCAGGTTCTCATACACGCGGGCCACGCACTCTACTGAGCGAGCCATCCCCTCTGCCCTGGAGGAGATTCTTTCTCTCTGCTACTCAAACCACCTACTTTGTTTTCCTCTTAAAATACTGGCAAATATATAACAAAACCCTTGCGTTTTGGTAAGCAAAAGTGGCTATTTAAAATGTACCCTCCTTCCCAGACACTGCGGTCTTTTTTTGTGTCCCTTCTGCACAAACAAAAGTCTCTGAGAGCCAAGGATGAATAAACAGAGTGACAATAATCCTCATGTTGGTTCTCCTTCAACTATGACTATGCTTTACTATTTCAATTAAACGTTAGCAGAAACACCCTGAGAAACAAGCCCCCAATGTCTGAGGCACTGCATAAACTTTATTTTTAAAGTCAATCTTTCTTACGCCATCTAGTATTCATCTTCTATTGACATTTTTATTATTCAGAATTCCCCACTTGAATAAGAAGAAGCTCTCATCTGAATCAGTGCAGGTCTCCTGCAGCACTGGTGCCCTGATGCATTATTGATGGTGCTGAGTAACATCCTGAAATGAGAAGTCGTGAAGACGAAACGCCTCTCTTCCATGCCCTGACATGGGAAGAAATGCTTTTAATTAAAGCAATGCTGTAGAACTGGAAAGAAATGGAAAGACTCCTTTATATTGTAGTATGATGTTCAGTGAAAACTCTTCAAAGTCCGATAAAAATCAACAGTGATGTTTTGCATGCTATGGATATGGACCAGTCTCAGAAACACAGAGTCATCGATGTCGTAAGCTAAACAAATCTAAAAGAGACTCCCCCATATTATCTGTCCATAAAGACAGTCACCGGAGGGCTATCTTCATCACAAGAGGGTGGTGCTATGTTAAAATGAATTTCTTTTAGAGGCATTGCTACATGCTCACATTTGCATGAAACAGTGTTTCCCAAACTGTGCTCCTGTAAAACCCCGGGGGTCCCATCAGATTTGTTGTATCTGAAGTTAAATTATTTCCTGGTTTTACAATATTTCTCACTGAGTAAATTTCTGTACTAATCATTCTCTGCTATTCAAAAGTTATCACTGTTTTATCATATAATCTAGAACTTGAATTTGCAGTACTACAAAATTAGATATTGAATTACTTTTAATTTGTTATTAAATTTATTGTAATGTGTGTGTACATGTCTGTGTACACGCATGTGCCCTGGTGCCTAAGTGGAGGTCAGAGGACAATATTCGGATGTCAGTTCTCTCCTTCCTCCACGTGGGTCCCGGGAACTGAACTCAGATTGTCAGTCTTGGCAGCAAGCACCTTTACCCGCCAAGTCATCTCATCAATCCTATTTCATCATTTTAAAGTGTCTGCTGCCATGTGTTTTCAGTCTCAGAATAAAGTTAGAGAGCAGCATACAGCATCTTACATAGAGTCAGTATTAACTGTAGCTTACTGCTGTAAACTGGTCCCTGCCTTGAACTTAAAAGCCAAACAAATTAGTCCCCAGTGAGATCATAAAACCAAACAGTACAGAAACCCTTCACAGAGGAGGGGGGGACAGGGCCATTTGAGTCAGTTAAAGTGATTCTGCTCTACCGATGAAAAAACACGAAAGACATTGGTTTTCAATTTTCTCATAGGCCTAGTATGCCTGGTTATAGTTATTAAACATCACTCCTGGGTTGTATCGATGTGATTCATGTTAACATTATGGAACAATTCAAATAGTGCTAAGGGAACATTAGGTGAACTGCATTTACTTAATCAAATTATTTTACTGATCATAAAGCAATTACAAGTGAGAGGGAGGGTGTAAAGTCAGTTCTGTCAGCTCTTGTCCATGCCCATCTACAAGCCAGTCCACTCAGAAGCAAGTTCCCTTTATGATGGCAAAGCCAGCCAGCCCGGGCTATGCTCAGTAATGACAGTACACTGTACCAGAGCCTGAGCTACATAGGATGTGGACATGTACTTTATAAAAGCTGTGCTCACGGCCTGGGGAGACGGCTCAGCAGGAAAAGTGATTGCCTCACTGACAGAGGACCTCAGCTCAGTCCCTAAAATCCACAATGAAAAGCTGGGCATAGTGGCACACACTGGTCATCACAGTGCTGGGAGGACAGAGGCGGGGAGATCCCTGACATACAGGTCAGCTGCTCCGGCCAAATCCCACATTGGTGAGCACCTCACTCAGTGTCTCAGAAAATAAAATGGAAGGGCTGGAGAAATGGCTGTGCGGTCGGAGCTGGTGTTTATTCAGAGGACCTGGGTTTAGATCCCAGCACCCACACTGGGTGGCTCACAAGTCCCTGGAACTCCAGTTGCAGGGGACAGCACCTCCCCTTCTAACTTCTGCAGGTGAGGTGCTACATTCTTGTGGTCCACACACAGACAAGCAGACACAGAAACATACACAAAATATGTTTTATTAAAATTTTAAAAATAAGATGACAAGCAACTGAGGAAGTCATCCTGATGTCACCCTCAGACTTCACATGTGCACACACACACATGCACACACATGCATCTGCACACATGTATACATAATACATGCATGTACCTGCACAGGAATGCACACATATTTCCCCACTCACACATATACCTACACACACACAAAAAAAAAAAAACACACACATGCACCTGTCCAGACACATACATATACACACACATGCACCTGTATAGACACATACACATATACATGTGTGCATGTGCACACACACATACACACACTACACACACACAAAGATGTATCTAACAGAAAAGTTGGGTTGATGTAATTTAACACCGACCCTTAGGAATGCAAACATATTCAGCTTTACCATTCAGAATGAAATATTCATGTTTTTAATCTCTCCCACTCTCTCCTAGACTTAATCAAATTCAAGAGGATTCATTAAAATACTACAAGTGAGGTGAAGTTCTGTTTCTCATTCCAGGGCCTCAGGTCCATGGACTAAGGACGCAACACACTCCCTCCCATAATGAGGGAGAATCTTCACATAACCCTTTGGCCAAACTGAGCTTTAAAATATCCCACAGATGAAAAACAAAACAGCACTTTTAAACTGTCAAGACTCATAAATTTATTGATACAATATACATGTCAGAAATTAAATGACTAACACACACATACAATTTAATTTATTACAATTACTACACAAAATAGCAAATAAATATGAATATTATTAATGTTTGATGGTTGTATATTGGGAAATAATTGGTCTAAGACCATGGACCTCCTTATTTAATAAAAATTTTGGTTTTCATGTGTTTGTTTATGTATGTGCGTGTTTTCATATATGTGTGTGGTTGTAATTGAACTTGTAAAATTATTTTTTGTTTGTTGGTTTGTGTGTTTGTCTGTCTTGGAGACATGGTCTTACTTGGTAGCCCAGGCTGTCTCTGTAGTCATGATCCTTCCCAACTCAGCCTCTCCTTCTGGCTGCTGGGATTTCAGGTTTAAAGCCTATTCTGTTATCTTTAGAATGTGAGTAGAATATGAGCAACCAAAGTTGTTTGTATAAGAAATCCCAGTACTCGGAAGGTGGAATTGGACAACAATGAGTTTGAGGCCAGCCTGGACTACTTAGAGAGTTCTAGGTAAGCCTGGGCTACAAAGTGAGACCCTGCCTTAAAGATACATGGAAACAAAATAAAATTTGATTTTTGCACAGTGTCATTATCCTCTTTGGAAAAGTTAAAAGGCTTTTTCACCTTACCTCCCTGCTAATCAATCAAGAACTATATTAACAAATTTGTAGTATTGGGCCACTTTTGCATTTTTAGTAAAGTCCTTTGGTTGCCACAAACATTTTAATGTAACAGTGGTTTATTTTTCAAAAAGTTATTTTATCTCAGATTCCTGTACTAAAGAGGAAGTACTTATACAAATTATCTTTTCAAAATATTTTTAATATTTTATTTATTTTTATTTTATGTGTATAAGTGTACTCCCTGCATGTGTGTAAGTGTACCTGTGTCATGCAATGCCCACAGAGGTCAGAAGAGGATGTCAGATCCTCTGGAACTGGAGTTACAAATGGTTGTTATCCACCATGTGGGTGCTGGGAATCGAACCTGGGTATTTTGCAAGAGCAGCCAGTGCTCTTAACCACTGAGCCATGTCTCCAGCCCCTGAAAATATTTTTAAAGATTTTGGAATCTATGCTATGTTTGGTAAAATAAATTAGGGATTTGTTCTGCTGTGCGTCAAAGTCATTTAAGTAGCACGTGTAAATCAAGGCAATCTAACCCTGGCCCAGATGTCATAGAGGATTCCTTCAGGGCATCATTATTGAGTTTTTATAAGTCCATTTGGCATTCCAATAGAAATTTTAATTTTCACAGAAATTTACTCATTTCATGAAGATGTCAACATTGATTTGCATACAAGTAGGTAAATGATCCCTTCTGGTTTAATTTCCCCTATTGGAGTAATTAACTCCCCTGAACTCACAGATAACTCAATATTTGAATATTTGTACTTTCTTCCTTTTTGATTAGATTGATTATTGTTTTTCTACTGATTATCCCTCAAAAAACTACTCTTAAAATTAACTCATCAATTTATCTTAATAATTCCATTTTGCTATCGCCCTTAGGCCTTCTAACTAGTTGTTAAATACATTTACTTAAAATTTTCACCTTTAATAACATGTGAGTTTAATGCATAATTTTCAGTCTAACTTTTTAACCACATCCCACATAGTGTATAACAAGCTCCTTTATCATTGTGTTCAAGAAACATAATTTCATATTCCTTTCATTTTGTTTCTCCTTCAGCCAAATATTTATTTAATAGTGGATTTCTTAATTTCAGGTAAAATGGTCTTTTATTGGGGGGGGTAGAGATGGCTGCTGTTCCTACTGTGACCCATCATGCTTTGCGGTGGATGCTTGTCACTGGCTTGGGGAAGAATGGAAACCTCAACTCCTTCCCTCCACTTTCTCCTATCTATTCACTGGTACCATGGAACACTGGCCACTAGCTTGCTTTTTATATTATGTGGGGTTTGGAGTTGGTGTTTTAGCATCTTTGTAACTTTGTTGTTATGAGGAGACACAAATAAAATAAAATAATAAAATAAAAAATAAAATAAAATAAACTGTGTCACCCTGATAGCTCATCATAGTTCCCTAATAGTGTGTGTGTGTGTGTGTGTGTGTGTGTGTGTGTGTACAGTTATGTGTATGTGTATGTGCTGGGGTGTGTGGGTATGTAGGTGCAGGTAGACGTGCATATATGTGTAGTGATCAGAGGTCAATCTCAAATGTCATTCCTTTGGCGCCATCTACTTCGTGGCTTTTAAAACAGGGTGTCTCACTTTTCACTGGAACTTACAGACTGCCAGGCTGGCTGGCAGTGAACCCCAGGGATCTGCCAGGCTCCATCTCCCCAGTGCTGTGGTTTCAACTGAAGGTCCCTTGAGTTCTAGAGAATCAAACTGAGATCGTCATGCTTTACCAAATGAGCCATGTCCCCAGTCTAGCACTGTAAATTTCTTCTTAAAGATGTATTCTATTTTTATTTACCTGTCTGTATATGTGAAGATAAGCCATGAAGACCAGAAGAGAGTACTGGATCCCCTGGAGCTGATTTATAGGTGATTGTAAGTCACCCAGTGTACGTGCTGGGAATCAAACTGGGATCCTCTTCAAGAGCAGCAGATGCTTTTAACCACTGAGCCATCTCTCCAGTCCCTAGCTCCCTAAATTTTTAATGATGGACTTCTGCCTCAAAGGTGCTAGTTTGAAAAATCCAAAACCCAACTTCCCAATTCTTTAGAGGCAAAAATGTAAAGTTGTTTGAATAAGGGGTGCACAGTAAATACCCATCATGTCAAATCAGGAATAACTACTCTGAATATGTCGTCATGATTAAATGTTTATATTTTCTGCAGGAAAATCCGAATTGAAATTATGAACCATTTTCTTGCAGAAGATAAGCCTGAATAAACACCTTAGGCACATGATGCAACATATTCTCGAGAAGGCAGTCCTGCCTTTGATGAGAACACTGGAGCTTCAGATACCTGTGGGATGGCATCCAGGAATGGGTATATAATTTATAGAGTCTGGATAGTTGCAGCTGACAATCGTTCTATGCTCCTTATGACGAATGCAGGAGACACCCATAGGAGAGAGGGAAATGATATCCCATTTTTTTTTACCAATGAAAGTCAAATCCAGATACACCTGTATGAAATACATCCAAACCTATGTTCACATATTAGGATCATGAACTGATGTCTGGAGTTCTGTCGCTTTGTTGTTACAGACAATGGAAAGTCTATCTTAGAAAAACATGATAAGCTTAAAACGAATTTCAAAATTAATAATCTGTTAAAACTTTTCTAGTACAAGGCAAATGCTTAGCACTAAAAGATAAGAAAATAAAGGTGTTCCATCTGGTCCCCAAAGGACCAGGACTTGGCATATGGATGCAAGGGGGGATGTCAGTATGAACTCAAGAAATGAAGGCCATGTGGAGACTGTCAGGACTAAGCACAAATGGATACATCCTAAAAATATAAGCAAAACATTCAACAAGCACTGAGGCGTCTACTGTAGAATGTGGGAAAAGTGACTCAAGGGGAGACCACTGGAGGAAGGCTTGGAGAGACAGCAGGGTTTCCTCCATTTTAGTAACACCTGACTTCTGCCTCAAAGAAGAACATGGAGAGAGGTGGAGAGAGGCTCAGTGGATAAGAGCACTGGCTGCTCCTGCAGAGGACCCAGGTTCCATTCCCATCACCCACGTGGACATCTATCAACCATCCATAACTCCAGTTCCAGGGGATCCAATGCCCTATTGTGACCTCTTCAGGCACTGCATGACATGGGTGCACATATAGGCAAGCAATACACTCATACACATAAAGTAAAAATAAGAAATGAAATATTTTTAAAAAGAAAGGACTTGGAGCCACATACATATGAGAATGAAGCAAGGCACAGGGAGCAGGAGCCAGACTAGCAGGGTGGAATCACCCAGCCATCTGAGAGATGGGAAGGAAGGAGGGGGCTTACACTGTAAGAGCTTAAGAAACAGCTCACAGTGCTATAATTTTACCTTTAACTCTATAAATAACCTGAAGCAAGTTTTCATATAAATCAGAGAAAACCTAAGATATTGTGAAAATTTAAGAAGTTATATCCAGTCCATAAGGTCATCAATAGCAAATACAGAATCAAGTATTCCTGCTAGGAACCAAACAGTCCAAAAAGATGCCTGGTCCTATATGAACGCTTGACTTTCACATGGTAAACCTACTTTTGAACTGTGTGTGTATATGTGTGTGTGTGCACGTGTGTGTGTGTGTGTATATGTGTGTGTGTGTGTGTTGCACGTGCAGAGAGAAGAAAATCTCTGGTGTCATTGTTCAGGTGATGTCCTTGCTGTTAGCTTGAGACAGTACTTCTCACTGTGTGCAGCTCTTCAAAGTAGGGTAGGCTGGCTGGCCAGGGAGGCCTAGAGATCCACCTGCCTCTGCCTCCCCAGCACCCTAACAACCATAAATCCCTGGGCTCAACCCCCCAAAACATATAGACCTGAAATCCTATCATTGGTAAAGTGGAAGCAGAAGGATTAGGAGTCCAAAGTCAACTTGACATAAAGTATCATAACGAATCATATGTGTGTGCACAACTGATTTTTTTACATGATAACCAGAGGTTCCATGGCATAAAGAATAAATCATTTGGAGCCAAAAGACCTGGTAGAAGTATGCACAGCCATTGCTGTGTGGGGGAAGTCATTTCAAGTACGTCAAGTGTAAGACTTGACATCTGAACAATGATCAAGATAACAGTAATCACTCATTCTCTTATTGTGAGAATTAAGTAAGATTTCCCACACCAAGAGCTCTGTAAACCAAAGGCTACTACACAAGAGATTACTGAATGGCCTGCTCTCCACAGACTTCCTCCTCTCAGAGATACCCTTTTCCTCTCTTCCCCACACAATCTGATCTATCAGCAGAACCAGGGTGTTCTTGGAGCAGAGCCCCAAACCAACCACGTTTCCCACAGCCCTTGCTCCTGGTAAAAGGAAGCTTCGACTGCCAATTAGACAGAGAGCAGGCAAGCCTCATCCTCCTGCTTGCCCTCTATTCTTGCTCCCTACAGTCTCAAGTCCAAGTTGGAGCCAGCACAATCTATGCAGCATTCACCCAAACAGAATCACTGCCCTACTCCAATGCCCGACCCCACAGCCTGCCTCCACACTACAAAGAAAGCTTGACCCCCAACAGCCCAAGGTTCTAGGACAGCTAAGGTCTAGTCACAACTAGTCATCTATCACTAGTCACTCTGTGCTACTCTGCCTGTGCAGTCCTACCCAGAGACCTTGTATGACTTGCTTCTTGTTTGTGGAAGTTTCAAGAAGGTAATACAGTTCAGATTTCACTATATCAAGGAAGTCTTTCTGAAACACTAAAGAAGTGAGACTCCCCTTAGCTCTGTCTGTCTGATCACTCTGCCTTTTCTTCCTCACGTTCTTCTGTTCTGAAATTACATCATTTATGTATATGTTTATGTCTCCACTATGATATAACCATCACGGTCAAAGGCTTTGCCTACACCTGTGAACAGCTGCATCCCAGTTCTCTGCAACCGACAGAGGCTCCAAGTTTTCCATATTAAAGAGTGAAAACATTTTTCCTCACCCTTTTAGCTTACATATTATGCGTGTCACAGAAACTAACAAAGTACTCATAAGCAACTCAATGCTGTGAGGGAAACTTGAATATTCAAAAGGCACTGAGAGGCTTCATCTCACCTTGGAATTGGAAGTAGACTCCAAGAAACAAAGTCTGTTGCCGAACCCCTCTGCCGCCAGGCACAGCTTCTGCTGCTCTTTGTGGACGACCGCAGTACACTGAAGAACCACTCCATCATCCTGCAGAGAGAGAAAGAGGAGGAAGGATGAGATGCCACATGACTGGTCTGAGTCAGATTGAGAAATCGGATTTTAGTGCCTATTAAAACCCAAGCTGTGCAGGTTAGTTTTACTGTCATCGTGACACAATCTAGAATCCTCTGGGAAGGGACTCTTCATCTGGAATTATTTAGACCAAGTTGGCCTGTGGGCACGTCTGAAGGGGGACTGTCTTGATGGTTACTTGATGTGGGAAGACCCAGCCCAATGTGGGAGGGTACCACTCCCTCCACAGTAGGGTCCTGAACAGTGCAGGAAAGGAGGAAGCTGGCTGAGAGCAAACAAGGATAAGTTCATTTTATTATTTTATTATTATTATGTATATGATACACTGCCTGCTTGTATGTGAGTACACCCGTGTTGTGCAGTGCTGTGGAGATCAAAAGAGGGCTTCGGATTCCCCTGGAGCTGGAGTTAAAGATGGTTCACAGCTGCCATGTGGGTGTTGGGAATTGAACCTGGGTCCTCTGCAAGAGCAGTCAGTGCTCTTAACTGCTGAGCCATCTCTCCAGCCCCAAGGACATGGTCATTTCCTCTTCACTCCTGACTAGGGGTGTGATGTGACTACCTGCTTGAGCTTCTGCCTTGACTTCCCCCAACCGATGGACTGCAATGTGGAATTAAAAGTTAAATGAACCCTGTCTTCCCTATATTGCCTACACACACACACACACACACACACGCACACATGCAAGCAGGCACACACATACACACCCAGCTTTACAGTATCAATTTCTTAGGCACTTTCATTTCCAAGGGGCAGGAAGGACAGGGCTAAAGCCATTCAAATTAATCAGGAGCTTTTCACTGTCATTTCTGCTTACCAGAGGCAGCCTGCAAGATAAGTGACACGGATCCTCTTATTCCCACCCTCACACATGGCTTTGACCATCCAAAGTGCCAAGAAACCATTGTTGTAATCTGAGGACATCAAAATCCTCAAGAATGGAGCAGATCCTAAAGGCCAGCACATACATCATTCCAAAACTAACACATGCAAACAAGCCAATACTGAACTTCTGGGTTCACACTGACTGTAAATAATCCTAGCCCAACACACGTTAGCAATCTGATCCTAGTTGAAATGATCTTGGTCTGCTTTAATAGGTATAGAGAGGCCATTTGTAAGTTCAGTCCTCTGAAATGCAACCTGAGATCCTAATCAATTAATGAAACAGGATTCAAGGAAAAGTTGATCAACAGGATGACTCGGTACAGAGTGTCATCCTCAGTTATAAAAGAAGCAGGGACTCAGGGTTAAACAGGACCCTAAGCAAGGCTAGCCTGGGATACACAGCAAGCTCAGGGCCAGCCCCATCCCCTGCAAAAAGAAATGAGTAAAATCTGCCACTTCAGTTCTGCCACATACTAGGTCATGTGATCTTAGGCAAAGTATTCAATCTCTAAAGTGATGACGTAAGAGAAAGTACTTACAAAATGACTGACGTAAGAGAAAGTACTTACACAGTGACAGACATAAATCTCACTACATAGATGTTACAGTGAGAAGCGAGGTTTTTTGGTAACAATGGGTCTCATTTAATAGGTTTGATTACCAATTAGAGGAAGCCTAAGAAGAATTTGTATTTTGTGTGTGCATGTTCATGTGTGTACATGTGTGCGGAGCCCAGTGGTCTGAATAGGGTATCTTCCTCAGTCACTCTCCACATATCTTTCTGTTATTGTTTTGGTTTGGTTTGGGCTTTTTAAGACAGGATCTCCCTGTAGCCCTAGCAGCCCTGGAAATCAATATGTAAACCAGGCTGGCCTTGATCTCACAGAGATCCATCTGCCTCTCTCTCTCTCTCTAGTGCTAGGACTAAAGGGTGCACCAACACGCCCAGCTTTCTACCATATCTTTTCGGACAAAGTCTTGCTGAACTTAGCTCACTCGTTTAGATAGGCTGCTGGACAGTGAGCCCAGGGATCTTCTCCTTTCTCCTCCCCAGTGCTGGGCTGGGATTATAGGCATGTACTGCTAAGCCTCTTTGGTTTGTTTGTTTGTTTGCTTTGCTTTGCTTTGCTTTGATTGTTTGGGGCTTTTGTCTGTTTTTTTTTGTTTTTTGTTTTTTTTTTTAACATGGCTTCTAGGGACTCAAATTCATGTCCTACAGCTTGAGTGGCACACCCTTGTCTGGCTAACTTCCCCAGTCCACTGCTTGTATTTTGACATGTCAACTGCAAAGTCACAGAAGGACACATAACAAAAATAAGATAGTCATCAACCTTTTCAATTAGACTCAAAGGGAAAGAGGAAACACAATGTATCCCAGAAGCCCTTTAACAAGATAGAATTGCAGAGTGAAGATGATTAGGTGAGATAAGTCTTAAAAAGTGGAAAATAAGCTGTTTTGGTTAACTCAAGGAAAATGCTGTATTCATTTGAAAAGGTGCAATTCTAGTCACATTAAGACCTTTGCACTGTTTGCTGTTTTCTTTTATTTCCTATGGAGCAGCAGCTTGGATAGTGGGTAGACAGCACCGACTCAGTGAAAGCCAGTTGCTAGCAACTGCCTCCCAACTCCCCTCCAGATGCTGTTAATTTTGAGTGAACATTCATTTTACTTGAAAAGCCATTTTCTGGGGGAAAATTAGCCTGTTTTTCCTTATAAGCATGAACTAATGTAAAACACTCATATTCAGTGTGGCGATAATAAAAGATCATGAGTGCTTCACATAATCAACTAGGAGATCAAAGATATCTGGTGTTTTTCCAATACGCGGTATAATGAGAAAGAGCTGAAAATTCGCCGATGTGCTCAAAGGCTTTCCGCATCCCAGGAGGCTCTGCTATTTCATCTTTCTTGTCTCCTGGACCTAGCTCTAACATGTAAACAACACTCCTGAGAAAAAGAGCCTTTGGGGGATACGGAAGACTACCAGAATACTATTTAGCGAATAATTATTTTAATGCATGAATTAACGGCCGTTTGGGAGAGAGACGACAGTGAGTGTGGGGTAGGTAGGAGGAAGAAGATGCAATGTAGGGGTCCAATGAGAACAGCACCACTGGCAAATCAGTTACTGAAGCTGTGGGGTATGGCTGTCCCTCACTGTTCCCTTGGGGTGCGAAGACCATTCACACATAATACAAAAGAGAAAATGCGGCACCAAGGGACTTCCTCACCAAGGGCTCTGCACACGTTTCTAGGCATTCAGTCATTAAATCTAATATATCTGAATCTGAAAGCCATTCCCATGCTGGTTTAAAGTGAATTGATGTGTTTACTTGATACTGGCAGGGATGTTTCCTCAAAGCTTAGCAGGCCGCCTCTATTGCCGGTGGACCTTGCTAAAATGCACATTCCTATTCTGTAGGACTTGGGAGGGTAGACTGTGATTGTATTTCTAACAAATGCACAAGGGTAAGGACCATTCTCTGAGTAACTAGGATACAGAATGGGTCTCACAAAGGGTAGGGATGCTAGGAGGTACTAGGAGGTACAGGTGGTCTCCTGCAAGAGTTTAAGAGGCCTCCAATAAACAACTGATGCTAAAATAAGTCTACAGCTGGCGATGTAGCTCAGTTGACAGAGTGCTTGCCTAACATACACAAAGCCCTGTGGTCAACCCCCAGCACTGCATAAACTGAATGTGGAAGGGGCACAACTGTAACCCAGCACTAGGGAGAGGTAGGTAGAAGACTCAGAAGTCCAGTGTCATCCTAGGCTATACAGTGAGTTTGAGACCAGTCTGAGATGCAAAACCCTGCCTCCAAAACAAACTAGATAGAGATGATAGATGGTGATGATAGTTAGATAGATAGATGATAGATTGATAGACGATAGATAGATGATGATGATTGATAGATGATAGTTGATAGATGATAGATAGATAGATAGATAGATAGATAGATAGATAGATAGATAGATAGACAGACAGACAGGTAGATAATGAGTAAATAAACCAGTCTATGTTCTTTGGATAAAATACAAATTGTAAAGCTTAGGTGGAGATGTCCATCAATTACATCAGGCAAAGAATGATGCTAAACAATGCATTCAACGACTCTGTAATCTATGCAACTGACTCATTTACACAGTTTCCCTTCGCTGTTGTGCCTTCATCTTGGGTGACAGAGGTCAGAAGCCAAGTACCACTATGTTCAGAAGAGCTCAATTGCACTACCAAAGAGACAGGCTACAGACACAGCTGTCAATAATGAGTCAACTCAAAATGCAGACACTAACCTGACATGCCCACAGAGCTCTATCTAGTTTACCTGGGAGCAATTTCTGTTTTACATCCCAGTAAGTGAATGGTTCCCTTTTTTGATAGAAAGTAATAAATAGTGAAGACTTGATGGACCAAACACAAACCATCTGCCAGATCCCTTTCATTACTCCATCACTCGTCTGCAAGTAGGCTTTACATGTGAGAACTTATGAAAAGGAACTAGACTTTATCTCCTGATGCAACCCATTTATAGCAAGTCTTGTTATAATTAATGCATAAATGATAGGTGTGTGAGGGCATAATTTGTATACATATATAATTTGTATAATGTCGTGCTGGATAGCTTTAGTTGTCCAACTTGACACAGCTGGGTAGAGGGAGTATCAGTTGAGGAATTTCCCCCATTGGACTGGCCTGTGGCCATGTCTGTGGAGCATTTTCTTGATTGTTGAGTGATGTGGGAGGGCCCAGCCCCACCATGGGTGGTGCCATCTCTGGGCAGGTGGGCCTGTGTTGTATAAGAAAGCAGGCTGAGCGGGGCCAGGAGAGCACATTTGAAACAACAAATTGATCTTTCTTTATGCAATTCTGAATGGAACAGTAAATTTTAGAAAATATTTTGGAAGAAACTTCATGAAGTTGGGTGTGTGGCACAGGCCTGTAATCCCAGCAGTTGGTAGGCAGAGGCAGGAGGATCAAGAGTTCGAGACCTGCCTGGCTGGGGACATGGCTCAATTGGTAGAGTTCTTTTAAAAACTATTCAATTTTATATATAGCAATGCAAGTTACATATAATGCAACACTGCAATAGAATGATTTGACACAGTATTTGGGGGAATTTAGGGTTTTTTGAGACAGGGTATCCCTGTAATCCCAGCTGACCTGTAGACCAGGCTGACCTTGATTTCACAGAAATCTACTTGCCTTTGCTTCCCAAGTGCTGGGATTAAAAGTGTGCACCACTGACCTGGCTATACAGTTTTCAACAAAAGAATAAAGGGAAAATGCTCAGGTTCAGGTTATAAAACCCCTCCCCCTAGAAAAAAAATTTAAAGAATCATTTTTTTCTAAATGGATCAATGTACAAAAATACGGCTGGTCATATCTAATTCCTATCGCACTAAGAGACAGAAATGAAAGCCCGATTCTTACGATCACTGCCTCATAGGAATAACTCATTCTTCTGGAATGTAACAATAATAATGGTTCTTGCTACTTCGATACACAGAAAGTTGAATTCCCATCCCCTGGTAGAGTACTTGCCAAGCACGCATGAAGCCTGGAGTTTGATTCCCAGCTCCACATAAACTGTGTGGTGGCACACATCTGTGATCCCAGCCCTCGGAAGGTGGAGGCGGGAAATCAGGAGCTCAAGTCATCCTCAACACAAGTTTGAGGCAAGCCTGGGCTACCTGAGACACTGCCTCAGAAACCAAATATACAACAGAAACGAGGAAAAGAAGGAACAAAATGAGCAAACCTGGCATTACAGAAAACCCTTGAAGGGCTCCCCATTGCTCTAGGATAAAGGCCCAGATGCCTTTGGCCTCTAAGACCTTGCATCACAGTTTGTGGCCAGGCCACCATCTCTCACCAACCTCCTCTCTTCTACATTCCCATAGGCCTTTTAAGCCCCTATGTCCATCTTCCGGTTAACATCTGTTCATCTTTCAGATTTAAACTCAGGCATCCAATCCAGTCATCAGCCTTCCCTGACCCACCAGGCAGCATTTTCTGCTTTAGACTGGTCACTGTAATCTTCCCATTAGTGACCCTGGTCATTATGCATTCATTTCTATAGCTACTTAATGTCCAGTTATTGAACTGGGGTTATTATTACTTAGACACATAGCGCCAAAACCATAATGTCAAGAGTGTGAGAAGTCAGTAAGGATGAATAAATGATTGAATTCATAAGAATACCAAATGAACAAATAAAAAGCCAAAATTTCAAATGAGCAAGTACTGCTAAATTAGCACAACCCTTTCTGCTCACAGAAGACATTTCAGTTCAAGAACCAAGGTGAGCATGAAGTCTTTTTCAGGGCTAAGGCTTTCTGCTTGCCCACAAATCCCATAACCACATCAGTGATGATATAGGCAAATATGGGTCTAAGCAAAAAAGAGGGATAAGACATTGATTTGGGAATGCCTAGGGACATCATCCATGGACAGACTGTACACTGGCTGATCCCAAACCAAAGAAATGAAGTAGGAACCCTCTGCAGAGACAGGAAATGCTAAGTGGCTCTGGAGAGAGCCAGAACATGGGGGAAAGGGAAGTCCAGAGCCTGGAACCAGAAGCAGTTAGAACCTGACTCAGATGTGCTGATGAGTGTGAGGGACAGTGAGAAGAGGATTGAGTTGGGTTGAGTTCTAGAGGATATTTGGGATTATAACATTTTGTAGCAGAGTCTCTTGCCATGGAGCCTAGGCTACCCTCAAATCCACAATCCTCCCGCCTCTGCCTCTCAAGTGCTGGAATCCTAGGCATGTGCCACCATGCTCGGCAAGTGTTAGCAGCTCTGAGCAAAGCTAGCTTAGCTGTGGCTCCCACATCCGTGGGACTCACATAAGAAAATCCACTCCCGTGGTGTTCAAATGAGGAATGTACCCCATAAGCGCCAAGTATTTGAACACTTGGCCCCGGTCGGTGATGCTGTTTGTGGGGGTTTGGGAGGTTCAGCCTTGTGGCAGAAGCACGTCACTGGGGGATGGCTCTGAGAGTTCAGAGCCATGTCCCATTTCCAGTTTCTTTCTTCACTTCCTGTGCCTGCTTGGAGATGTGATTGCTTGTCTTCCTGCTGTGGCTGCCTCCCGCCATGCCTCCCATGCCATGATGGACTCTGATCTCTCTAGAACCGTAAGCCCAATAAACTCTTCCTTCTATAAACTGCCTTGGTCATGGTGTTTTATCACTGCAATAGAAAAGTAACTGATACAACTCCCTTCCACCATTGGCCAGCCTATTCATCACAGCGACTCCTTGGTCCTCACCACCTGACATTAGGTTAGACGGCTCTTTGCTTTTGCTGGTTCTTCAATTATCTGAGCCCTTTCCATGTATAGTTCAGTGGGGGAACAGACTGCAAGTTCTACAAGGGAAAGGGCTTTGTCCTACTTGCTAATGAGACTCACCAAGGTCAGTAAGAATGCTGGCCCACAGAAAACAGTCAAGACCTTCTGCTGAATGGATGGAAGAAAATGACTCCGATTCCCCAACAGCTTACAGGAGCGTCTGCCTTTAAGTAATATTTATCAAACAAAGATGCTCAGCCTTCAGTACTAGCATCTTGGAGCCTGTGAACAATTCAGACACAACTAAGTATTTTATTCATTTTTCCTGGCACTTCCATATTAAGTTCCCAACTGCTATCCAGGAGCTGAGCTCATAAACCATGAGAGTGACAAGCTACTTGCAGATAGGGATCAGAGCTTTCCAGCTCCTTCAACGAGATCCTGCCCTTCTGTGCGAGGTCTGAGCACAAGAGCAGGAACAAGATCAGGCCTGTCCATTGGTCCATCCCTGTGTCTGACTCTGTGTCCAGTGAACACAGTGGGCTGAATAAACCACTACAGATTCCAGACCACCTTTGTTCATAAATACATGCCGCTGTGTTGACAGATAGAATCACCTTTTAAGATGACAGCCTATTTCCAATTAAAGCAAGCATTGGATGACCCCAATAGTTGATTCCATCGTTTAGAGGGAGCCAGAAAATAGGGTAATACTGAAATAAGGTTATTGCAACTATGACATATGTCAGAATAATATAAGCATTCTTAGCACCAACATAAACCCAACTGAGTCTCTTGGAAAAAGCGATGTAGTATATCATTTTCCTATTGCCACATAAACATAATAATCTCATTTCCATACACAATCTACGCAAGTCAATTACGGTATACTCTTCTTAAAGATATTTTATTTTTAAATATATCCTATTTTATTTTTTAAGTGCACCCATGTTGTGCAATGCCCACAGAGGTTAGAAGAGGGCACTGGATCCCTTGGAACTGGAGTTGCAGATGGTTGTCAGCTGTCGTGTGGGTGCTGGGAACTGAACCCCAGTCCTCTGAAAGAGCAGACAGTGCTCTTAACCCACTAAGCCATCTCTCTAGCCCCAAGATCTATTTTATTTTTAATTATGTATACGTGTCTACATGCACGTAAGTGCAAGTACCTGTGGAGGCAAGAAGAGGGTGCTAGATCCCCTGGAATTGGAGTTAAAGGTGGTTATGAGCCACCTGACATGGGTGCTGTGAACTGAATCCAGGTCCTCTGCAAGAACAGTACGCACTGTCAATCCTTGAGCCATCTCTGTGGCCTCTAAATAGTCTCTTGGAAGTTCAATGGATGGTCTTTAGTAACTCTGGCCAATACAGCATTCCTCACATCATGCCAAGTACCTTCCTTAAACTCTTGCTATGCTTGTCTTCCAAAAGGTTGAGCTAGGTTTAGGATCTATTACTAGTGTTCTCTCTGGGTTATAGCATAAGAATCTTTCCAGGGTCAGATTCAACTCAAAAATCTCACCCTGAGGCTCAGGCGAAAGCTCAGTTGGTAAAGTGCTTGCCGTACAAACTTGAGACCCTGCGTTCAGATGCCCACCAGCTACATAAAAAAAGCTGGACACAGCAACACAAGCCTGTTTTCCCAACACTGGAGTGGAGGTTGAGGGGCACAGATAGGTGGTCCCTGGAGCTTGCTGGCCAGCCAGCATGGCTGAATCAGTGAGCTCCCAGTTCAGTGAGACCCAACTCAAAAAATAAGGTGGAGGGAGACTGAGGAAGATAATGTCAACCGCTAGCTTCCACACACAGGTACACATGCAACACATGCAAATATACATACCCACCCACACACCCACCCACACACACCCCACCGACACACACAGAAAGAACCCACCCTAAGTGTCTTACCCTGTAGCTATCCATCCAAGAGCAGGATTAAATTCTACAGGAACCAAGTGACCCATGGAAATACATGCTTTAATTAAAAACTAAAACAATCATATCATCCATTTTTAAATTTATTTTTATATAATTTGGGGGGGAGCCTTTTTGAGACAGAGTCTCCCAGTGGCCCCAGCTGGCCTGGAACTCACTATGTAACCAGGCTGGTCTCAATCTCACAGAGATCCACCTGCCTCTGCCTCCTGAGTGCTTGGATGAAAGACATGTACCACCATACCCACTTTATTTAAAAATATTTTATTAGCATTACTTTCTTTAAGAAGTAACATGATTACATTGAAAGACTTTGCATATGGAAAGGGAGTGACAACCTCACATTATATGAACAGTGACAAATTTCACATTATTGGTGAAGCTTGGTAGTACAGTTTTGTCAGTAAACAATATTCAAAAATTACAGTAGATATAGGATTTCAAATTTATAATCTACATCTAGTCGCATATTTTTTAATTTGAGGCTTAACTTCCCAGACTGTGATTTTTCTTCTTTTTTTTTTTTGAGGCTGGGTCTCTTTGTAGTCTCAGCTGACCTGAACTCACTATGTAGACCAGGCGCCGGACTACATACCAGACTGTGATTTTTATCTCTAGAAGTTCAATTAGGACATAGGTGAAGGCACACTGGAGCAGTAGAAAAATAATGGAAAACCTTTTGGTGCCTGGTAATGGGGGAGGGCCAACATCAAGGCCTGGATATCCAGGACGTGTGGAGTGAAGACTATAGCTGGGCTTCAGGGGAGGTTGGAGGTCTGCTCCAGAAAATCAGTCCTCCCAAAGCAGGAATCTGCAAAAACAAATAAAATAAAAACAGAGGCCCTGCACTCAACATTAGAGGCAAAGCCTCTGCTATACATGACCTGCTGTGGTTGCCTCCCATGAACCTGGAGCTGTGATCTCCTGTGATCTGGAGCTGTGGTCCCCTCCAGTGAGCTGCAGCCAGGGTGCCCTCAAGTAAACTGGAGCTGTAGACCCCTTGCCTGAACCTGGAGCTGTGGTTCCTCTTGTGAGTTGGAGCTCTGGTCCCTACACAGGAGCCTGAAGCTTTGGAGCCCTACCGTGAGCCACAGTTCCACATCCCCCTGGCTGATGGTGGAACAGAGCGGAGCATGGAGGACTTCCTGATGCTGGGCAGCAGTTTCAGTCTTCTCTGCAAGGCTACATTCCCCACAGCCCCCTCCCCTGAAGTCCCAAGTCGGATCATCCATTTTAAGTCATAGCATATTTTAAATCTCAAAAGCTCTATCCAACTCTCCTCTGCATAGCCTGTGATTTTAAAATTCCTCAGAATAGGGCCAACAAGATGGCTCAGTGGGTAAAGGTGATTACTACTAAGCCTGGCAACCTGAGTTCAATCCCAGGGAGCCACATGGTGGAAGGAGAGAACTGAGCCCTGACGTTGTCCTGACTTCCACATGCATGGTAACACACATACACATAAAAAATGAATAAATAATTTTTAAAGCTCTTCTCAGAATAAAGGTGTAATATTTACATGGAGAAAGGCCAGAGCCAGAATCTTGCATCACAGGCAAATTTGTGAGAAGTAACTATGACACGATTTCTCCACCCAACGCTGCCAAGTCTGCTGGAACAGCACAGTGTGGAAACAACTCTCAAACAACACCAACAGCATCTTTCAAATATTCAATCATCGTTGAACGGCTATTCGCTCAGGACACAAATATATGCTAAGAAATGTTCTAAGTGCTTGAGATAAATTGCCGAATAAATCAAAGATCCCCAAACTCATTAGGCTTCCGTGCCGGCAAGGGAAGAGAGCCAATAAACAAAAACATAATGAATTTATAATTATGTTAGGAGATAAATAGTTCTATGAGAAGAACAAAAATGAGAACAAAATACGGAGATAGGGAGCACTGTTCTGCTTGCTGAGAGGCTGGCTTCTGAGTGAAGGCTTACAGGTAGGAAAAGAAAGCCTGTGACTGTGGAGGAGCAGGAGAGGGAGGGCTGGGAAAAGGGGCTCGGGCCAGACAGCAGAGTCCTAGCAGCATGAAGAGCAGCATAGACCTGGGACTACATACAGCTCATGGGTGCATGACTGGCATGCTTGAGTTTAATCCCTAGCAGAAAGAAAAAAGAGATGGGGGAGTAGAGAAGGAGGGGGTGGACAGCAAAGGGAAAGAAAGGAAAGGAAGAGAAGGAGGGGAGGAAGAAGAAAGGAAGGAGAGAGGGAGGGACAGAGGGAGGGAGAGGAGAGCAGCATAGACCTGGGACTACATACAGCTCATGGGTGCATGACTGGCATGCTTGAGTTTAATCCCTAGCAGAAAGAAAAAAGAGATGGGGGAGTAGAGAAGGAGGGGGTGGACAGCAAAGGGAAAGAAAGGAAAGGAAGAGAAGGAGGGGAGGAAGAAGAAAGGAAGGAGAGAGGGAGGGACAGAGGGAGGGAGAGGGGGAGGAGGGAGAAGAGGGGG
>NW_008341419.1:316567-359343 GCF_000622305.1 Nannospalax galili | reverse complement strand
GGAGGAGGGAGGAACGGGGAAGAGGGAGGGAGGGATGGGGAGGGAGGGAGGAGGGAGGGAGGGAGTCTTTTAGCTAAGCAAAATGAGTAAGCAGGAGGCTGGTGTGTTGCACCGGAAGGATGCCAACAGTGGGGCCTGATCATAGAAAGACCTTGGCCAGGATCTGCTCTTTTGCTTTTACCAAGGGAAGTGAGGAGCCACTGGGCCAGGCAGCCAATGCAGAGCAGGGTTTATAACACAGGTACATGGCGGTTCAGGCCTGGTTGGCCATAGTAGAGGTGGAAAGAGACCAACTCTGCACAGACGTTGCCTCCATCAAGTGTCTATTAGGTCTCAGGAACTGTGATATTTGACCATTGGTTCATCTCGTTTATTTAGAGATTGTGTTAGGTTTTTCCAGCATCTGGTCAAATTAAATGTTAACTACGTAGGCCCCATAAGAGAAGAATAGTACTGATAGCATTGTAAATGAGTTCAGATAGTTATAAGAGAGATAAAGGAGGCAGTATTATTAGGCTTTTGTTGAATTTACAGCCCTCAGTTTATATATTAGCAAAAGCTCTCTTCTGACAATCTTTGGGAAAATTACAGTTTATGATTGTTCTGTGACCTTTAAAAAGTGTTAGCACAACACTAACAATTCCTGCTATAAGATCTATAAACATCCATAAAAATGGAAGGAAATAACAGAACTAAAATTCCGTATACTATCATTTAAAACCCTGGCGATACTGAGAATTAGGGAGTTTTATTTCCCTGTAAAATACTGAGCCTGCAGCTGTCTCCCGCCCACCACTTAACTTCCCACATGCTGCAAGCCTTGGTTGTAGGCCTTGGTAAGATGACACAAGCCCTCCATGTTAGAACAGCTTCTGGAATCTTCCATGTACTTTCAACATGGTGAAATCCAAGAGTTTCTTTCATGGGAAGTGTTTCACCAGGCATCCCCTTCCTCTGGGCCATCACACTTCTGGTCACATTGACTGTCCTCAGCTATAACAAAAGCCCACCTTAAACCTGTTGTTCTTCCTGCCTGTGTGGAGTCTTCACAAGGGTGGTGCTGAGCCCTCCCACAGCCACATTCTCCCTTCCCTAATGCATTCCGTTTTTGCGCATTTTTCCAGGAAGACGAGGAACGAACCCTACTACACACTGCTGTCTGTGTGATTCGCTCACTAGATGATGCAGTGATCTGCCACTGACAGGCTCAGCAAAGAGTGGCCTGACTTGTCATGCCTTGTGATTTGTACTCCTGTGGTTGAGAGGCTCATATTCAAGGGCTACCCACAGTCCAGAAATTTTAGAGCAAGTCTAGGGTTCCCCATCCTATCTTTAATTTTGTGTGGGTGCTTGTTTTGAGACAGGTTCTCAAGTACACCAGGTGGCCTCCAACTCACTATGTGGCTGTTCTGGACAGCTTCAGGCATCAAAAACACACCCGGGAAGAGGGACCTCAACTGGGGAGTTTCCTCTATGGGACTGGCCTGTGGACTAGTCTGTGAAGCATTTTTTTGATTGTTGAGTCATGTGGGAGGCCCAGCCCACTGTGGGTGGTACCACCCCTGGGCAGGTTGTCCTGGGTTATATAAGAAACCAGGCCAGAGGAGCAAGCCAGGAAACAGAGACTTCCTCCATAGTCTCTGCTCCAGAGTCCTGTCCTGAGTGCCTGTCCTGGTTCCCCTCCCCTAAGCTGCAAGGTAAAATTAACCCTTTCCTCCCCAAGCTGCAATTGGTTAATGTTTTTCAGCACAATAGAAAGTAATGGAACCGGATCCAAGGACAACCTTGACCCCCGAGGGCTGAGACGACCTGTGTGCACCAGTGTGTCTGGCTTTCTTCAGTCAGATTTGTATCAGCAGTGCTACCACCCCATTTAGACTACGGTGTGACTGTCCAGCCTCAGTTCTCCATCAGTAGATGAGCCCATGTCCTCCAGTGACTCTCCCAGGGCTCATGTGGTTCTTTGAGGAAGAGAAGAGAGGGCTCCACCCCTGTGTGATTTCAAGGGGAGAATTTACTGCCTTTGACATGTTTCTGTTGAACTCTACCTCAGACCTTGCTTTTGACAGAGGGACTACAGGGTATCTCCTTATTGGCTTTCCCAACTCAGGGTGTGGACGTGTCTGGTGGAGGTTCTGGTTTCACTCTGTTGCTGTGATAAACCACTCTACTAAAAGCACCTTGGGCAAGAAAAGGATTATTAGGCTTACAGTCCTAGGTCATGAGCCATCATTCAGGGAACTCCAGCCATGAGCCTAGAGCAGAAACTACAGAAAATGCTTTCTGAGCTACCTTTCCTTTCTATTTATTATTTGTATTTTGTGTGTGTGAGTATATTGCCTGCATGTGTGTAAGTGCACCTATACCCACAGAGGTCAGAAGAGGGCGTCAGATCCCCGGAACTGGAATTACACACGTTGTTAGCCACCATGTGGGTGCTGGGAACTGAACCCAGGTCCTCTGCAAGAGCAGTCAGTGCTCTTAATCACTGAGCCATCTCTCCAGCCCCTCTTATATAGCCCAGGCCCACCTGCCTAGGGAATGGTACTGCCCACAGTGGACTGAGCCCTGCTACATCAATTATCAATGAAGACAATTCCCTACAGGAATGCAAACTGGCCAATCTGATGGAGGCGATTCCTCAGTTGTGATTCTCTCTCTTCCCAGGTAACTCTATGTTGTGTCATATTGACAATAAACACTAATCAGGACACAAGGTAACTACAATGTTTTTGCTCTTATAAACAACAGAGCCACAAGAGTGATCTCCTGCTCTGTGCTAATGACGCACATGTGAAAGTTTATATATGTGATGACACGTAAAGGATTATGTGCTGTGAGGCCAGCAGCCACCCTGTGCCTGGGTAATGTCAGCCAAAGGGAAGCCCATCCCTTAGGCTCAGTGGAGATGTCAGAACTCACTCCCTTTCTACCAGCCTGAGTCTGTCTGGCCAAGCAGAAATAAGAAGACAAATGCTATGTCTGAACACTTAAACATTCCATCGATGCCTTTCTATTCCAGCTTAGAAAAAGTAAATACCTCTCAGATCGGAACTTTGCATTTTCATCTTTCACATCTTAAATCAGAGCATTTGTCGGAGCTGAGAAAATGTTTTGCACCAGTGAAATCCAAGTTAGCCCCTGCATCCCTAAGCATTTGATGGCCACCAGCTATCTCATTGAGACCTTGACTCTTTGTCTCTTCCTAGGGTGTCGACTATCTCCAGAGAGGCGCATGCTCAGCCTCCTGCCAGTGCAAACTTAGCAAAATGAAAGGCTGAGATGTCTACAGATAAAGTCTTAAATGTCTTTTAAAAATTGTCAGGGGGCTGGAGAGATGGCTCAGTGGTTAAGAACACTGGCTGTTCTTTCAGACGGCCCGGGTTTGAATCCCAGCACCCACATGGCAGCTAACAACTGTCCATAATTCCAGTTCCAGGGGATTCAGCCTCTTTTGTCCTCCGCGGGCATTGCATGACATGGGTGCACTTACCTACATGCAGGCAATACATTCGTACACATAAAATAAAAATTAAAAAATAATGAATTTTTAAAAAACTGTCAGAGAAACAGTAAAGATTTGGAAAAGCTTTCATCTTATGGTCACAAATAATGATGTACTTTTAGTTTAACACAAGGTCTCATGTAGCCCAGGCTAGCTTCAAACTTGCTGTGTAACCAAAGCTAGCCTTCAGCTCTTGATCCTCCTACCTCTATCTCCTTAGTGATGGAATTACAGGCACAGGGCCACAATACCTAACAATGGTCTCATCCTATAAGTAGGCATGGCAGCTCCCTGGGTTTCAACATGCCCAAAATGTAGATTTTTCTGTAGTTCCTCAAAATTTTGACATTCGCTTAACTCAGTAATGACTCTTGTCGGTCAAAAAGTAAATAACACTAGATACCTAGGCCCCTCCTCTACTACCTCCTCATAACTGCCCGCTGTGGTTGGAATGAGAACTGGCTCAAACAGGCTTGTGTATTTGAACACTTGGTCCTCAGTTAATGATGCTGTTTGGAGAGGTTATGGAGCCTTTAGAAGGTGGGGCCTTGCTGGAGGAAGGACATCACTGGGTGGGGGGAGAGGCTTTGAGGCTTTAGAGCCTTGCCCGACTCCTTGTTCTCCCTCCCTCTCTTTCTCTCTCTTTTCCTCTCTCTCATTCTCTCCCTTCCCCCCTCACACTCTCTCGCTCTCTAGCTCTTTCTCACTCTCTCCCTTCCCCCTCCCCCTCCTTCCTCCCCCTCCTTCCTCCCCTCTAGCTTGCTCTCTTTCTCTCTCTCTCTCTCTGTCTCTCTCTCTCTCTCTCTCTCTCTCTCTCCACGCACCCAAGCGCATGGGCTCATCTGTGCTCGTGACATCAGAGCTTTGAAGAAGAAATTTTTGAGCCCCTGGAGCTGGAGATACTGGAGGTTGTGAGCTTGGAATTAAAATGTGCTTTTTCTTCGTGGAGAGGCCCAGCCCAGTCTCTCTCTCTCTCTCTCTCTCTCTCTCTCTCTCTCTCTCTCTCTCTCTCTCTCTCTCGACAAGCGCACAAGCGCACGGGTGCACTCTCACTCTTCCCCTCCCCCCCTGCTTCTTATGTGCTAGTGAAACATGAACAGCTGGCCTCCTGCGCCTGCCACCATGCCTTCCCTGCCATAACAGACTCCACCTCAGGTCAAAATAAACACTCCCTTCCTTAAGTTACTTTTGACCACAGTATTTTATCACAGCAACAGAAGAGTCACTAATACACAGCCTAAGCCTCCCGGCTCCAGCGCAGACTGATAGGTAAAAATTTTGGCGGAGAGCAAGCGAATGGATGATGAGGCACCTAGGCCCAGCTAAAACTCCATCAAAATAGGGTTTATTAGCAAAGGAACACATGGGACAGATTCCCTTCTGGGCAGGGAAAATGTCTGCCCGGGTCTTGAGCTGGGGTCTTTTTCAAAGGGAGCCTTCTGCTTCCTGCAGAAGGAGGGAAGATGTATTTTTTTTTAAGTTGGGGGGGGTGGGTAGTGGGAGAGCAGGACTGTTAAAACCTGTCCTCTTTAGAGATCAAAGGGGAAGCCTGCTGTGTTGGCCAAACAGTGGAGAAAAGTCTGCTTCTCTTGACTTCAAAGACCAAGGTGCTTATCAGCTAGGTTCTCTTTTCTCAGGAGCATAAGAAGTCCTTGGGATCTTGTTTGTGAGGGGGCAGGGCTATCTGAACCTTAACAGGGACCAGCTTCTGGGTCTGTTGGGCCCTGCGGGCTGCAGCAGCACCTCCATCGCAGCATCCTTCTGTGCCATGCTCACAGGAGCAGTTGCAGGGAGAGACATGCATGGTGAGGGACCTGGCGGGGGGACCGGAAGTAAGGACCTGAGAGCGCTGTACCCATTCCAAGAATGGAAGGGGCAGGTCTGCAGAAGGGCATTTTCGGCAAAGTGGGAAAGAAGGGCGGCCTTGAAGCAGAAAAGACAGAGTTCTGCATTTGAGGCTCGAGAAGATGTTTGAGAGGCCGTGTGGCAATGGGCAGGCGGGTCCTAGCCACCACTTCAGTGTGACAAAATATTGAAACTTCTCTCATGGATGTCACCTGAAAGAGCAAAGTGTCCCACTGGGTAGATACTAAAGTAGAAAGGGGTCCCAGAATCCATGAGGCAAAGGAAATTCCTTGGTTCTTTTGATATAAATTCTTAAAAATATTTTATATTCCTGAAATATTTCAACCTCTGTGGTAACACAGAACTGGGTTGGCCAAAGATAAAAGAAGGGCTAGAAAGAGGGGTCAGTGGGTAAAGCACTTACTCTGCAAGCATGAGGCTAGAGTTTAGACACACAGAACCCAAGCAAAAAGCTGGGGAGGCATGGCAGCTCGGCTGTGATCTCAGGGTTGAGACAGACAGACAGAGACAGGAGCTCTGTGCTGCAAGCTGGCTAGCTAGATGAGCTAACAGGCAAGCTACGGGTTCACCAAGAGACCAATATACGAGACGGGATGAGGAGTCATTGAGGAAGATACCGGACTTTGGCATCAACATATACACATATCCACACATGAACACACGTGCACACTTGCATACCACACATGCACACATGCATGCATATGATATAGAATAGTTCCATATTTATATGGGATAAAGTATATATATATTAAATATTTATTTTAAGTATATGTTTGTTAAGGTATATATAGTATGCAATTCCATATTTATATGAGTTTAAAGACTTAAGATGGCTTGGATAATACGTGTAAATTAGCTAGAAGCACTTATAAAAATTAGGCATTTAATTTGACCTTTATCTAAAGCAATACTTTCATTTACTTTTTAATTTTATGTGTATGAGTGTTTTGCCTGCATGTAAGGACTTCCATGTCATGCAATGCCCGGAGGCCAGAAGATCCCCTGAACTGGAGTTATGGACCACTGCTAGCTGTATGTAGGGGCTGAGAATGGAACCCAGATCTTCTGCAAGGGTAGCCAATGCTCTTAACTGCTGAGCTGTCTCTCCAGCCCCGAAAGCAGTAATTCTTAAAACAATTTTCAATCATATTCTACTGTAAGAGAATAAACACCAAAGGGTTTTGAGCAAGTGTGTGGCATGCAAGTGAAGGATGAAATGCAGAAAAAAGGACCAGATTTCAGGGAGTCAAGCTGCATGTCCCTCCATTTCAGCTGAATAAAGAGGATGCCTATGGTCCTAGCCTTTAGTGACCTGCATTTTCCAGCTGGCATTGAAAACTGGCTCACTTATCAAGGTCCCTGTCAAATTCATCATCAAATATGTGCTCAGTGTAAGAAGAATATCTGACCTTCACACACCTAGAAGTGTAAGAAGAAATAGCTGTAGAGAAGATGAGTGTTTTCATCTATGCACGACACATTTAAACCCATGAAGAGAGAGAGCAGCTGGGCCACCAATCATATCTCCCTTCACCTGGTGGGTGGTTAAGCATATTTTTTTTTAAAGACAGGGTTTCATATAGCCCAGGCTGGCCTCATACTCACTAGGTAGCCAAATTCTGGAGCCCAACGATGACCTTCAACTTCTGATCCTCCTGCCTCTACCTTCCAAGTGCTAGAATTATAGGAATGCATCACCACCCCCAGTTGAAGTGGAGCTGGGGATTGAACTCGGGGTGCCGAGGAAGCACTCTGCCAACTAAGCTGCATCTCTAGCCCCAAGTATCATCTTTTAAGAGACCAAAATAGGGCTGGAGAGATAGCTCAGTGGTTAAGAACACTGACTGTTCTTACAGGAGACCTGGGTTCAAATCCCAGCACCCACATGGCAACTAACAACTGTCCGTAACTCCAGTTCCAGGGGATCGAACAGCCTCTTCTGTCCTCCGCAGGTATTGCATGACATGGGTGCATTTACCTACATGTAGGCAATACACGCATACACATGAAATAAAAACAATAAATAAAATATTTTAAAAAAGAGAGACCAAAACAAATTCCTTAAATTACATATGGGCTGACCCTTTAGTGTCTACACTGGCAAAAACAACAGAGACCACTTACCTAATCTACAAACTGTGAGCTGTGTTTCTATGAAAGAACAAATATATTTATTCATACTACTCTGAAATGTTTCCTACCCAACAGGGCAGATGGAACTCATATATAAGTGAGAATATATGTACACATTATGCAGAATATATTGGTTTGAGCTGTCTGCATATTTTAGATGAGACTGGGCATGATCAGGTGGCATGACTGATCGTGTGCCATTTTAGAATGTTGAACACCATCCTCCCCATAAAGAATGACAGACGCCACAAAGAGCAAGTCTCAAAGACCCGCCCTGCCCTCACATGACTTAACCCGTGTTAAAAATCCTGAAAAGAACCATAGAACACTCATTATCCCAGCATTTCGAGTAAGGGTTTTGAAAAGACTCCATTTTAATAAAGGATGCTAGAGAGAGTCCATTTAAGGCTGGCTATTGAAAAGACTATTCATTGCATAAGTAGCAAATGTTCTCTGAGAGAAGATGGAGAGGTAATTTGAGAGGCAGTTCCCAAGATCTGACTCTACATAGTCAGAACTCCTTATTTCAAGATAAGACAATTTAACTTTGGAGAAAACCATCCTTTCTTGTGTTTTAAAATACAATGACCTTCAGGGGGTGAATTTCTCTTAGACTGTAGGAAATAATCTAGACAAAATATATAGTATTCTACTGAAAGAGGGAAACCAGCAAAGGGTTCTCAGCAAATGCTTGGAACTTGGTCTAATATTGTTCATGCAAGGGATTGTGCTCGTATCTCTGGGGCATGTTCTGATGTTTGCCTCCTGTCAAGCTACTAGAGGCTTCCATGGCTCTGTGTATGGACACACCATCTATCTACATAGTCATAGATCTGCTTTTGGAACATATAGAAAAATAAAAGTTTTTATTCCAAATTTCCATGTATTTCTATAACTGGAGAAACTATAAAATTATCTTCTTTCTGGATAATGATAAATATAATTCTTTCATTAGAATGTTAATTACCATCCAGTGTACCTGGCACTAAGGTGCCTATATTTTCATAGGCTTTTAGTAAATTAATTTGCTTTTCTTTCAAACTGTAAACATTTCCGATGAAGGCTTTTCTCTGGCCTGAAAAAAAATCAATCAGTAAACCAAGAGTTTATAACCCAGCAATAATTTATTTCTAAGAATCGAGTTGTACATTTGTATGTTAGAAAGTAGTCCCAGCAAACAGCAAATTTCAGCTCAGCTGTTGTTGCAATTGAGTTTACACTAGTGCCATAAAGGTCAACTAAAGGGTAACTTGTACATGAGGAAAAATTCAGGGTATAAATTTTAGGACTGAATTTTGAAAAGCTCAGCTTTGAACTCCCAAGGGGAAGTTAACCTGCCAGTTAACAAGACTCAAATGGAATGAATGGAAACATAAAAATTATTCACACAGTGGGACATAGGATGAATGTCTGTCGTAGCAACCTCACGGTTGTGTAAAAAGAGCCCCAGAGGCCAACTCACAGACTAGGTTTTCAGCCCCAGTCCACCGCGAACAGTGGGCTCCTAGCAAAGTCCTGGGCAGCTGGTTTGCTACTTTGCCCTCAGCACTCTCACTTTTCAGGTGGAAAGAATGCATCCCATAATAGTCACCTGTAGTCATTTATCCATAATCAGTTCAAAGCTCATAACCAATAATGTGAATTAAGTGTAAAGAACATGACTCTTAAATGAGCCACACCCAGAGCCTGAATCCCAGAGCTATGAAAATAAATAAAACTACCACAGAGGACTGTTGTAAGGACCGAAATTAATCACAAATGCAGTTTGTACAAAATACCCAAGAAATGCTGCCCAGAATAGAAAAAGATAATAACTGTTCCCTTCTCCTTCACATTCTGGACAGACTCAATTCATCTATAAAACACAAGACAGAACAATTCTTGCACCCATGGAGCTCACACTCAGGGAGGGGATGGAGAGTGAGCAAATGGTTATAAAATTGATCCAAGAATAAAGCAACACAAGGCAGAATGATCAGGCATAATAAAGCAGGTCTCTTAGAAGAGGGCATGTAGTCAGATCTGACTCTCTAAGGACACTGACCTAAGATGTGCACAAGGTTGGGGGTGAACATGTGACATGTCCCAGCAAGGAAACACAGCAAATTCCATGTCTGGCAGGAGGGGTCTTGGGGACTCCAGAAGAGGAGGGAGGCCTTAAGAGTGGGAGGAAGTGGGGTCGAGGCTCAGCAGGCCACATCCAGAGGGACTTGTAAGCCATGGAAAGGGCTTTGGTTCTCAGCACAAGCAAGATGGGAGCCACGGAAGGCTGCATGCAGAGGAACAGCAGGCAGTGGCACACGTGAACTCCAAGTGCATCACTTGGGCTACTGCGCTGGGAGCAGAGCTTGTTCTTATGGCCCAAGCCGACAGTGGTGATGGCGTCCATCAGCGTCACATGGACAGTGTTGGGAAGAGATGAGAATCTGGATGTATTTAATGACTTAATACTATTTAAGACCACTGATGGAACTGGTGGGTAACTCAAGATAAGAGGGTCTAAAACTCAACCTGAAGTTATAACCATCAACATTAGCAGCTCAGAAGGGGCAGGGAGTTCAACAAAAGGTTGCCGAGAATGGCCTGTAAGGCAGGAGGAAAATCAGGAGCCGAAAGGAATCAACAGCCTAGGAAGAAAAAGAGCTGCTGAAGCACAAAGCAGGTAGACTGCTGAGCAGACACTGATTGAAAAGGCCTAGAATTGTGTGGCACTTGGCAGGCTAGAGGTCAGCAGAATGACAGAGAGGAGATCCAGGATGGCAGGGACGAAAGGGGAACTGAGGGGAATACACTGGCACAGAAAGGCAGAAGTTAATAAAGGCAATACTGAGCGCTCTGCAGTCCTTGACTCTGCATAGTGACCAGCTGTGTGTCTCTGTGATGACTGCCTTCTGCTGATGAACGTTGAGAGACACACTAACCTAAGGTACAGGATAAGTCATTAGGAGTCATTTTAATGCTACGTCCACTTAGTGGAACATCAGATATCATACACACTGTACCCCCAAGGTTCAGGGATTTTCTTAAAGAGGGGGCAGAAAGACAGTAAGAGCCAGAGGTGGTAGATGACCACAAGGAGATGCGTTTTCCAGACAGTGGGCAGTTGCACATATGAAGTCACAACAGATGTGACAGCATGCACAGATCTGCTCAAGTTCAAGTCAGTAAACATTCCAACATGGGGAGGGGCAGAGCATGAAGTCCTGCTCCTGGCGAAGGAGCTAAAGGTGTATATATGACTGACAGCTGCTGGAAGAGGAGTTCATTTTCTTTAAGGGTGTGGCCTCTGTTACGTAGATCACGCTCCAGGGTTGATTCCACTCAAGAGATTTGGGGTAACACGATTGGACTCAATGAGAAAATAAAATAAAATTGGGTGGGTAGGAAGGTAAGGGTGGATCTGGAGGAGTTGGGGGAGAGAGAAATACGATATATTCTATGAAACTCTCAATTTAATAAAAACATTTTTTAAAAGAAAGAAAGGAAATGCTGGATGGGGGACTCTGCAACATTGAGGTGATCTCAGAACCATAGAGAGAGGTGGAGAGAATAGAAGATTCTCTTCAAGAATAAGGGACCCGTCTTATTCTGGTTACACCAGTGCAGCAGGCACTCAAGAAACACTGGATGAATAAATATGTGAAGAGGCAAATGAGAAAATGAGATCCATAAAACTGTACCAAAGGGGCTGGAGAGATGGCCTAACCTGGAGTGTGATTTCTGTACAGGTACAAGGACCGAGTTCAATCCCCAGCACCCACATAAAAAGTCAAATGTGGTAGTACTTGTCACCCCAGCACCAAGGAGGCAGGGGGAGGCAGATCCTGGGACTGGCTGGTCAGCCAGCCTAGCGTAATTGGTGAGCTCTAGGCAGAATGAGAGACCCAGCACACACGCACACGCGTGCGCGTGCACACACTCACACACACACAGACACACACACGCACACACACACACAGAGGATGATGAGAAGTGATATCTAAAGTTTACCCTCGAGCCCTCCACATGCATGCATACACACTTTCACAAGCACACACATGAACCTGCACACACCTGAACATGCACACACACACAAGCAGGCATACATGCACAAGCATGCACACACACAAGTAGGCATGTACATACACACACCTTCATACATACAAAGCAAAAAATGAACTCATCCCCTTATCAACTTTCCTTATCAATATCTCACAGTTATCACAAAGCTCAAATTTAAAAGAATCAGGCGTGGAGGCACATGCCTTTAGTCCCAGCACTCGGGAGGCAGAGGCAGGTGGATCTCTGTGAGTTCAAGACCAGCCTGGTCTACATAGCGAGTTCCAGGCAGCTGGGGTTACAGGGAGACCCTGCCTCAAAAAGACAAAAAAAAAAAAGAATCCATGAAACTACAAAGTCCGGTAGAGTAGCCAGCAATTGCTAACAGAGACAGGCATACATACATAGAGCTTTTGGGCAAAGTCACAGGCACTCCGTCTGTCTGCAGCAAAGACAAAGACAGTCACTGTGAGCAGTACAAAGTCGTGCTTAGTTTGGACGAAGAATCTGCTAGTCTTCCCAAAGTTCTCATCACAATTTCATCTAGACAGAATCTAAATTAGCTCTTTAAAATCAATATCCCATCCAAGATGTGCAATTCAATAATCTCTTTTTTATGTTTAGCTTAAAAATTTGTTCAAGAGGACGTTACATGTCTGGCTTTCTGTGAGTCCTTTAAAAACCCAAATTGAATTTTTCAGAAATATCTGTGATAAGGTAGTGCTGCAGCACTGTCTTCCTCAATCTCTGTATTATGAAAATTGGGTTCCTCCCTTCATCGATCTACCTGTCTTGTAGATCAAATATTCAATTATATTGAAATGGTCTTCTCCAGCAATGGTAAAGTGTGAAGCTTGTATTACAAGCAAAAATGTAATTACATATTCACTATCTGAGTGATTCCTGATGAGGGGAAATAAAACCAAGACAATATCCCACAGTTCATGTCAAGAATGGCTTGGCAAAAGATGCTCTGTCGCATGGCACTTGACAGCTGAGGCTCTCCTTAGAAATGGGTGGATTTTTCTAAATTACAGATGCTCTTTCTCTTACTTTCAGTGGGTCCACAAAAACCCTTAAGTTTCATGACTTGTGGCAGGGTGTCACCATTTACAGACCCAACGTGTCTGCTGACTGCGGTGGTGACTGTGCACTTCCAAAGCTATTGTGCTGTCCCACCTCCGTTCTGCGACTTTGCCCTCAAGCCCACAGAGAGGCCTTTGTTCTACAAAATGCTCTTCTTTCCTGAGCGCCTCCCACAGTACTGTGCACTCCCAGGGGAACCGCTGTGGCCAGCAAGTGGCAGCTTATTAAACTGTCATCTGAGCCCTTTTCCTAGTCAACTCTAGAAGGGCAGAAGGCACTTGTGGAGGCTGAATACATTGAGGTTTCAAATGCACAGGCACCTCGCTGTCAGTGACATCTGAGTGGGCCTGGGCTTTGTTTCCTTCACCATGGAGTTACTCTAACCACCTTGTTCAAGATCAGCCCTGACAGGAATCCTTTCACAATGGACGCCTAAGAGGGAAAGTGAGTGTTGCAACCATCTAAGTCTGTGTTATTTAACACCTGATAAAAGAGAAGGAAAATAATAATAATATAAAACCTGACGGCAAAAAGAAATGACAAAGTGTAACTGTAGCTAAAAGCATTTGAAAGAAACAAATAGTTTCCACAAGTTTCAATGCTCCCTCTTCTGGGGCTATTTAACTCTTCTGAGCATTTTTTTTTTCCTTCTGCATAAGTCTGCTCATTAAAAAATTAGGAAAGGATTGTAGAACGATTTATGACAAGCCGTGAATTGCTAAAGATGTTTTCTTTCAAATTAAAATTGAGTGGGGGTGTGGCTCAGTGGTAGAACTCTTGCCCAGCAGGCATCAGGTCCTGGGTTCAATCCCCAAAGCCCAGCACTGCAACTAGAAAGACGAAAACTTTTCAAATTAAATGAGAAACAGATGAGAATGATGATACTTAGTGACAGTAGCAGTAGCAGACAAAACAAAATGGAAAAGATCACTTTTGGTTCGTGGCCTGTAGGAATGACTTTTACACAATGGACATAATCTGGACTTGTTTCCCAGGAAACTGGATTTGATATTCCACCCAAAAGATAATGAATGAACATGAGTACACTTGAGAATTAACATTTGAAAGGCAGCAAAGGCATCTTTCCTGAAACCAGGGCAGAGGGAGAAGCATTCTTGACCTTATGTATATGAGATGTTTTGGGCCTAAGGATAGAAGGACAAAATTGTCGGATAAGGGTGGATCCAAGCTTGTATTTCTCTAATTGAAGCTGGAGGAAACTTCGAATAAAATTATGGGTGAGGCCTGAGTTAGGGACTTAGTTCCAGAACACAATTCCAGGGCACAATGCCAGAGCACAGCTCCAGGAGATATCAGGAGGGAACGTGTGTCCTCCGAGTTCAGGCTCACTCTTAAAATCTAAAGTTGAGTCAGGCTGTTTTATTCAGGTATTAACTGTCACGTTGGCATGGTAACACCACAATAAACAATGAGCATGTGAAAAATAATATGTGGGACCCTAAGAAACAAGGCTGTAAGTTAAACAAACATTTATATTCGTGTTCGGCTAAAACTGGCAATCAAATGCTTTAAATTCTCCACTGTGTAGCTGGGTCTATAAATTAAAGAGGTGCTAGTCAAATCACATTATCCAAATACACACTATTTAAAAAGAAAAAGAGTTTCCAGGCAAAAATCAGATCAAATATAATAAGAAAACAAAACCCACAACCAACCACCCAAAAAAAAAAACACAGAAAGGAAGATTCAATCACTTTTAAAATGAGTCAAAAGCCTTCACTGTTTCCAGAGGATTCAAGGGCTTTGCAGGCCTCAATGGCATCCAAAAGGTAATAAATGCCACCTACCTTAAAAAGAATAGTAGTGACAGTCCCCAGACAATTGGATAATGCCGCTGGCACAGAACAGGGCCATGCAGAACCCAAAACAATCAGGAGTTTGGGAGTGTCTCTCAGTGGCCTCGCAAGTTTATCAGGTCCTGGGTTACATCCCTACTTGAAAGGGGCTTGGGGCATCAAAACACTCTCAGTGCAAAGGGTCTTCAGATCAAAGCCCACATTCTAGAATCAAAGAACATGTTAGCCAACTGCTGATTAGCAAACCAGTTCAGATTTTAGGAACAATTAGAACGGACTCTTCTAATTCTAAATCATCTATAAAGCTCTAATCAAAGTGTCCTTTTCACATTGTACTTCTGGAGATTGTCCTCCTGATCTGATACCCTGTTTTGCATGCCTCAATTTACATAAAACTTGAGTCTAAAAATGTATAGAAGTTTACTATCCATAGTTGTATTAACAACCTCCCTCTGTTGGTAAGTTTTTTGTTTTGTTTTATTTTGTTTTGGTATTTTTGAGACAGGGTCTCCCTGTAGCCCCAGCTGTCCTGGAACTCACTATGTACACCAGGCTGGCCTTGAACTCACAGAGATCCGCCTGCTTCTACCTCCCGAGTGCTGGGATTAAAGGCATGTGCCATCACACTGGGCTTGTTCGTAAGTTTTAACAGTAATGAATGTTGTCCTGGACATTCTCAACCTCCATCTCACTATCCCTGGGCCCTGATGCTGAGTTTTATTTCTATACTAGCAGGTACATGACTCCCTTGGGAAGCCTATGAGGAAACCTTTGATACAGTTGTTTGGTGAACCCAGCCACATTTAAACAGAGCCAGAGCGGCTTCTCACCAGACCGACTAATACAGACATAAGCACTCATTCATGAATGCTGACATGACATAAAAATATCAAGGGATGAAAATCTATTACAAGGCAAAGTGGTGCAACCTTGGGTTTTAATGAGACTGCCATTATGCTAGACAGCGTCAGCTGTCAACTTGACACAGCGGGGAAGAGGAACCCTCCATTGGGGAATCGCTTCTAAGGGATTGTCTTGTGGGCATGTCTATGAGCTATTTTCTTGACTGTTGAATGATGTGAGAGGGCCCAGCCCACTGTGGGTGGTACCAGCCCTGGGCAGGTGGTCCTGGTTGTATAAGAAGGTAGGCTGTGGGGCTGGAGAGATGGCTCAGAGGTTAAGAGCACTGACTGCTCTTCCAGAGGACCTGGGTTCAATTCCCAGCACCCACATGACAGCTCCAAACCATCCTTTAAAACATGAATCTGGGCTGGAGAGATGGCTCAGCAGTTAAGAGTACTGACTGCTCTCGCAGAGGACCCAGGTTCGATTCCCAGCACCCACATGGTGCCTACAAACTGTCCTTAACTCCAGTTCCGGGGGAATCCAACGCCCTCTTCTGACCTCCGAGTCATTGCACGACACGGGAGCATTCACATACATGCAGGCAATACACTCATACGTATAAAATAAAAATAATAAATAAAATATTTTTTTAAAAAGCAGGCTGAGCACAGATCAGGGAAGCAGGCCAGTAAGCAGTGGCCTTTCCATGGTCTCTGCTTCAGTTCCTGCCTCCAAGTTCCAGCCTTGCATGCCTGCCCTGGTTTCCCTGAATGATGCACTGTGAGCTGAAATAAACCCTTTCCTCCTCGAGTTGGTTTTGGTTCGTGTTTGATTACAGCAAGAAAAACCAAGCCATTAGGAGGACAGCCATTAAGACAGAATCCTAGATGGTCTGGCAAAGGAGTCGGGGGGTGGGGGTGTCTCCCCATGGATGCCAGGATCAGACTTGAAGTAAAGATCTACAAAATAAAGAAAGGTGTGCTTTTCTAAACTTCTAAATGCCACCTGCTGCATGAGTGCAGGTTAGCAACAGTAGATGGGCAGAAGGGAGAGGCTGTCTGTGGCTTGGATGGACGGTCTGCTGAGTCCCACCTCTTCTGATAAGACACCTTGATATTTGTCTTCAAAGGAATCTCTTCCCTCAGACTGCCCAAGAGATATGAATAAAGAGCATCACATGCCCACAGCTCTGGACCCAGAAGTCAGCACCTTCCACCGAATTACACACTTCTCTCCTTGTTAGGACAGAATGCCTTCCATAAAGTGTCTCACAGTGTAAAGGACAGATTTATCTTTGCTTGTGGTTTCACTGGGTTAGAGTCCATGGTTGCTTTTGGTGAAAGCATCATAGTGGCGGGATGGTGTGGTTGAGGGGGGCTCTTGATATGATGCAGAAGTGAAGGAATTGGGTATAATCTTCAAAAGAACTCTCAGTCACCCATTTCTTGCACTTAGGCTCTACCTCCAAAAGTTTCCAGAACTTTCCAACTATCACCCCTGCTGAAGATCAAGTTTGGAGCATAGAAGCAAGTGTGGGAAAGGTTTTCTATTCAATCTATTACATCAACCTCCAAGAGACATGGGTCAAACCAGTACAGTGAGCTGCAGGCCCGGCTCCAAACACAGAAGAGTGACAGCTTCTCTGCCAGACGCAAACCTGTGAGATCGTATGCTAGGAACTGTGGTTAGCAGCTTGCCATGTCTTGGGGAAACCTGCCTACAGAAAAAGCCAACAATGCAGAATGCCTGCCCAGGGGACAGAGGGAGACTAGTTATAATGACAAGCTTTGAGACCTGGAAAAAGTTGAGGGCCATCCTGAGCTTGTCACCTACAGGGGCCAGTAGCATAGCCCTTGTTTATTTTGACTTTGCGACTTTCAGTTGGATTTCTCCAGCAAATCCATACAGCACCAGTGACCTCCAACTGAAAATCAATGAACCTCAAATCTGAAACTTTTTCAATGAAAGAGGAAATCTCCTACAGTAACTTCCAGCAGGGATTACGGGAGTCAGACATGTTACTATAACAGATGACTGAGATTATCAACTTATAAAGAGAAAAGATTGGTTTTTTTTTGGCTCACAGTATTGAAAGGTCCAAAACTGAGTTGGCCTTGTTAGTTGTAGGCCTATGGCAAGACAACAGGTCAGGGTGGAAATAATGACCAAGAAAAACCCTTCAGCTCCTGCCAGGGAAGAGAGGTGTGGCGGGGGCATCCCATCACACACTTCCTTTTTAAACATTTTATTTATTTTTATTGTATGTGTATGAGTGTTTCGCCTGCATGTATGTAAGTGCACCCATATGTGCAATGCCCACGGAAGCCAGAAGAGGGTGTTGGATCTCCTAGAACTGGAGTTAAAGACTGTTGTTAGGTACTATATGGGTGGTAGGAACTGAACCCAGGTCCTCTGCAGGAGCGGCCAATGGTCTCATCAGCTCACAACCATCCATAACTCCAGTATCAGAGAATCTGATGCCCTTTTCTGCACTCCAGGCACAGGCATGTAATTGTCATACCTACATGCAGATAAACACTTATACACATAAAATAAAAACAAGTAAATCTTTAAAACAAAAAAGAATTTAGAAAAATTTCTACTTCACCCATGTTATTTTGAAATATGCTGAGCGTTTCTTTCTTTACCATGGTCCTTATCCTTAGTTACCCTAAAATTGAAGGCTCCAGTATGAGCTCTGCCAACAATCTAAGTATCTAACCCTGACCATGACATCTGTTGCTGAGTCCCAGTTCATTGTCATTTGAGAAAGGTAGACAAGATGATTTCAACTTTTCCAGTTCCTAAAATTCTCTGAGGATTCTATTCATATGATTCACTACCCTCTAAAACCTGCCAAAAAAATGTGGTCACAGTGGTATTTGGTTATAATGATGTTAAAATGCAAACTTAGTAGATGATAAAGAAATGTGGTTTTCCACATATACAAGGCAGAACAAAACCATCATTCATCTGTGTGCCCTATCCTGATCCTCCTGTTGAGCCCCTGGAATTCTCCACTATGTATTTAGTGATAATAGTTTTCCTTTCTTGCATTTGAGTCTTTAAAAGTTCAAACCCAGGACTGGAGAGATGGATCAGTGGTTAAGAGCACTGGCTGCTTGCTCTTGCAGAGGACCAGGGTTCAGTTTCCAGCACCCACATGGCAGCTAACAGTCGTCTGTAACTCCAGTTCCAGGGTATCCAACACCCTCTACTGACCTCCATGAGCATCGCACAACACAGGTGCATTTATATGCATGCAGGCATAACACTCATACATATAAAATAAAAATAATAAAAAGAGTTCAAGTCTATAAAATAGTTCAGAAGAAAATTATGCCGTGCTGTTTATTTTCTTTTCTTTTGTAACTAACTATAAAGTGTTATGGAAATCTCTTTATATTGTATTCTTCAATAAGACACATTCAACTGCAGTGGCCCAACTATATCTAAGTCATTCTCCACCAAGACACATTCAACTGTGGCAGCCAATTGTATCTAAGTGAAAATTTTGTCTGACCACAGAGAAATTCAAACTTCAAGCTGCTACCTGAAAACTTCAAGAAATCATGTCTCGGGTAAATTATATTCCCCATGTCCCAAGATAAAACTTTTTCATACCTTGACATATTAAAGGGTAGACTGGTTCATGCATAGATGACATCATAGATATGTTGACATGTAAGAGCACAAACCCAAGGCCAGCACAGGATGGCTCACTATTCCAGAGAGGAGAGCGTTTAGTTCTGCAACTTAACAAACCAAGTGACTTCTTGCTTCATTATGGGTTTTGCAGAATAAGCCTGAGTTTCTAATTAGAAATCTTCCTCCTAAAATGCCAGCACCCTTGAGTCTAGCAATTCAAGGCCTGACACGGACCTCAGCACCATTTCACCCCATTCCCATCTGATCTAAAACGATAATATCTGCAAACGCTCCTTCAAAGGCTGTATTATCTTAAGGCAGGCATGTCAGAAGTGACATTGATTTCTATTTGTTCACTTGCATACAGATACAATGGTTTCCTGTCCTACTCAGCCAACCCATTGAGAAATAATAATCTAAATCGAGAAGGGACATTTAGCATGTGATCTTGGGGTTGGAAGGGACCCATGAGGTCATTACCCCAACTGATGGATGAAATGAGGATCCTCTCTGTAGAATCTCTGGCCCACAGTATTTTAGATTTATTTATTGCATTATAATTGAAAATAAGAATTATTAAGCTGTCATTCTAGAGCCAAGAAGGAACTTCTAGATTTGCCCACCACAACTTGCTCATTTTATCATTGTGGGAACTAAAACTTGGTGTAATATAATACGCAAGGTCACACTTGTTAGTAACAGGAAAACAGCATACATGTTTTACAACTTGCCACCATCATTTTTCTACCTTAATATTGTTTCACTTTTCTTTTAAAGCTAATAAAGGTATTGGGGCCTTCCATCTAACAAGGGTTACAATTAGAATTATATTTGAATTAGAGATTTTTGAAGATTATAGAGCTAAGGTTATAGAATGCCCAGAATGCCTTCAAAAATTCTGTACCCTGCTTGGTATGATGGCCCACACCTTCAATCCCAGCACTTGGGAGTCAGAAGGAGGCAGATCTTTGTGAAATCAAGGCCAGCCATGTCTACATAGAGAATTTCAGGCCAGCTGGCTATAAGGAGGCCCTGTCTCAAAACAACAACAAAGGATTATGTACCCTTATTGAGGTCTCCAAGAAGGCTTTGGAGATATGTCCATGTTCTGTGAAGAGAATGATAGACATTTTCAATACAAGTGATTGAAAGGGTGAGCTCCACAAGAAAGCATGTGAGAGCCATGATGGCTCAGAGAGTAAAGGCATTTGCTGCTAAGCCTGGGGTCTGAATTCAACCCTCAGCACCTACACGATGTAAGGAGAGAACTGTTCCTACAACTTGTCCTCTGACCCCTATACACATGTGCACACACAAGATGGATGAATGGATGGAGATAGATAGATAGATGATAGATGGTAGATGGATAGATAGATGATTGATGATAGATAGATAGATAGATAGATAGATAGATACTCCAGGGACTGGACACTCTCTTCTGGTCTGTGGGGGTACCTCATGTGCACGTACCCACACATACACATAGCTAAAAATAAATCTCTCTTTATAAAGGAAGATGATCATTATCTAGATGATAGATAGATGATAGATGATAGATATAGATAGATAGATGATAGATAGATGGATAGATAGATAGATAGATAGATAGATGATATAGATAGATAGATAGATAGATAGATAGATAGATAGATAGATAGATGATAGATAGTAGATAGATGAATGAATGACTATAAAAGAGAGAGAGAGAGTACATGACTGCGCTAAAGCAAACAAGACTCAGTGGACACATGTCCTCTTGCAGGCCCAGAGCAAAGTGACAGGATGGCACTGTAGATCAGCAGGCTTCAGTAGCCCCACTCCAGAACACGATGGCTAGCTACCATGTCACTTTTATGTAAGAGTAAAGATGGACAGACACACCAGCTCTACACAGTGCCTACTAAGCAAGTGCCAATAACATGCCATCCCCCTGCCACTGCATCAGCCCGACCGAGAGCCAATTTACTGAATGTCAGTCAGCACTTACTATGTGCATAGTGTTGGCATTGACAAGGCAGAGGTGACTAAGAAATGTCTGCTGCTTTCAAAACTTTTCAGTCTAGTGTGGGAAACAAATAAACAGTGTCAGTTCATGTCACAAATAATAAAGCCAGTGAGTGCCCTCCCTGAGGAAAGACCAGGAAGCATGTCAAAGACAGCTTCCTCCAGATCTGGACGGAAGTATCCATGTGCCAGAAGCAAGGGGTTCGGAGTGAGAGCAGAGGTTGGTAGGCGCAGGGAGTTCCACACAGAGGGAACACCTGTTCCAAGACACGGGGCACAAGACTGAATATTACCACAGAACACTCAGACTTGCCTAGTGTGCTGGTAGGAACAGACATAACAGGAAGTGAGAAAGGATGACTGTCAGTTCCAATGGCCAGTTTTGGAGTTCCTCTTCCCATCCTCCACCTGGTTAGAAAAACCTGTATTCTGAAGCTGTGTTTGCCACAAAGCAAGAACTGAAACTTCAAAGGCCACAATGGGAAGAGTTATACAGTGTATAAAAGACCAGTAAGAGGTCTCTAACATCCCTACTAATTACAGCTTTCCTGGAAAATGGGGGTAGGAGCTCTTTTAACGATGGTAGGTTCCCATCAGAACTCCTAAACTTCTGGAAAAATTATTGGGCTCATATATTTTCAAGATACTAGGGAATTAAACATCACATGGAAATGACAGACCATACATGGTAAAAACGTGTGTCTTGTACCTCGGGACTAAATTCAGTTCCAGTGATCAAGCCAGATCAGCATCTCTAATCCTAAGAGGGAGATAGAAAGGGAAAGAAACACTTTCATCCTGATGGGATTATCCAACCTTAATCACCCTTCACAAACTTGTAGAGTAATTAATGATGAAAAGCAAAGATGTGGACTAGGGCATCATTCGGGAATGCTTCCCTAATACACTCAAAGCCCTGGGTTCCATCCCCAGCACCAAATAAACAAAGCACAGCAGAACAGATACCTCTAGTGCTAGCACTCAGGAGGTAGAGGCAGAAGGCCCAGGAGTTCAAGGTCATTCCCAGGTATATAATGAATTAAAGGTCATTCCGGGCCACATGGGACCCTGCTTCAAAAGAAAAGTTTGTGTTATTTTTTAAATTTTAAAAATTATTTTTATTTTATGTGTATGTGTGTATTGCCTGCAGGTAGGTAAGTGCACCGTGTCATGCAGTGCCCACAGAAGTCAGAAGAGACTGTTGGATCCCCTGGGACTGGAGTTATGGATAGCCATTAGCCGCCATGTGGGTGCTGGGATTCGAACCCAGGTCTTCTGCAAGAACAACCAGTGTTCTTAACCACTGACCCATCTCTCCAGCTTTTTAAATCATAGGAGCACTACACTTATGAGCTCAGGTCAGCTGTAGTTGCCTGAGATCAAGTCAGGCAAGATTCTAGCATGGAGTAGCAAAGAGCTTCATGGCCCCTATCCTAACCTAGGAGCTATGGACAGTGGACAGCTTCTGGGCGAGGGAGAGTCAGTTTTCTTTAATGGTGTGGTTCCTGGTAGGCCGACCACACACCACACTCTGGTGGATGGCACACAACATAAGTATACAGATAGCACCAACTGGAATCAATGGGTTATTGATTCTTTTTAAAAAGAGGACATGTTTACACCCATAGGTTAAGTATTATAGCAGTCACTATTTAGATGTTCTTGCTTCTTGATGTGTGTGTTTTTATAGTAGATGGAATCCCACTGAAATGGGCCAAGAGCCCATGGAAAACAGATGATGCAGAGACCCAAAAGTTCAATGCCTTGTCACAATGGGAGGAAGATCATCCCACACCTACCACCCCCTTCTCTTTTGCAGAAGAAGTTGGCAGAGAGAATGTACAGAGGAAGGGGTGGAGTGTTACATGGATGTGTCCTCCAACCACTATGCTGGCAAGCTATGGTCACACTTCCTTCCCAGGCTCATCAAGGAGTTCAGAGGGGAGTCAGTTACCCCTCCCACCCACTCAGTCAGTTGACATTAGCTGCATGTGGGGGAGGGGCTAAGGATATATAAGCCAAGAACACCATGAGGCACCTCTTTCACCATTTTATGCAGCTGTTGGGAAGTCACAGGATCTGTATTTGAGTGTGGACTTTCCAGAGCAGCTGTAAATGGGAGACGCCCACTCTTCTGTAAATAAACCCCCACCCTATGCTCTGTTAGCAAGCCCAATAAACTCGTTGGGATTTTCCCAAAAAAAACAATAATAATAATCACATATTGTGTATCCTATTAATAATGATGATCAAGTTCATATGTGAGGAATAAAATGGTATTTGGCTGAAAAAAAAGAGGATTTAAAGTTGGTGATTGGGAGACTTGGTGGAGTGGGGGTGAATTATAATAAAAATACATTGTATCTATTCCTCAAAGAGTTAATAAAAATATTTTGAAAAGATAAGCTCTTCGTATTGCTACATTGTATAAAATTTCTAAGAAAGAAAAATTAAAAGCCTGTTTGAGTGTACTGTTTATGATCAAAAAGACTGGATGCTGTTACTAGGTAGGTACAGAAAAATTTCCCAGTGAAAAAATAGGAAATACCTACCTATATACCTACCTACCTACATACATACATACATACATACATACATACATACACACAAACACACACACACACACATACACAGATAGGACTATATATATACAGATGTATACTGATGAATATGCAAAAGTTCATCTCATTGTTTACAAGTTTATATTATTTAAAAACATAATTTTTGAGAATGTGTTACTCACCACACTGACCATACTGAAAGTCTTCATGAAAGAAGAGTTCACCAGAAAAGGGTATAACTCTGCTGATGGTGACCTTCATAGACCCATCATTCACCCAAAACCCCTCAGATCAACCTGATTAGTTTAGACGCTTCCCTCAGAATTTTCATAAAGGATCTTCTTACAAATGCTAGTAAATGCTCAGAGCAGAATTCCATCATCCAGTTCAAAGCAAAGTCAGGTCATTACCTACAAAGGTCAACTACGAGTCCAATGCAGATCTGATGTGAGCTGCGAGCCTACGCTGGTCTGGACACAGCTCTGTGCCCAGAGCAGCTACTCTCTCTAGTGCTGTCACCCTCCTCAACACAGCTCTTCATATGGAGGCAAAGATCAAGGGACCAGGGGAGAATCTGGGATCATCAGTGTTTCACAATCAATATTTTCCTCTCTGAACTTGGTATTCCTGGAAACACCATGGAAAATAAACAAAGGATACTGACAGAGCCTCCAGCCCTTTCCCTCCCAACATCCCGAAAACAACCACACACCAAACACCTTCTTCTCAACAAAATATCTCAAAGTGTCCCATTCTATTCTAAAGGGCTTCTACCACCAAAATGGCTGAGGAAACTGGGGAATGGCTCCTTTGGCTAAAATATTTACTGCCTGAGCATGAAGACCTTAGTTCAATCCCCAGCAAGCACATAAAATCTTGGCACAGTAGAGTGTCTGTAATCCCACTTCTGAGACAGGGGAATCTCTAGGGCTCAATGACTAGCCAGTCTAACTGAATGGGCAAGGTGAGAGACCCTGTCTCAAAAAGCGAGGTAGAGAGTACTCAAGGAAGACATCCAACATCAACTTCTGGCCTCCCCATGCAAGCACACATGTACACAGACACACACAGACACACACACACACACACACACACACACACAGACACACACACACACACCCTATCTTAAGTTCTTTAAATTTGATGTAAGACTTTTTTCTCTTCTTACTTCTTAAAGGAGGAAGATGCCAGGGCTTTACCTGCAGTATTTATTTTTATTTGCCATTTATTTTTAATGTCTGGACCTTAGTTTCCCTCTATCGATGTGCTGGATAGCTTTAGTGCCAACTTGACACACCTGGGTTGAGGAAGCCTCAACTGGGGAATTGCCTCTAGTGGACTGGCCTGTGGCCATGTCTGAGGGGCATCCTCACAATGAGTGATGTGGGAGGGCCCAGCCCACTGTGGGTGGTGCCACCCCTGGGCAGGTGGGTCTGTGTTGGATAAGAGAGCAAGCTGAGCAGGGGCTAGGGTAGCAAGCCAGTAAGCAGCGTTCCTCCATGGCCTGTGCTCCAGCTCCTGCCTCCAGGTTCCTGCCCTGAGTTCCTACCTTGGGCTCCCTGATGAACTGCGACCTGGGAGATATAAGCTGAATAAACCCTTTCCTCCCCAAGTTGGCATTGGTCAGAGTATTTTGTCACAGCAACAAAGAACAAACTAGAACAATCAATAACTATCCAGGCAACTTCAGGCAAATCATTCCATCTCTTTAGACTTAAATCTCCTCATCTACAGAACAAGATATTGAAATGGCAAAACTAACTCCATTTGCTCTAGCTGACTTCTGCTTTACCCTGTGGTTTTCTCAGCCATGTCCACTGCAGCTGGGTGGGCAGAATGCCTCATGTAGGCAGTTTCAGGCAGTCCGTTGCTTCTACAATACTGGGAAACTTACAAGTAGCTAGGTAGCACATCCAGGTAGCATGTCCAGGTAGCACGTCCAGGTAGCATGCCCAAGTAGCACGTCCAGGTAGCATGCCCACCCTCCCAGCTACACCTGCATCTCTATGGAACCCACTGTTTCTGTAATTCTGAGAAACTTGTTTTTCTTAACCAAAACTTTTTGTTAACTGAAAAATCTCTTTATAAACTGATGTACCCACGATCTGATGTAACTACGGTGATCTAATGTAACTATGGTTATTGATTTTACCCCTGGCATGATGTAATTATGGCTTTAGGCTTTATAAACCCGACTCTGCCTCCCCTCAGGGTTGCAAGTTCTTTTGGACATTAGCCCCCTCTCTGACCACCAGCTAATAAATGACTCTTGATTCAACCCAAAACTGCATAGCATTTCTCACTCTGTATTACAATATAAACACAAACTGGTAAACATTGAAATCTTTACTGAGTCAGGGTCCATTCTAGGTTGACTCCTTAGCCCTCTCCTTTTGATTGTTTTCTAAATTCCTAACACTTTTATGACACTTCCCAAGGAAAATAAATTGATGATGCAACTGTCAACTAGAGAGTCCAAACTAAGAGCTGCCTGGTGTTATAGTTTGGCCTACTATGTTACAACAAACACTACCACCAAAGGTACAGTAAGCAAACACAGCAACCAGAGCATGTCTGAACCACAGATATACCTTCCTGTTCCCCAGCTGTGCCGGGCATAACAGGAGTCATAAACTTGTAATGTCATAAAGCACTTTAGTTCTAGGTGAAGTATTGTTGACTTAATTGCTGTTAGTTTAAAAAAATGGATGCATGGTAGGGCATTGTGGAGGGCAAGGAGCAACTTCACCCCCCTCCACTTAGGAGGACACCCAAAGTTTCCTTCCAGCCTACACACACACCTGCACATGCATGCACACATGCACATAACACATACACATGAATATTGGAAAAAAAACAGCTGTGAAGCAACAACCAAATCACGGAAACAGGGAGACCAGGTGGGACCTCCCCACACCACAGGTGTCTGACTGAAAAACAGTCAGGTCCCTCCGGAATAGTTTCTTCTGCTGTTGTTACAAATACTGTACAAAGAAGAGTTGGTTGTACAAACTGGGGTAGGAAGAACTGAAACAGCAAAACTTTCCCTTCAACTGTCAGTCAGTAGCTTGGATACTGGGCAGAACCACGACCCTTCAGAGGGCAAGTGAATCCAACCCTAAGGAGGGCTACATCCGTGCCTTAAGTACTTTCATTATTAAGATAGACACTTTGCTGCTAAAGGTTTTATTTTTAATTATGTGTATATACATGTGTGTCCCTGGAGGCATGTGCACATGAGTACAGTGCCTGAGGCAACCAGAAGAGGATGTAAGATCCCCTGAAGGCAGGGTTACAGGCAATTGAGATCTACCCTGATGTGCATGCAGCAACAAACTCAGGTCCTCTTCAAGACCAATTCAGACCCAAGACAGACACTTTCCATAGCAACCATGAACTACTTTTAACTAGAACTTCCAGCATAGGAATGAAAAATTACAAAACTGTGAGATTCGTGATGGCAGGAGCCTCTTAGGTCAACTTTAAATCCTGCGCTGGACTGCATTGTTTGTAAATGAATAAATACCGTAAAACACTGCTGAACAAAACAATGATTAAAACAGTATGCCTTAATTTCTGTGCATCTAAGGTAAGGAGACTCCTCAGAAGTATAGCCTAATATCCAGAAAGCTAACCTTGAATCACCCCGTTTAATATTCACAGCAAAAAGAAAATCCATTTACAATTAGGAATGTGTTTGTAATGTTTCAATCTACATATTTTAATTCATCCCCTGCAGTTAAGAGACTTGAGATTATTCCAATGTGGAATATGTAAAAAGTATATTTTAACACCTGAGATTCAAGGACATGCCATCTCCCACTGAACACTTATTTTGGATGCAAACTCTTGCACATTTCATAGATTCATGGAGAACAGCTCGTGAGGATTAAAGACTCATATTCACAAACAGCCAAAGCCAACTTCTGGAAATGCTTTGAATTATGTTTAGACACAGCCAAATGGTGGATAAAGGAGGGGTGGGTAGATGAGGAAGGACTAAGTTTCATTCAAAGGGTCCATTTTAGGAGTGGGTAACCTTAGCATCTAAGAATTTATGTTGTTAGGACAAAAGTCATGTTGGCAGAGGGGGAACTTACTTCTTCCCAAAGCATAAATGGTTTCACTTAGATCAAGGACACTTCCAGATAGTTTAGAAATAAAATATTGGTAGATCAAATAATCAAAGAGAATATCTTCCCAATGAATTCTCTATGGGTTCCCTAAGGACACTCCTGCATCAGCCAACTGGTATACCTCCAGCACTTAAGGTAGGCTTAGTATCTTAAGGCCCTCAAAAAGTATGAACTTGGGAATTTTTTTTTAATTTTAGATTTTGTTTATCTTTTATTTTATGTGTATGAGTGTTTTGTGCGCATGTGTTCAAGTGTACCCGTGTCGTTCAATGCCCACAGCAATCAGAAAAGGGTGTTGAATCCCCTGGAACTAGAGCTATAGACAGTTGCTAGCCACCATGTGAGTGCTGGGAACCAAACCTGGGTCCTCTGCAACAGCAGCCAGTGCTCTTAACCACTGAGCCATCTCTCCAGCCCCTAATTTTAGATTTTAAAAATTCTGAATTCAAGATACCCCTGTGATAGCAAATTATAACTTATAGAGGAATTTAAATACAGAATTGACATCAAAATTTTTGCATACTAAGCCAAAAACGAGGCAAAGATAGAGAGGTAAATGTAACATGCCATAAACAATCAAAGGAAAATGGTCACGATGCTATTTTTTTTTTCAATTAATTTTGGGTTTTGGGGGGGGTTGGTTTTTTTTTTTTTTTACTTTTCTATAGTCGGCAGGGCTTGAGTTACGGGATAGCTTGTGGGGAGAAATGTAAAAATTGAACGAGATTGTAGGATCAGCTTCCATCAGAGGGCAAAGGTAGATCTTCTTGTTAAAAGAAAACAGTACAAAATCCAGTGGGCCTGTTCTTGTGGTGACAAAATACCCTGAGAAAAGGCAGCTTAAAGGAAGAAAGGGTCTGTTTTAGCTCAAAGTTCCAAGTTACCATCCATTACTGTGGGAAAGTCCAGGCAGCAGGAACCTGGTGGAGCTGGTCACTTCACATCCATGGTTAAAAGCAGGGAGAAAGCAATGCACACGTGTCTGGTTGCCTGTGCTCAGCTGATCTTCCCCACTCACATATTTCAGGAGCCCATGTTTAGGGAATGGTGTCACCTACAGTGGTCTGGGGCTTCTCACTTCAGTCAGCTTAAGATGTCTCCCACAGCCCAGCCCAATGTAGACAACCCCCATTGACACTCTCTTCCCAGGTGAGTCTAGGTCGTGTCAAGTTGAGAGTTAAAGCTGACCATCACAGGGCCCCATTATGAGATTCCTGTCCCCCCAGAAGTTGGAAAGGCTCTGGAACACTGGAGGTGGGAACAGAAAGATTTCACGTCTCCAAACAGCAGACAGCTTGCCTGGAACTCCTTTTTCAAAAAAAAGTTTATTAAGCTTTCTCAGTTTGGGTCCTTCACTGCTAATTATCTAAGTATCAGAGCATCACACAGTAGGTTGGATGATTCGAGTTCTAGCTAGTCAGTTAAATGAAGTTCTGCCGGGCTCTCATCGTATCACTGAGGTTGTGAGAGCATCAGTTATCCATCTGGGAACATAGATCCATGGCTAGAGTGCTTGCCTAGCATGCACAATACCCTGGGTTCAGCCCCCAATACATACAAACTGGGTGTGGTGGCACATATAGACTGGGTGTAGTGACACACGCCTATAATCCCAGCATTAGGGAGGTAGAGGCAGGAAGATCAGAAGTTCAAGGTCATCCTCTGCTACATAATGAGTTTGAGGTTAGTTTGAAATATGTGAGACACTGTCTTAAAATATATATATCTGCACTCAATCCTATTTAACTGGTAACACGCTTACCTAACACACATATCTACAGTCCACGTTATAATGGCTGGCAGAGTTATATGGAAGTTGAAGCTTGCATTTACAGACTTTCTAATCAACTCATATTAAAAATGATGTACTGCTCCTAGGGAACACTCCAAGGAACTTTATCTCATTCTTTTAAGTATATAATGGTCAAGCTGGGAACAGTGGCAATAATCATCATTTCTCTTGACTGACATATGTGTATGCTAAGCTCTAGCCACATGATAATCTAGAACACATGCATCAGAAATCTACGCAGTAGAAATACATTATAAAAATTCAACTAAGGGCTGGGGATATGGCTCAGTAGGTAAGTATGTTTACTGTGCAACATGAGGACCTGCATTTGAATCCCCAGAACTCATGTAAAAATCTGGACATGGCCCCACCTGTACCTGTAGCAATGGAGAAGGCTGAGATGAGAAGACTGCCTGTTGCCAGCCTAGTTCCAGGTTCAGAGAGAGAGAGAGAGAGAGAGAGAGACCTTGTCATGGGAATAAGGAGAGAGATGGAACAGGGCACCTCTGGCCCTGAAACAGGGATGGGTGAGCACACACACACACACACACACGCACACAGCGCAGCACATCAAAAACTAATAGAAAATCATTGGATAAGAAGAAGCTATCTAAGACTGTCATTTTAAAATAAAAATCTCTACTTGCTCCAAAATAAGAAAAATATTTGTTCAACAAATGAAGTTTGCACAAGAATGAATTTAGGAAGGAAAAGCTGTCCTCTGAAACTCTACAAACAACCTAAGTTTGCACAGTATAATTAAACACCTTTTAGGCGTTAAAATGAGTTGGCATACCAACACCAAACACTAGTTCGTAATATCCACTAGAATACAGCAATCACTTCAGAGTTTCTCCTTCTAACAGAGGTGCCATAACTGTCTTCGTTAAGTTTCTATTGTGATAAAACTATGACCAAACCAGCTTGGAGAAAAAAAGAGTTCATTTCATCTTGCAGGTTACATTCTATCATACATCTATCAGGCCCAGGCAAGCGCTGAAGCAGAGACAGTGGAAGAACACTGGCTTGTTTTCCCTGGCTCGCTCAGCTGTCTCTCTGACACAGCCCAGGCCCACCTGTCTAGGGATGCACTGCTCACAATGGGCTGCAGCTTCCTACAACAATTACCAATCAAAAAAAAAAAAAAAAAAAAAAAACCCATGGGCATGTGCATAGGCCAACCTGACGGAGGAAATTCCTCCGTTGAGATTCCCTCTTCTCAGATAGGTCTAGGTTTGTGTCGAGCTGACAAAAACTAACCACAACAGTAGTATTTCCTCCATCTTCTCCATTTCCTGTAGGATTCCTGGTTTCCTTTCCATGTCCCGTCCTTCTGTGCAGAAGTGTTAAAAAGCTCCACTATGCATGGTTTATGCCACACATCCCATGGGCGGTAAGGTAAACAAAAATGCCCTCAGTGTTGAAGCACAGTCCAACACAACCTGCACTCACAGTGGCGTGCAAAGCCTCCCTCTCTTCACATTTTCTCACACAGAACGAAGGCGTTGTCATCTAAAATTAATTCATTTTAAGCAGGCTGAAGAACATTGGGATGGTAGTGAGAGAACTTCTTGGGGGCACCCACCCCCCTGGGGGAAATAAGCCACTGCATACTAATATGATGAGATTATTAGTGACTGCCTGACACACCCTCACCTGTGACAAAGAAAGTGGGAGTTTTAAAAATGATGTCTCCTTTTAAAAAGCAAAGTGGAATGACACTGGGTGGGAGTTAGTGAGGAAGCAGGAAAGGTTTGAAAGCATGCAACTATTTACTCAGATGCAGTAACAGTGTGGTAAACGCAAGCCTTCTCTAGGCCAGTTGGACCAGACTGCCTGCCCATGGGTTCTAATTCCTATAGATCTCTCTTCTCAGAGAATGCAATAAAGCACCTTCTGTGCCCACACCCCTGCTCCATATTCCATTTCAAAGTTTTGGCTTTAGAGAGAGCCCACATTTGTGAGATGAAATCTAAACGTTAACATTTATATGAGGAAGTCACGTCCGTCCTAGGAGTGCCAACACTGGGTTCTCCACCACAGATCCAAACACATCCAGCAAACATGAACTGTATCTGCTAAGGAATTCTGAAAAGCTCTCATACCTAGCAAGGCATTTAGCTGGCTTAAAACAAACAACAAAAATAGGGGAAAAGACATTAAAATGGCAAAAATATATAGTTCTTTGATATTCTTTGAGATGCGGCTGCTTTGAGACAGTGATTCAATCAGCTATATAAACAGCTTCACCACCCTCATCAATCATACTAAAATCATGCTCTTAAAACGACCGAGGAGTTAGCCAAGAGAAATAAGATAAACCTAGCATACTCTAAAATATAAGCAGCCATAATTTAAGGAGTATGAGTTGAAAATCTAACAACATACCAGTGTACAACTGGTTTTTATTAGGTCAACTACCAGAGGCAGGACTAAACCTGTGTTTGGTAAAAAGATAATCTTGGTTTTTGTTTTGTATTTCTGGACTGAGGCACTAGCTCAGCTGACAAAGTTCTTGCCAGTCAAGCTTGAGGTCCTAGGTTCAAATCCCAGAACCCATGTAAAAAGGCCACGGGGTAGCATGTGTTTGTAAATCCAGAGCTAGGCAAGCAGAGAAGGAAAGATCAGGGTTACCAGGCCAACCAATCTAATGGAATCATAAGGTCCAGGGCAGTGAGAGACCTTGTCTCAAATAAAACAAAATAGATGTTGTCTAAGGAACAATGCCAAGACTGACCTATGGCCTCCATGTGCACGTGAAGAATCAATATCTCTCTCTCCCCCCCCCCATTTCCAGCACAAACATGTATATACTCACTCCAACAAAAATTATATGGATAAAATATGAGTATTTCTGAAAACTGTACCCATGTCAATTCTTTAAAAGATTTTAATTTGAAAAACCAATTGGTAAAAATTTGAGAAAATCATTTGTCTCATGTGAGTTTGGAGGGGGTCTTTGTTTGGGTCATTTTTATAAAGTAATTCTCCACTCAATAATTAATCAATCTAAAACTACTGTATCTTTTTTATGATATATAAAAGAGAGATTTAATGTAATCTTTTCTTTTAAATAAATGAAACATTAGGAATGGAGCCTGGAGAGATCTGTATTTAAGAGCACTAGCTGCTCTTGCAGAGGACCTGGGTTCAATTCCCAGCACCCACATGGTGGGTCACAACTGCTTGTAACTCCAGTTCCAGGGGATCCAGCACCCTCTTACAGCCTCTGTAGGCATACACACATGTGGTACACAGACACACATGCAGGCAAACTCTTATACACATAAAATAAAAAGAAATAAATCTGGGGCTAGAGAGATGACTCGGCAGCTAAAAGCACCAGCTTCTCTGACAGAGGACCTGGGTTCAATTCCCAGCACCCACATGCAGCTAACAACTGTCTGAAACTCCAGTCCAGGGGATCCAAAGCTCTCTTCTGTCCTCTGTGGACACTGCACAACACAGGTACAGTTACATACATGAAGGCATAACACAGGTACACATAAAATAGAAAATAAATAAATCTTAAAAATGAACAATATTAGGGATAATATTAATGACATTTACTTTAGAAGATATGAGTCTATCACTAGGTTATATTTTTCCTCTTTTTGATCAGCCAAAATTTGTTTATGTGTTTTATTGGAGGTGGTATTTTCAATTTATTTTTCCCAATATAAATAACAAAATTGATTTTACCATTAATTTCAGTTATTTTTACTAAAGTAAATGCAATATTTTAATATTCTATTCTATCTTTAAAACTTGTAATATACTATGGCAGTAAAAAATCATCCAGACTGCAGTGTGGAGGCCAATGTCAAAGGTCTAGGAAAGAGGTGACTTCCGAAGCTGTTGTTACATGTGTGCACCCGGGGAAGGTCCTCAGAGGGATGTGGCTACAGTGCCCTAGGAAGTCGTCATGTGGGAGGCAGAGGCAGGAGGACCTTTGTGAGGTCGAGGCCAGCCTGAACTACATAACTAGTTGCAGGCTGGGGCTACAGGGAAACCCTGTCTCAAAAAACAAAAACCTCTTTTTAAAATAAAATTGCATCTATGTATTCTTCGTGGATGGGGGGGTGCGTATATGTGGAGGTCAGAGGAGAGCCTGTAGGAGTCAGCTCTTTCCTCCCACCATGTGGGTCTTGGGGTTTGGACTCGGGTCATGAGGCTTGGCGGCACCCACCTCTACATGCTGAGCCATCCCACCTGCCCCAAAACAAATGTTCTGAAATAACACAGTGGTTCAGAGTGCTGAGAACTGCAAAGCCATGGACAGATTTCTTAACCTTCTCAAAGCTTTGGCTCCCTCACCTGTAAAGGGGCAGAAGGGCTAATTCAGTGCAGACCTTATACAGGGCCCAGCTACAGTAAGCTAAAGAAATGTGGGCTGTCACAAATGTCATGGCTTCTCTCAGTTTTATTAGTTATATGATTTTGTGGCAACAAGCTGGATCTGGTAAGGGTCTTGCAAGGTTGTTACAGCTGCTCTAAGGGATAGCCATTATGCTTGGAGGACATTCCACTACCCAGAACTCTAAAAGCAGAGCTTGTGTCTCTGTATTGTAGGTAACGACAAAACCCTCAAATACAGAAGGAAACCCTCCATGAAGAAGAAAGGCACTTCTTTCCAGTCACATGAAACTCTGAGGAAAGAAGCGGTAACAGAACAGCATAGGAAGACTCGGACTGATCCACCAGCGTCGGTTTGAAGAGTCACAATACTTAGGAACTTTTCTCCATCCTGGTCAGTTCATACCAAGTCCACTGGCACACTGAGCTTCTATTTTGACACACTGTGGAAAATGATAGATGGTATTCCACGAATACAACATTCCCAGAATAAGAGTATGAACGTAAACCCCTGGGGCTGACCATGCCCCACCCCTCCACAGAACCCACGGGAGGTGCTCACCAGTCTGCATGCCATCTGCTCTAGAGATGGTGTTTCCCTAATTTACAATATTTCTGTCTTATGTAAGAGAGAGAGAGAGAGACAGAGGGAGATGGAGACGGAGACAGAGACAGAGAGACAGAGAAAGAATCATTTGTTGAAACTCTAGGCTGTCATTTACAAAAATGTGAACTACCAAATCAGTTCTGTCATCCTCTGAGGGACCAGTGTGGAAGGGCGTCTCTTGACCCTCTGAGTCAGGCCATCTGCAGTGGCCATAGGAGCAGGAGGAAGAGATAAAACCATCTCTTTGCCTGTTACATCACAGAGATACATAGATGTTACATAGATGTTTCATTGTGTTTTTAAATAAAGAAACGGGGGATGGGGTGGCTCAGTGATTAGAGTACATGCCTAGAAAGAGAGGAAGAAAAAAGGAGGTGCAGAGGGGCGGGGAAGGGAGGGAAAGAGAGGGGAGGGAAGGGAAAGAGGATCAGAACAAAATGTGACATATAAGTATGAAAATGTAATAGCGAAGACTTTTACTTTTTATGCTAAGAAAAAAGAAAGGAAGAAAAAAGGATGGTTGTCTGCTCAGCCCTGAGTGGTAATCCACACTGGTTACCTCAAAAGCATCAGTTTAAATGGCTGTGGCCAGGAGGGGAGGGCAGGGGAGGGGAGGGGAAGGGGAGACATGAAGAGAGGGGAGGAAGAGGAGGGAAGGGAAGGGAGGGTAAGTAAGGATGGGGTAGGGAAGGTTTCCTTGTCTTCTTTTATTTAAAAAAAAAAGGATTCTCTGTGACCTGAACTGTACGGTGCTACAGTGCTGGCAACGTCCTGACTGTGAGCAAAACCATAGGAGCCAAATCTGTCTCTATCATGGACCCCTTTCTCCAGACCAACAACCCCCCCTTACACATTTTGTCTGCTACAGCATCCAACTGACTTTTCAACATCATGATGCCTTAAATAAGCAAAAGTAAGCTTTAACTGCTCCAACGTTTTATCAATTCATTATTCTTGTTCAAGTCTTTGATTCCTAAAATTTAACTCACTACAATATTAAGAACTTAATGTTCCTGAAAAATATTGGATGTCAAAGAATATGGATAGGTAGATTATGTGGCTAGCAACTTACAGGACAGACAAACATTGTCAGTGTTGACTGACATAAGAAGCAAGCATGTTTGCTGCACCCTTCCAAACGGTGAGGACAGTTTTGAATTCTGAGAGGGCTTCTGCAGCCATAGCAATATTCATTCCATGCTGTTACATGCATCTCCTCCACTTCTCAGCTGCTGCTCTGAGGAGATCCTGTGAGGATCTGAGGGGGAAACGTGATACAGCGTGGATACCAGCAAGTGTATGGAATCTGTGTAATCACCAGCCTATACTGCACAACACATAACCCTACAGAATAGTCCTACAGTAGGCAGGTATGTCCTGAAACTGGCTCCTGAGACAGTACCTGCCACATGGTAAGCTCTCGATAGATGGTTGCTCAACAGTAGAGCCCTAGCCTAGCATGTACAAGGTGCTGGGTTCAATCCCCAAGACTGCCTAAAAAATTAAAAAATATTTCAAATTTACTTGATTGCATAGTATGTGTGCACATGTGCACATATGTGTGCTGGTATGTATGCATGTGGAAGTCAGAGAACATCAGGTTTGTTCCTAAGGAATCTCTCTCTCTCTCTCTCTCTCTCTCTCTCTCTATCTATCTATCTCTCTCCACTCTCTCTCTCGTCTTTCATTGGGCTTGAGAATTGCCACGAAGGGTAGGCTGGCTGGCCATTGAGTATCAGGGACCCCCCTGTCCCCACATTCCTGGCTGGGAGATTAGAAGCACACACTACCATGCCCAGCTTTTTATGGTGCCGGGATCAAACTTGGGTCCCCAGTTTGTACAGCAAGTACTTTGCCAGCTGAGCCCCATTCCAAGTCGCACAGCTTTAACTGACCAAACCTAGGCACCGAGCCTGGAACTGCACCACCTGGTCTCAGGATGGTCTTAGTAACAGTGCCTATATCATTAAATATGCGAAGTAAATGTCACACTCCCCATGTGTCCAGGAGGAAATCCAGGCTTAGAGATTAACCCTTCCCTCCTTCCTCCTCACTAACAGGACCTTGACACTGTGTGGTACCCATCCTTCCCCACAGTCACATGCCTCTGGGGGAGCCACCCCACTCCCAGCTGCACTGGATATTTTTACTTTGTTAGCAATTATTTTAGGAACAGGCATTTGACCAAAGTCTGGTTAATGAGACATAAACAGAAGTCTCCTAGGGAAAGTGGTTTTTAGAAAAACTGCTCCTATCTTCAAAGGCTAGAAAAAGAAATGGTCTTTCTTCTTCCTCTGGACAGGGTCTCTTGAAGCACCATGGCCTTCTTTACTACCAGTTACTAGATGGGCTATACCAAAAACCCAGGCATGGACTACTGCAGGCCACCCAACTCTGGGCCAGCTCTACCTCTAGAGCTATGGTGGAAAACTGCCAGCCAGGCAGGATGGCGCTTGCCTGTAAGCCCAACACTTGGTAGGCTGAGGCAGAAGGATTATGAATCTGGAGCCAGCCTTGACTACAACACTGAGCCTCATCTCCAAACACTGGGGGTGGGGGCAATGATGACAACTGTCTATGGGTCTTTCACCAAAATGACATCAATGATGAAGGTCACTCAACCCAGCCACAGCTAAGCCAACACAAAGGCTTTGAAAGTCACCAGGGAAGCAATGAACAGGTACCAAAAAACAAGTGACCTCTCTTCCAATGGCCCTGGACACGGGACCACTGAAATACCCTCAGAACTGCACCCCCGGGAGGCACACACATAACCTCCAATGCTGGCCTCCAGCTCCCCTGACCACTGAGGTACAAGAGAGGAGAGAGGACAGAGGAGGCTCACTGTGGGTGTCAAAACCAGCAGTGTGAGATAAAGAAGGCTGCAAAGATAGTCTGAGGCATTGACGGGACCAAGGTCAACACCCTTATGGGGCCAGATGGTAAGAAGGAGTGTGTCCTGCTGGATCCTGATTAGGGTGCTCTAGCTGCTGCCAACAGAATTGGGATCATCTCAACTGGGTCCTACTGGCTAGCATTAAGCATAATGCACACACACATGCACACACACACACACACACACACACATCTAAGACATTTAGAAACAAGAGTCACGTGCAGCTAGAGGCGTTTCTGAAGATCTAGCCCCCAGAGCTGGAAGACGCCATGTTCAGCATTAGGTCTACTGACTCCCAAGCGTGTCTCCCTGACGGGTGCATTCATTTTACTGAAGCTCAGAAGGAACACTAAGAACCAAACCAGAGCTTGGAGTGAAGAAATACTGTGGCTTTGTGACATGTACTCTTAGGTACTAAGCATATGTCACATAATTTAATTCCATAAGTCAACAATTGATTCTAACACTCAGTAGTCAAATTCCCCATAGCAAATGCCTCCTAAAAAAGGCTAAATTTGGGACTGGAGAGGTGGCTCAGCAGTTAAGAGCACTGGCTGCTCCTGCAGAGGATCCGGGTTCAGTTCCCAGCATCCACAAGGTGGTTAACAATCAACCATCCATAACTCTAGTTCCAGGGGATCCAACGCCCTCTTCTGACCTCTTTGGGCACTGCACAACACAGGTGCACTTACACACATGCAAGCAAAATAAAATATACACACTCACGCATATAAAATAAAAATAATAAATAAAATATTTTAAAAGAAGGCTAGATTCTCCAGGCTTGGTGGCACAGGCCTGTAGTCCCAGCACTCGGGGACTCAGGAGGCAGAGGCAGGTGACTCTCTGTGACCTCAAGGCCAGCCTGGTCTCCATAGTGAGTTCCAGGCCACCTGGGGCTGCAGGGAGACCTGTCTCAAAAAGACCAAAAGAAAAGGCTAGAGTATACTGAAGTTGAAGACAATAGTTTAAGAGAAGAGGATTATAACAAAACAAAACAGAAAGAGGTTTGATTTGTAACCTCAGCCAAGAGGGCCCTTCCTGTAGCTTCCCCTAGCCTACTCCTCAGCCTTCAAGTCAGTCCTCAGAAGCTAATGCCAGGATCAAGGATAATACACAGGCGTCATATAATCCACATGTGCCCAGCAGGTGTCTGTGAATAATAAAACATCGTAGTTAATGCTGCTCTTCAGTAGAACTAGAACAGTACTTGAAAACAACCCAGGACCATTGAAAATATTTGAGTGGTTTTCTCTTAATCTAAGGATCATAATACATAAGTCACAGCTTCCATTCAGCAAGGATTCCTCTTAATGTTTACCCACCATCAAAATGAAAAATAACCCTTTAATAATCTACAATCTTATTTATCTTCCCAGAAATGACAGGGAATTATTAAAGTCTACTGATGTTTCCTGAACAGAGATGCAAAAATGAAAAATGGATGTGCAGCCAGCAACATCCAGCTGACTTTTAAACAGCCGGGAAACCACCATGTGTATCAAGGTAGGTTTTATAAGCCACAAAGTTATTAGTCACTAAAGGATTTTAAATTCTGCTATTAATCCCGTCTCCATTAACGATCATTTCGCATTCTGAATGGTATAGCAATAAACATTTCGAGCGGAACACAGCAGAGCGTGTGTGCACAGACCACAGATCCAAAGCTCCATTCTGTGTGTGTGTGTGTGTGTGTGTGTGTGTGTCTGTCTGTCTGTCTGTCTGTCTGTCTGTCCTCAGGATGGAGGTCTCTTCTAGTGCAGGATGGGAAGCCAGTGCCTATGGCCATTTAAACGTGGGGCACGTCTATCACATCCTATTGCCCCGTCGAATGTCAGGATTCACCACCGCTGTCATTTTCTGAGTTCTTTCATGTCACCCATCAACTCAAGTTGATGTCAACTTTAGCTACTAAGTGGCCACAATTCTAATGTCAGACTGGCCAATGCTTTTCACCACTATCTAAAACACTTAGTAATAACTACCTACCAAGTTCAGACTAGCTTTGCTCATAGGAGGATCTCTGGGCATTTTAGGTGCTGTATTAAGTATTTTGCTTGTTACTTAACAAAATACCTGCTGGAAGCAAGGGCTCACAGTTCGGGGGATGAATTTTTTTGTGGCAGGAAAGCCATGTGGATGGGAATGGCTCACTGCTGTGGCAAGGGGAACATGAGGTAGCTGGTTACATCCTGTGACGAGTCGGGAGGCAGAGAGCTCGGGATGGAGCTGGAGCCAGGTTACAACCCAAAAGGCTCAGATGACTCCTTCTAGCCTGGACCTCATCACCTAAAGGCTGAACAGCCTCCAAAAGCTGTGCCGCCAGGGAGAATCAAGTAGTCAAAGACATGAGCCTGCAGGGGACATTGCACATTCAGAGCACAGCAGGCATATTCATGGTTCTTGCATAAAAATGTCTTCCAGACTCGACTCAAACATCAAAGAGACAAACAGATGGACTGCAAAGTTTGCTTGGCGGTTAGGAGCACTGGCTGCTCTTGCAGAGGACCTGAGTGTGGTTCCAGCACCTACACAGGAGCTCCAATTCCAGGGGTTCTGGAATCCTTTTTGGGTCTTTGTGGGCAATAGGCATGCATGTGGTACACATACATATATACATACATATATACATACATACATACATACATGCAAACACTCACACATAAAATAAAATTTAAAAACAATAAGATGATATTGAAACCTTCCATATTTTCAATCGATCTAAACTTTGTGACCTAAAAAATATCTTAGTAATATAGTCCCCAGAACAATAGAAAATATCTGGAGAACGTCCAGCAGTCTGTAGAGTTCAGTCTCTCCTACAGTCTTCATATATTAAAATATGAAACTTTGGCAGCATGGGTCTACAGTCAGCATACTCATCTCCCTAACTATTGGTTTCTACAAGTTCATGGAGGAGTTTTTAGTTGTCATTGAAAATACCTACTGTATCCCCAGGACAAGTATGCACAAACACATATTGTATATAGCCCCATTTTAAAGATGAGGATGTAATAATTTCCCAAGGTGATCAGCAAGCCTTCAAAACCTAGCTTCTTTGCTTCTTTATTTGCATATGAACCTAACATCAAGTATTTAATGCATTTGAAATGATTAAAACAGAGTTAGAATGTCCATTAAGGAAAGGAATTGTAGAGAAAGGAGCTGATGGGACGGCTCAGTGGGTAGAGGTGCTTGCCACCAAGCTCACATCTGTTTGATCCTCAGAACCAACTTGGTAGAAGGGGAGAACTGATTCCTGCACATTATCTTCTGATTTCCACATGCATGTCTGGAACATGTGAGTCTGTACGCATGCGTGTGCGTGTGTACACATACACACGCACACACACACACACACACACACACAATAAAGGGAAAATTTCTTGAAAGAAATACAATAAAAGGAAATATACCAATACAAAGACTGAAATACAGGGCTCAGGGATTAGGAGCACTGATGCTCTTGCAGAGGACCTGGGTTCAGTTCCCAGCACCCACATGGCAGCTAACAAGTCTGTAACTCCAGTTCTAGAGGACCTGATGCTCTCTTCTGACCTCTGAAGGCACTGCATGACACAGGTGTACTTACATACACACAGGCAAGCCAGGTGTGGTGGCGCACTCGGGAGGCAGAGGCAGGCGGATCTCTGTGAGTTCAAGGCCAGCCTGGTCTACATAGTGAGTTCCAGAACAGCTGGGGCTACAGAGAGACCCTGTCTCAAAAAGACCAAAACAAACAAACAAACATACAGCAGGCAATACACTCATACACATAAAAACTGATAAAATAAAAATTTTTTAAAACAAATGCTTAAAGACAAATATCCCCTTGCAACTCTGTGTCTATTCCAGACTTCTTGATCCATCTGCGCCCTGAGATGCTGTCTCTGTGAAACACATTTCACTCCAAGTGCTTCCTTTTTCACATCGATTTTGCAAATATATTCAATGAAGGTTTTTATATCTAAAGTTCATCTGCAAGAATAAATTCACAAGAAAGCAAAAATAAATTGCAAAAAGGAGTGCTGTGGATTTGGCTAGCCTACCACATATTACAATGCAATAGGAAGTTGGAGTAGTCAAAGCAATATGAAACACATGCTAGTAAGAATGTTTAGAGCCATGAAGGTGTACATCAAAGCAGCGCAAATCAGTGAGGCCATAGATGGATCGGGGCAAATGAATGCCAATTTGGAAGGAAAAAAACGAACATTCCCCCTTATACTTTGCCAGAATAAATTTAAGAATTAAAAATGTGAGCACTAAACAAAAGGAAATACATCAATTATCTTAATGAATATACATAGGACATAATAAGCAAGTGACTATAACATAAGGACCCTACATATAAAACCAATCAGAAGTAAGCAAAAAACTAACAAAATTATATATAATTCACTAAGGGCAAATAATTGTATCAGATAAATAAGTCTGACATAACAAAAATAACAAATGACGTTTCCATGGGGGGGAAAAAACCCAGAGGCAAAGTATATATGAATTAGACTCAAAATGGAGACACAGTACACACGGAGGAAGTTCAGTCTCTAAGGCACAAAACTCCAGAAATAAGTCATTAGGTTGTTTTTTCTAGCAGCCTGACAGGTGGGAAGAGGTGACCATCACCCACTGTGGCTAACATAACTTAGAGAAAACGAACATTATTTTACGTGACCAGAAACACATATTAGTATTTACTATTTTTGGCAAAATGTATTAAGTAAGTTTTAAAATATAGGTTTCTTTGATTCCTCAATACTATTTCTAGGAGTTATTTCTTAAGAAAATAATCCAAAAACCATGTGTGGTAGTTCATATTCCTGTAATCTCAGCACTTGGGAGGCTGAAGCAGGAGGATTGCCAAGAGCTTGAGGCCAGCCTGAGCTACATAATGAGTACTAGGCTAGCTAGGGCTAGAGTGAAACCTATCTCAAGGAACAAAAGAAAAACAGGAGAAGGGGAAGGGAGGAAGGAGGAAGATCACAGGGGACGGCAGAGAGGAGAGAGGAGGAAAAATGAACTGAGCAAGTTCTCAAAGGTAAGTGTATGTGAAGGTTACTCCCTGTATTATTATTTATAATGGTGAAGGCTTGAAAACAGCCAAAATATTCAATAATAAGGGAATGACTACAATGGAATACTATAAAGCCATCAATATGTTTAACTGGATTTCTTAACATCCACCGCATACCTGTAATATGGTGTTAAATAAGAAAAGAAAATTAATATGCAGAGTGTGAAAGGAAATAGGAGGGAATGTGAGCTTCCTTTTCTACTGCTGTGACCAAATGTCTGGCAAAGCAACTTAAGAAACGAAGGAGTCTTTTTTGTTTCTTGAGGGGTTTGCTCAGTGTGAGGGGAACAGTCCATTGTTAGGGAAAGAGAAATTTACTGCTTGTTTGAATTTACTGCTTGTCTGAGTTTACTGCTTGTAACCAATTAACTCAACTGGAGACACAGGCATCCGGAGATAGGGGCAAGA